>NC_140987.1:306446154-307046154 GCF_052327205.1 Somniosus microcephalus
CCCTCCTCTCCCCCCTCCCCTCACCCGCCCTCCTCTCCCCCCTCTCCCTCTCCCTCTCTCCCTCTCCCTCCCCCCTCCCTCCCTCTCCCTCCCCCCTCCCTCCCTCTCCCCCTCCCTCCCTCTCCCCCCCTCCCTCCCTCCCTCTCCCCCCCCTCTCCCTCACACACTCTCCCTCACCCCCCCTCTCCCCCACCCCCGATCTCCCTCACACCCTCTCCCTCTCCCTCCTTTCCTTTCTCTCACTGCCTCCCCTCTCCCTCGCTAGCGCCTCAGGCCCCGCCCGGACTCACCTCGGTAGCAGAACAGAGTCAGTCCGACAACGGGAGGCCGAGGTTCCTGCTGGTGAACAAGGCGGGCCTTTGGACCCGGTTGGCAGACTCCCGTGTCTGATTGAGATCGGGGACAGCTGTTTAAAAAACGCCGGTTTTGCCGGGCCGCAACTCAAGGGCCCAGGCTTCCCGGGCTGCTTGGCGGTGCCGGCGGGCCGCGGGGAGGTTTTGTGCGCGGCAGCTCCCGGCACGGCCCGACGCGGCCGCTCGCCTGATGGCTTTGGGTCGGGCTCTGGGGCGGGGCTGTTGATGCCGTGAGGAGGTTTTGTGTGCGGCAGTTCCCGCACGGCCCGCCGTGGCCGGTGACCTGGTGGCTATGTGTCTGGCTCTGGGGCGGGGCTGTTGACGCCGAGGGGAAGTTTTATGCGCGGCAGCTCCTGGCACGGCCCGCACTCAAGGCCCAGGCTTCCCGGGCTGCTAGGCTTCGCCCGGCGCCGGCACAGCCGCTCGAAATGGCCGTCAAAGTAGGCGAGCATCCGGGCGAAGGGCAGGGGATCACTTAATATCCTACTGTTGCTAAAGACAATTTAAAACTCAAATAAATTGTTATTTAATTCCCTAATGCATAATTCAAATATTTACCTTAGTTCCCTAACACACAGAAAGTGTTGAAAAAAAATCGTGAAGAATCAAGATGCCGGCCACTCACCTCGGTCAGAACGATAAGGCCCGCCCACACACACACCGATTGGTCGACCGTCATGTCACCGAAGCATAGGATTGGTCAATCGTCCCGTCACTCGACCGGAGGAGGGCCCGCCTGCATGCGCCAGGAACCCGGCGTACGATTGGTCGACCTCGATGTCGCTCTATCGCTGATGAGATGCTAATGAGCGGAATGTTGAACGTTTTTTGGATACCGCGGGCGCAATTTTTGTCTGGCCGAAACGTAAATATGCCTGTGACTGGTCCGTAATCGTAAGCTTTCTTTTGACGTGACGCGCGTCTAGGTACGCTCTATAACTTTCGAACGTATAGAGAACAGACAGACAGACAGACAGACAGACAGAAGAGGTCTTTTATATATATAGACTAGCTGGAGTGCCCGGCGGTGCCGAGGCTTTTTCGACGGCATGTTGTTGTTGGAAGAGAGAGAGAGAGCGCGACTGGGAGGAAGAGAGAGAGCGACTGGGGGGGAAGAGAGAGAGCGACTGGGGGGGAAGAGAGAGAGCCACTGGGGGGGAAGAGAGAGAGCGACTGGGGGGGGGAAGAGAGAGCGACTGGGGGGGGAAGAGAGAGAGCGACTGGGGGAAGAGAGAGAGCGACTGGGGGGAAGAGAGAGAGCGACTGGGGGGGAAGGAGAGAGAGCGACGGGAGGAAGAGAGAGAGCGACGGGGGGGAAGAGAGAGAGCGACGGGGGGGGGGAAGAGAGAGAGCGACGGGGGGGGAGGTGGCCCGATGGACCCCTGCGAAGGAAGGAAGAAGGTAAGCTCTCCCTCCCTGTCCCACCCCCTCACTCTTTCCCTCCCTGTCCCACCCCTTCACTCTTTCCCTCCCTCACCCTCCCCGTCTCTCCCTGCTTTACTCTCCTCCCCCTCTCCTCACGCTCTCCCTCCCTCACCCTCTCTCTCCCTCCCGTCTCGCTTCCCTGCTTTACTCTCTCTCCCTCCCTCCCCCACCCTCTCTCCCTCCCCTCCCCCCTCCCTCCCCCCAATCTCTCTCGCTCCCCTCCCCACCCTCTCTCGCTCCCCTCCCCCCACCCTCTCTCGCTCCCCTCCCCCAACCTCTCTCGCTCCCCTCCCCCCACCCTCTCTCTCTCCTTCCCCCCACCCTCTCTCGCTCCCCTCCCCCCCACCCTCTCTCTCTTCCCTCCCCCACCCTCTCTCTCCCCCTCCCCCACCCTCTCTCTCCCTCCCCCACCCTCTCTCTCCCCTCCCCCACCCTCTCTCTCTCTCTCCCGTCCCCCACCCTCTCTGTCTCCCCTCCCCCCACCCTCTCTCTCCCCTCCCCCCCACCCTCTCGCTCTCCCCTCCCCCCACCCTCTCTCTCTCCCCTCCCCCCACCCTCTCTCTCTCCCCTCCCCCCACCCTCTCTCGCTCCCCTCCCCCACCCTCTCTCTCTCCCCTCCCCACCCTCTCTCTCTCCCCTCCCCCCACCCTCTCTCTCTCCCCTCCCCCCACCCTCTTTCTCTCCCCTCCCCCACCCTCTCTCTCTACCCTCCCCCCACCCTCTCTCTCTCTCTCCCCTCCCTCACCCTCTCTCTCTCTCTCCCCTCCCCCGCCCTCTCTCTCTCTCTCCCCTTCCCACCTCTCTGTCTCCCCTCCCCCCACCCTCTCTCTCTCCCCTCCCCCCACCCTCTCTCTCCCCTCCCCCCACCCTCTCTCTCTCCCCTCCCCCCACCCTCTCTCTCTCCCTCCCCCCACCCTCTCTCTCTCCCTCCTCTCCTCCTCTTCCTCCCTCTCACCACCTCCCTACCCCCTCCTCCTCCCCCCTCCTTCCTCCCTCTCCTCTCCCTCCCTCTCCCCCCTCTCCCTCTGCCCCTGCCCGAGCCCTCATCCCCCGCTCCAATCCCTCTTTCCGCCCCGGGGCCCGGCCTCAGCACCTGGATGAACGCATTCCCTCGGCCGTCACCCTAATGCCGTTGCCGAGGCGAACACCCGCAAAGACATGGCCCTGCCGAGTCCAGCGCCCCCTGTCAGCTCAAGGTCCGCAGCCGCTGTTCGGCCGCAGGCTACAAAGCACCCGAGCCCAGCGCCGGCGATGTCTCCACGGAGCTCCGTGCCGCCCCACGCACTGACATGGCCCCGCCCTCCCGAGCTGGCTTGAAGAGCGCTGATTGCGGCTGTGAGAGATGGCCGGCGGGCCCAGTTGCCGGGGTAACCCTTCCCGCTCTCCAAGCCCCGCCCGAGATCAGCACTCCCGAGAGCCCCGCCCCCCCGCCCGGCCGAGCGGGGAAGAGAGAGAGACGCCGCGTCTCAGCTGCTCTGCTGCGCGCGCACCCTTTACTAAGGTAGTGGCGCTCGGCTGAGGCCCGCCCCTCCAGCCTTCACAAGATGGCGGCGATCGGGGGCCGCTTGTTGACTGGGACCGGGCGGTGCCTAGCTCGGGCGTGGGTGCGGAGGAGAGGCCGAGGCTTCGAGGCCTACCTGGAAAAATGGGGAAAGGTAGGAAAATTAATGAGATTAGATAAAAGATTTAGAAAGTAATTAACTTTTTTAAAAACAATATGTGTTTTAAAAGCAATGTTTTTTTGAAAGACGCAGAAAGCGGGAAAAGAAAGGAAAAGTTTGGAATCAAGATGGCGGCGACTCACCACGGTTCAGAATGATAAGGCCCGCCCACACACGCACCGATTGGTCGACCGTCAGGTCACCAAAGTGTAGGATTGGTCAATCGTCCCATCACTCGACCGTAGGAGGGCCCAGCCGCACGCGCCAGCAACCCGGCGTACGATTGGTCGACCTCGAGGTCACTCTGTTGCTAATGAGCGGATAATGAGATGCTAATGAGCGGAGTGTTGAGGTTTTTCGGATACCGCGGGCGCTATTTTTGTCCGGCGAAACGTAAATACGCTTACCATCATTTTGGAATGGTGAGCATTCTTTCGACGTAACGCACGCGTAGTACGCTCTGTAACTTTCGAGCGCATAGCCGGACAGACGCACACGTGAGGACAGACAGAAGGACAGACAGATAGACAGACAGACAGAAAGAAGTATCCGTTTATATATATATAGATAGCTGCAAAACTGACAGGAGCTCTTGACTGGTATACCTTAGAAAAGTGGCCTTTCTTACTAACAGCGGCTCTTGACTGGCATACCTTAGAACAGTGACCTTTCTTGCTGCAATGATTGCAGGTCACGTTATGAGCAGGACAACATTTCCTATAATGGAACGCTCCTCCACAGAAGAAACACTTCCTTCCGGATTGCCAAGATGCCGCTAGGGCGGGGTCATCATCAGTGTAGGTTTCTAGGGTAGGGTTGTCATCAGCCGGGTTGGAGTCGTCATCCGTGAGGGCTTCCGCCGAGGCCTATTGAAAGAGTCACTAAAAGAGATAGCAGCAGCCTATGCACATGGTGAAAGATAGGTGTCTGCATTCCTCTTTGCTAAATCCAGAGAACAGGCCTGGTCATAGGCAGCCTGTAACTTGAGGGTTTTATCCTCCAACAGACACTGACATATGAAGGGAGACGCAATCCCGTTAATAAAGGAATCACGAATTAATTCCTCTGGTAGTGCTCAGCTGTAACAGCTTTAAGATTACAATCCTTGCTGAGCCTGAAAAGTTTCTGAAGGAATTCGTCAAGTGATTCCCCGGGTTGTTGTCGAGTTGTGGCTGTTAGATGCCGAGAAAAAATTTCACTTTGAGACTTGACATATAGCTGCTGTAGTATTTGGATAGCGGCGTCATAGTCTACACAGTCTTCGATATAATCAAACACATGAGGGGATACATAATTTGCAAGTATTTCTAATTTATCAGGAACATTTTCACCACACACCCTGAGGAAGTTGCTAAAAGTACGATACCAGTGTTTCCATACCTTAGCAGTTATAAGTGAATTCGGGTCCAGGTCAAGACGGGCGGGGCCGAGTAGTTTCTCCATGATGGATTGATTACTTGTCTGAGTTCCCTTCTACAGTTCGAGTCGTAGCTGGCTGTTCCCCAAATCACCCAAAGCGTGGAGTCGATATTAAGTTGATTGACGTAATAAAACTCACTACGCACTTGGTTTGAGCATAAAGCAAGGCTTTAATCAACTTATTTCAGAACATGGCCGCCTAGTTGTATCCACTAGCTCCCTTGTATTTACAAAATGTTCCTGGAAGGCTGGGGCCAACGCCCGAGTATTTATACTCCTTGGACGGCGCCACCAGCTGGCCGTCCAGCGTTATTTCATAGGTAGTTTCTCGATGACGAGATTTATGACAAACCCCCTCCCCCAACTCCACCCCCCCACCAGTAAACCCCTCCCACAGCTCCACCCCCCCACCACCAACCCCTTCACCCAGCTCCACCACCCCACCACCAACCCCCTCCTCCAGCTCTACAAAAGGTAAATCGTGCTTGACTAATCTACTGGAATTTTTTGAGGATGTAACTGGTAAAATAGATCAGGGAGAACAAGTGGATGTGGTATATTTGGACTTTCAGAAGGCTCTCGATAAGGTCTCGCATAAGAGGTTAGCATGTAAAGTTAAGGCAGATGGGATTGGGGACAAGGTATTGACTTGGATAGAAAACTGGTTGGCAGACAGAAAGCAAAGAGTTGGAATAAACAGGTCTTTTTCCGAGTGGCAGGCAGTGACTAGTGGGGTACCGCAGGGATCGGTCCTTGGACTCCAGCTATTCACAATATATATTAATGATCTAGACGAGGGAACTGGATGTAATAGCTCCAAATTTGCAGACGACACAAAGCTGGGTGGGCGTGTGTGCTGTGAGGAGGATGCCGAGAAACTCCAGGATGATTTGGACAGGTTGGGTGATTGGGCAGAAGCATGGCAGATGCAATATAACGTGGATAAATGTGAGGTTAGCCACTTTGGTGGCAAAACAGGAAGGCAGATTATTATCTGAATGGCAATAGATTGGGCGAAGGGAAGTGCAACGAGACCTGGGTGTCCTTGTGCACCAGTCGCTGAAGGTAAGCATGCAGGTGCAGCAGGCGGTTAAGAAGGCAAATGGTATGTTGACCTTCGTAGCGAGAGGCTTTGAGTACAGGAACAAGGATGTCTTGCCGCAGTTGTACAGGGCCTGATGAGACCACATCTTGAGTATTGTGTGCAGTTTTGGTCGCTTATCTGAGGAAGGATGTTCTTGCCATGGAAGGAGTTCAGTGAAGATTCACCAGGCTGATACCTGGGATGGCAGGTATGACATATGAGGAGAGATTGGGTCGATTGGGCTGGTACTCGCTGGAGTTTAGAAGAATGAGAGGGGATCTCATTGAAACTTTTAAAATTCTGACAGGACTGGACAGACTAGATGTAGGAAGGATGTTCCCGATGGTCGGGGAGTCCAGAACCAGGGGTCACAGTCTAAGGATAAAGGGTATGCCATTTAGGACAGAAATGAGGAGGAATTTCTTCACCCAGAGAGTGGTGAACCTGTGGAATTCTCTACCGCAGAAGGCAGTTGAGGCCAATTCATTAAATATATTCAAGAAGGAGTTGGATATATTTCTTAAGGCTAAAGGGATCAAGGGGTATGGGGAGAAAGCAGGGACTGGGTACTGAATTTGGATGATCAACCATGATCACATTGAATGGCGGAGCAGGCTCGAGGGGCCGAATGGCCTACTCCTGCTCCTATCTTCTATGTTTCACGCCCCCACCAACCTCCCTGCCCCCAGTTCCACCCCCCACCAAACCCCTTCCTCACACCCCATCCACCACCAACCCCCTCTTTCACCCCCCCCACCCACTGCCAACCCCCCTCCCTCACACCCCCCAACCTACCACCAACACCCTCCCTCACTTCCCCCACCCACTGCCAACCCCATCCCTCACAGCCCAACAAACCCACCCCCAACCCACCTCTGTGCCCTCTTGCCAGGAGGCGGGAAGCAGTCCCGCCCCGGGTCTCGTCTCCTTTTGTCCTGAAGTGCGGGCTTACCAACCTGGGGGATCCCTGCTGGTGTGTAGGAGGTGAGTAGGAGGTCTGCGGGTGTCTGAGGGGTATGAAATTGCGATGCAGAGGTGAGTGATGGGTGCAAGTGTGGAGTGGTAAATATGTGAGGTGAGTGTAAAGTGTTAGAAAATGTTAACTTACCTTTGTTTCTACCTATAGCATTCTGCCGCTGTGGCGCCGGAGTCCCCGACATCTCCATTGTAGAGATCACAGACTGGCTGTTGCAACCTCCGATACAACAGCCAGCTGATTTCAGCAAATTAGAAAGGTTTGATGATTCCTGAACACAAGGCATCATCAAACTACATAGAGGGCTGGATTTCGTGAATGGAGGCGAGTTGGAGGCGGGAGAGCTACTTGGCATGTCAATGTCCCGCCTCCATCATCGCCTGAACAACCAGAGGGATTTTCCCCTGATTGAGCTTGTTAAGCCCGCCCTGTGGGCTCAGCAGGCCAATTAGGGAGCAAGTCACTGACAGAGCACGTCAACGTCAGACATGCTATCTGCCAAGACTTCTTGAAAGAAGAAATGTCAGCATTTGACAGCTCTGTGAAGCTGTCAATCACTGATATTCTCCTTAGTTTGACGAGGCCTTGTGTTGAGGACTCATCAAACCTTTCAAATTTGTGAATTTCACATGGCTATTGGAACGGAGGTTCCAACAGCCATTCTGTGAAATTGACAAGCAGGATGTCGGCTCTCCTGATACACCACGGCTAAAGGCTGTATGAAGAAAACAAGGTAAGTGAACACTTTTTTAAACTTATCACTCACCTTGCATACTTACCATTTCACACTTGCACCCATCACTCACCTCTACACCTTACTTTCAGGTGCCTCCGACCGCCGCAGACCTCCTCCATGTCTTCTCCAACCCGACGGGGTTCTCGGAGGTCGGGAAGCCTTCAACTGTGAAGGTAAAATGGCACTAATCCTTTGTTCTGCCTGTTAACAGGCAGTTAAAAGGATTAAATGCCTTTCCCGCCTCCAGGAGACAGGACCCGAAGCTGCACAACTTCCTGCCTCCTTGCAAAAGGGCATGGAGGTGGGATGGGGGCGGCTTTGCCATCCGCCCCCACTTTCTCCGAGTTTACCGGCTGTACCGCCTCCATGCCCGCCTCCTCGGGGCTTGGAAAATCCAGCCCATGGTGTCAGTGTTTGACAGTTTCACCGAGCGGTCAAACGATGACATTTCTTCTTTCAAAAATTCTTGACAGATGACACATCTGACATTGACGTGCTCTGTCACTGACTTCCCCCTAATTGGCTTTCAAGAAGGCGGGTGGGCTTAACAAGGTCAATCAGGGGATTTTCCCTCTGGTTGGCCAGAGGCTGATGGAGGCGGGACTGAGACCTGACAAGCAGCAGTCCCGCCTCCAACACGACAGATGAATTTCAAGTGACATTTAATGTTGAGAAATGTAAAGCAATACATATCGTGCTAAAAATTACAAAGCAGATTGCAAAATGCAAGATATATCATTGAATAATGTGAGTCAGTTAAAAGGCCTAAGCGCAATAATTGACCAGACTTAGCATATCTCCTGGCAGCAGTTGCAAAAGTAAATAAAAGGCCCAATTTTAACCTAACGCTCCCAGCAGGAAGGGAGTGGGTTTTGATCAAATGCCTGTTGTACACCCTGCCCAATTTCATGCTCCAACAAAGTGCTTTACAGTCACTTTTCAAGTGTAGTCACTGTTGTTATGCAGGCACACAATTTGCACACAGTAAAGTACCGCAAATCGTGAGTGAGATAAATGACCAGTAAATCTGTTGGGGTTAGAAACATAGAAACATAGAAGATAGGAGCAGGAGTAGGCCATTTGGCCCTTCGAGCCTGCTCCGCCATTCAACGAGATCATGGCTGATCATCCAAACCCTAGCACCCGGTCCCTACACCGACAGCCATCCCACCCAAGCCCTATCCCTGTAACCCCACGTATTTAATCTCCCCTAACACTAAGGGCCAATTTTTTTATCATGGCCAATCAACCAAACCCGCACATCTTTGGACTGTGGGAGGAAACCGGAGCACCCGGAGGAAACCCACGCAAACACGGGGAGAATGTGCAAACTCCACACAGACAGTCACCCGAGGCCGGAGTTGAACCCGGGTCTCTGGCGCTGTGAGGCAACAGTGCTAACCACTATGCCACCGTGCTGAGAGATAAATGTTGGCGAGAACAAATAGTGCTATAGTAGTGTAATTAACAGAAATTAACACTGAGCCAAAGAAGGAGATGTTAGGACAGGTGGTATGTTTTAAGGAGGGAGAGGCGGAGAGGCAGAGAGCTTTAAGGAGGGAATTCCAGAGCTCAGGGACTAGATAGTTGAAGGCACGGTCACCAAGGGTGGGGTGAAGGGAGTGGAAGAGGCACAAGAGGCCATAGTTAGAGGAGCACTGAGTTCTCAGAGGGTTGTAGGGCTGGAGGAGGATACAGAGTTAAAGAGGGGCAAGGCCTTGAAGGAATTTGAACAAGTGGATGAGAATTTTAAGTTTGTGGCATTGGTGGAGCATGAGCAGGGAGTGCAGGAGTAATGAGTGAGCAAGACTTGGTGCAGGTTAGGATACAGGCAGCAGATTCAAATGAGCTCAAGTTTATGGAGGCTAGAAGATGGGAGACCGGTGAGGAAAGCATTGGAATAGTCGAGTCTGGAGGTAACAAAAGTGTAGATGACAGTTTCATCAGAAGATGGGCTGAGACAGGGGCAGAGAGGAGCAATATTACGAAGGTGGTAGTAAGTGGTCTTTGTGATGGTCAGAATACAGGGATGAAAGCTCAGCTCAGGGTTAAATAGGATGTCGAGGATGCAAACAGTCTGGTTCAGCCTTAGGCAGTGGCCAGGGTGGCGAGGGAATGGAGTTTCTGTTGGGGAATCAAAGACAAGTGCTTCAATCTTCCCAATGTTTAGTTGGTGAAAATTGCGTCTCATCCAGGACTCGATATCAGGCATGCAGCCTGACAATGCAGCGGGATTGAGAGAGGTGATGGTGAGGTAGAACTGGGAGTCATCAGCGTACGTGTGGACCCTGACATCATCTCTTCAGATGATATCACCCAGGGGCAGCATGTAGATGAGAAATAGGAGGAAGCCAAGGATAGATCCCTGGGGGACTCAATATGTAACAGTGCGGGTGCAGGAAAGGAAAGGAGGACAATACCTGAGGAGAGTGAATAGTTTACAATGTCAGCTTGCATGGAAGCCAGAAACTACCATTTAATATCATAAATCTTGATGAAGATGAGAGAGAGAATTAACTAAAGGAAGAGAGAGATAAAGAAGGAGATAAAGAGAGAGTGAAAGAGCATACCAATACGAACGTGGAGAGAAAGACAGACAGAGGTGAAAGAGTTAAGTTGTGTGGTCCAAGGATTCCAAGAATTCCAAGAAATGCAATGTCTTTTAGCAGTTGTATGTACTGGTTAATCATGGTTCTGTTTGATTCAAAAACAACTTAATTAGACACAGCTTGTTCACTAGTTGTGTCACGTGGATCTGGCCCACTCTTCCAATAGGTTGGGGATTCCTGCATTATTATCATTACTCCTTTTTGGAATAGACTGAGGATAAAATGGAGTTAGAAAGTAATAGAAATTCAAAAGTGTGTTAATGGAATACAGGAAACCTAATATATAAAATATGCATAATTAAACATGAATTATGACAATATTACATAGGATATACGGCACAGAAACAGGCCATTCAGCCCAACCAGTCCATGCCGGCGTTTATACTCTACTCGAGCCTCCTCCTGTCTTTCCTTATCTAAATCTATCAGCATAACCCTCTATTCCCTTCTCCCTCATATGCTTGTTCAGCCTCCCCTTAAATGCATCTATACTATTCACCTCAACCACTCCCTGTGGCAGCAAGTTCCACATTCTCACCACTCTCTGGGTAAGGAAGTTTCTTCTGAATTCCCTATTGGAATTTTTGGTGACTATCTTACATTGAATGCCTCTAGTTATGCTCTTCCCCACAAGTGGAAACATTGGGCTGGATTTTCATTCAGAAGTCAGGAAGGAGATGGGACTACAACTTTTGGGTTTTAGTCCCGCCTCCATCGAGATGCGGCCAATCCACGCGATTTTCCCTTGATTGACCTTGTTGAGCCCGCCCAGCGGGCTCAGCAGGCCAATTAAGGGCCACCTGGCAACAGGTGACATCACAGACTGAAATTTCATCTGTCAAGACATGTTGACAGATGAAATATCAGTGTTTCATAGCTGTTTGAAGCTGTCAAACACTGACAGTCTTACTTCTAAACTGAGTCCTTCTACGCAGACTCAGTTAGAAATCTCGTCGGCACTGAAAGCTGAAGGCTGTCACTTTTGACAGCTCGCGGCCATTCTGCTTTCTGTGCCGGCTGAATGATGGACTCCCAAAGCCTAGAGGAAGAAAGGCTGTAAAGGTAATCCAGGTAATTTAAACCTCTTTACACACTTTAGACACACCAAACACATTTACCTTTGCACTCATGCACGCATCACTCACCTGAACACCGATGTCTCGACCCCTCCAAGTCCTTCAACCCGACGGCCCGCCTCCTCTAACCTGGCGTGGTTTGGAGCCATCGGGAATCCCACATGACACCCTTCAAAATAGGGGTTAGGCTAAAAACTGCCTGTTAGCTACCTGTTAACAGGCAGTTAATTGGCACTAATCCCTTCCCGCCTCAGGTCGGCGGGACCCAGTGCGGGGCGGGTACCCGCCTCCTTTGAAACTTACGTGGAGGCGGTTTTCGGTGGAATGGTGTCGGGACCCCCGAATTCAGCATTTTTGCCCCGCGCACGCCTAAAAGCCCGCCTCACGGCACACTGAAAATCGACCCTATTCTCTCTGTATTCACTCTATCAAAACATTTCACAATTTTAAAGACCTCTATTAGGTCACCCCTCAGCCTTCTTGTTTCAAGAGAAAAGGGACCCAGCCTGTTTATCCTTTCCTGATATGTATACCCTCGCACTTCTGGTATCCTCCTTGTAAATCTTCTCCGCACCTTCTCCAGTGCCTCTATATCCTTTTTATAATATGGCGACCAGAATTGTACACAGTACTCCAAGTGTGGTCTAACCAAGGTTCGATACAAGTTTAGCATAACTTCTGGAAATAAACCCGAGAGCTTGGTTTGCTTTTTTTATGGCCTTGCTAAACTGTGTCGCTGGGGTGGAGCCACCAGGGGGACTCTGATCCAATGTACATAATTGTCTTAAGCAAATTATTAGCTGCAGAATGAATCTGTATCTTTGTTCATATAATTGCATGTACATAGCGCGGTCCCTTTAAGAATGAGACCAAACGCGATGATGTCATCATGTTGATCTCGTGATCCTCCAGCGGCGGGAAACGTGATGACGTCATGACGTCAGGCTGGGGAGCCACCCTAGCCAGTCCTTGTGGAGCCAGCAAAGAGTACAGACCTGTAATGTAGTTCTCCTGTGTTTTTGTTTTAAACTCTGTTGATTAGTATTAAACATCGTTTGTTTGATAGACTGACTCGACCTCAGTCCTTTAGTTAGGAATCTAGCCATTCCTACAGTGGTGACCCCGAATTTTCGTGAACAATTTTCACGGAAGAAGCGAAGCGATGAAACATGGAAGCGAACTCCGTGGCTTTGAAGCTCCCACAGTTCTGGGAACAACAGGTGGCCTCCTGGTTCGTCCAAGCAGAAGCACAATTCCATCTCCAAAACATCGTTGCGGATCAGACCCGTTACCTTTACGTGGTCTCCGCACTCGACAGCTCCACGGCCTCACGGATCATCAGCCTGCTCAAAAACCCCCCGGTTGACAGCAAGTATAATACTCTTAATACAGGTCTTCGGGCTCACGAAGGTGGAGCATGCCCGCCGGCTACTCGCTTTACCCGGGCTTGGCGATTCCAAGCCACCTGAGTTAATGAGCCAGATGCTCACGCTCCTTGGCTCAGAACCACAATGTTTCCTCTTTCGGGAGTTATTCCTGAGTCAACTACCTGAGCAGGTTCAGGCTGCCATCGCCAGATCGGAAGCCACAGATTGTCCAGCACTGGCTGCAGAAGCAGATACGATTTATGCGGTCACGCAGCAAAACTGCGCCGCCACGAGGCACCCCTCCCCCGCGAATGCCACCCCGAAACCTCCAACCCCCGGCTTGTGTTTTTACCATGCCCGTTTCGGCGCGAAAGCCAGAGGCTGTCGCCCTCCCTGCAGTTTCGCGCCAAATGAATACGTGGCTAGAGGAATAGTGCCAGGGGGAGGGATTCAAGTTCCTGGGACATTGGAACCAGTTCTGGGGGAGGTGGGACCAGTTCAAACCAGACGGTCTGCACCTGGGCAGGGCTGGAAACGATGTCCTAGGGGGAGTGTTTGCTAGTGCTCTGGGGGAGGGATTAAACTAAAATGGAAGGGGGTTGGGAACCTGAGCAGGGAGACAGAGGAAAGGGAAACAAGGATAAAAGCAAAAGATAGGAAGGAGTAAAACAAAAGTGGCAGTCAGAGAAATCAACGGTTTAAATCAAACATGGCCACAGTAAATAATATTTCTAATAGGTCTAAGAGCGTTAAAAAAACAAGCCTGAAGGCTTTGTGTCTTAATGCGAGGAGCATTTGTAATAAGTTGGATGAATTGGCTGCGCAAATAGAGGTAAACAAATATGATTTGGTTGGGATTACGGAAACGTGGCTCAAGGACGGCCAAGACTGGGAACTCAACATCCAGGGGTATTCGATATTCAGGAAAGATAGGCAAAAAGGAAAAGGAGGAGGGGTAGCTTTAAAGGTTAAAGAAGGGATTAACACAATTGTAATGAAGGATATTAGCTCTGATGAGGTGGAATCTGTATGGGTAGAATTGAGAAATACTAAGGGGAAAAAAACATTAGTGGGAGTGGTATATAGACTTCCAAACATTAAGGCGGAGGTTGGGGATGGCATTAAAAGGGAAATTAAAGAAGCGTGCAATAAGGGCACAGCAGTCATCATGGGTGACTTTAATCTACATATAGATTGGGCTAACCAAATTAGTAACAATACTGTGGAGGAGGAATTCCTGGAGTGTTTACGGGATGGTTTCCTGGACCAATATGTCGAGGAACCAACCAGAGCTCAGGCCATCTTAGACTGGGTATTATGTAACGAGAAAGGATTAACTAGCAATCTTGTTGTACGAGGCCCCTTGGGCCGGAGCGATCATAATATGATCGAATTCTTCATTAAGATGGAGAATGAAGTAGTTGACTCAGAAACTAGGGTCCTCAATTTAAATAAAGGAAACTACGATGGTCTGAGAAGCGAGTTGGGTAGGATTGATTGGGGAATGGCACTCAAAGGGTTGGCGGTGGATAGGAAATGGCAAACATTCAAAGGCCGAATGGATGAACTACAGAAGTTGTTCATCCCAGTTTGGCATAAAAATAAAACAAAAAAGGTGACTCAACCATGGCTAACAAGGGAAATTAGGGATAGCATAAGACCCAAGGAGACGACATACAAATTGGCCAGAAAAAGCAATAATCCTGAGGATTGGGAGCAGTTTAGGATTCAACAAAGGAGGACAAAGGGATTAATTAAGAAAGGGAAAATAGAATATGGGAGTAAGCTGGCAGGAAACATAAAAAGTGATTGTAAAAGCTTTTATACATATCACAGAATCACAGAATCACAGAAACCCCACAGTGCAGATAGAGGCCATTTCGGCCCATCGAGCCTGCACCGACACATATCCCACCCGATCCCCGTAACCCGGACACCAACACATATCCCACCCTATCCCAGTAACCCCACGTATTTAATCCCCCTAACACTAAGGGTCAATTTATCATAGCCAATCAACCTAACCCGCACATCTTTGGACTGTGGGAGGAAACCAGAGCACCCGGAGAAAACCCACTCAAACACGGGGAGAATGTGCAAACTCCACACAGACAGTCGCCCAAGGCCGGATTCGAACCCGGGTCCCTGGCGCTGTGATGCAACAGTGCTAACCACTATGCCACCGTGCTGTAAAGAGAAAAAGATTGGTGAAGTCAAGCGTAGGTCCCTTGCAGTCAGAATCGGGGAATATATAATGGGGAGCAAAGATATTGCTGACCAACTAAATACATATTTTGGTTCTGTCTTCACAAAGGAGGACATAAATAACCTCCCAGAAATACCGCGGAACATAGGGTCTGATGAAAGGGTGGAACTGAAAGAAGTCAGTATTTGTAGGGAAATGGTGTTAGGAAAATTGATGGGACTGAAGGCCGATAAATCCCCAGGGCCTGATAATCTACATCCCAGGGTACTTAAGGAAGTGGCCCTAGAAATAGTAGATGCATTGCTGGTCATCTTCCAGAACTCGATAGACTCTGGAACAGTACCCATGGATTGGAGGGTAGCTAATGTTACCCCACTATTCAAAAAAGGTGGCAGAGAAAAAGCGGGGAATTATAGACCGGTAAGCCTGACATCGGTAGTGGGGAAAATACTAGAGTCCATTATAAAAGATGTAATAGCAGAGCACTTGGAAAGCAGTGACAGGATCGGATAAAGTCAACATGGATTTACAAAAGGTAAATCATGCTTGACTAATATACTGGAATTTTTTGAGGATGTAACTGACAAAATAGATAAGGGAGAACCAGTGGATGTGGTGTATTTGGACTTTCAGAAGGATTTCGATAAGGTCTCGCATAAGAGGTTAGCGTGCAAAATTAAGGCACATGGGATTGGGGGCAAGGTATTGACTTGGATAGAGAACTGGTTGGCGGACAGAAAGCAAAGAGTTGGAATAAACGGGTCGCTTTCCGAGTGGCAGGCAGTGACTAGTGGGGTACCACAAGGATCGGTCCTAGGACCCCAGCTGTTCACAATATATATTAATGATCTGGACGAGGGAATTGGATGTAATATCTCCAAATTTGCAGATGACACAAAGCTGGGTGGGAGGGTATGCTGTGAGGGGGATGGCATGAAACTCCAGTACGATTTGGACAGGTTGGGTGATTGGGCAGAAACATGGCAAATGCACTATAATGTGGATAAATGTGAGGTTATCCACTTTGGTGGCAAAAACAGGAAGGCAGATTGTTATTTGAATGGCAATAGATTGGGAGAAGGGGAAGTGCAAAGAGACCTGAGTGTTATTGTGCACCAGTCACTGAAGGTAAGCATGCAGGTGCAGCAGGCGGTTAAGAAATCAAATGGTATATTGGCCTTCGTAGCAAGAGGGTTCGAGTATAAGAACAAGGATGTCTTGCTGCAGTTGTACAGGGCCTTGGTGAGACCGCACCTTGAGTATTGTGTGCAGTTTTGGTCACCTTACCTGAGGAAGGCCGCTCTTGCCATAGAGGGAGTGAAGCGAAGATTCACCAGGCTGATACCTGGGATGGCAGGAATGACGTACGAGGAGAGATTACATAAGAACATAAGAACATAAGAAATAGGAGCAGGAGTAGGCCAATCGGCCCCTCGAGCCTGCTCCGCCATTCAATAAGATCATGGCTGATCTGATCCTAACCGCCAATCCACTATCACAGAACCATCTCCTGAATCTAAGAGAATTAGATACATGAAATAGGAGCAGGATCAGGCTACACGGCCCCTGCGCCCGCTCCGCTACCCACAGTGCCATGACCGATCCGAACCTAGACTCATGTCCAAATTCCTGCCCGCTCCCCGTAACCCTTAATTCCCTTTATTTCTAGGAAACTGTCTATTTCTGTTTTAAATTTATGTAATGATGTAGCTTCTACAGCTTTTTGGGGCAGCACATTCCATGGACCTACCACCCTCTGAGTGAAGTAGTTCCTCCTCATCTCAGTTTTGAAAGAGCAGCCCCTTATTCTAAGACTATGCCCCCTAGTTCTAGTTTCACCCATCATGGGGAACATCCTCCCCGCATCCACCCGATCCAACCCCTTCACAATCTTATATGTTTCAATAAGATCGCCTCTCATTCTTCTGAACTCCAATGAGTAGAGTCCCAATCTACTCAACCTCTCCTCATATGTCCATCCCCTCATCCCCGGGATTAACCGAGTGAACCTTCTTTGTACTGACTCGAGAGCAAGTATGTCCTTTCTTAAGTATGGACACCAAAACTGTACGCAGTATTCCAGGTGCGGTCTCACCAATACCTTGTACAACTGAAGCAATACCTCCCTATTTTTATATTCTATCCCCCTAGCAATGAAAGCCAACATTCCATTGGCCTTCTTAATCACGTGCTGCACCTGCATACTAACCTTTTGAGTTTCGTGCACCAGGACCCCCAGATCCCTTTGTACTTCAGTACTTTCCAGTTTCTTGCCATTAAGATAATAACTTGCTCTACGATTTTTCCTGCCAAAGTGCATAACCTCACACTTTCCAGTATTGTATTCCATCTGCCAAATCTCTGCCCACTTACTTAGCCTGTCTATGTCCCCTTGAAGGTTTTTTATGTCCTCCTCACTCACTACTTTCCCCCCCATCTTAGTATCATCTGCAAACTTTGATATGTTACACTCGGTCCCCTCCTCCAAATCGTTAATATAGATTGTAAAGAGTTGGGGACCAGCACTGACCCCTGCGGAACACCACTAGTTACTGATTGCCAGTCTGAGAATGAACCATTTATCCCAACTCTCTGCCTTCTGTTAGATGGCCAATCCTCTATCCATGCCAGAATATTACCCCCAATCCCATGATTTTTTATCTTAAGCAATAATCTTTTGTGTGGCACCTTGTCAAATGCCTTTTGGAAGTCTAAATACACTACATCCACTGGTTCCCCTTTATCCACCCTATATGTTACTTCCTCAAAGAACTCCAGCAAATTTGTCAAACATGACTTCCCCTTCATAAAACCATGCTGACTTTGTCCTATTAAATTATTATTATCCAAATGTCCTGTTACTGTCTACTTAATAATGGACTCCAAAATCTTACACACCACAGATGTTAGGCTAACAGGTCTATAGTTTCCAGCCTTCTGTCTACTGCCCTTTTTAAATAAGGGTTTTACATTCGCAGTTTTCCAGTCTGCCGGGACCTTTGCTGAGTCCAGGGAGTTTTGGAAAATTATTACCAATGCATCCACAATCCCTACTGCCACTTCCCTCAAGACCCTAGGATGTAAGCCATCAGGTGCAGGTGATTTATCCGCCTTGAGTCCCATTATTTTACCGAGTACCACTTCCTTAATGATTTTGATCGTGTTTAGCTCCTCCCCCCCTATAGCCCCCTGTTTGTCCAGTGTTGGGATATTCTTAGTGTCCTCTACTGTAAAGACTGATACAAAATATTCATTCAGTGTTTTTGCCATCTCCATATTTCCCACCATTAATTTCCCGGTCTCATCCTCTAAGGGACCAACATTTACTTTAGCCACCCTTTTTCTTTTTATATAACTATAAAAACTCTTACTATCTGTTTTATATTTTTTGTTAATTTACTTTCATAATCTATCTTCCCTTTCTTAATCAATCTTTTTGTTATTTTTTGCTGTCTTTTAAAGTTTTCCCAATCCTCTATCCTCCCACTAGATTTGGCTACCTTATCACAGAATCACAGAATCACAGAAACCCCACAGTGCAGATAGAGGCCATTTCGGCCCATCGAGCCTGCACCGACACATATCCCACCCGATCCCCGTAACCCCTACACCAACACATATCCCACCCTATCCCCGCAACCCCACGTATTTAATCCCCCTAACACTAAGGGTCAATTTATCCTAGCCAATCAACCTAACTCGCACATCTTTGGACTGTGGGAGGAAACCAGAGCACCCGGAGGAAACCCACGCAAACACTTGTTTTTAGTCGAATACTATCCTTAATTTCTTTACTTAGACACGGATGGCTGTCTTTTCTTTTACACCCTTTTCTTCTCAGTGGAATATATATTTTTTGGAAGTTGTAAAATAACTCCTTAAATGTACGCCACTGATCATGTATCGTCTTACCCTTTAATCTATTTTCCCAATCCACTCTACTCAATTCCGCTCTCATACCTTCATAGTCTCCTTTATTCAAGCTTAGCACGCTTGTTTGAGATCCAACCTTCTCACTCTCTAATTGAATATGGAATTCAACCATGTTATGGTCACTCATTCCAAGGGGATCCTTTACTAGGACATTTTTAATTAATCCTGTCTCGTTACACAGGACCAGATCTAAGGTTGCTTGCCCCCTGGTCGGTTCAGTTACATACTGCTCAAGAAACCCATCCCTAATACACTCAATGAACTCATCCTCAAGGCAGCCCTGCCCAATTTGATTTGTCCAATTAATATGATAGTTAAAATCCCCCATAATTATAGATGTTCCCTTATTACAAGCCTCAACTATTTCCTGATTGATACTCCGTCCAACAGAGTTGCAACTGTTCGGAGGCCTATAGACTACGCCCACTAGTGTTTTTTTCCCCTTATTATTCCTTACCTCCACCCAAACTGTTTCATTATCCTGATCTTTTGACCCAATATCATTTCTCTGTATTACAGTGATTCCTTCCTTTATTAACATAGCCACCCCACCTCCCCTTCCTTCCTGCCTGTCCTTCCTGATTGTTAAATAACCTGGTATGTTTAATTCCCAGGCATTGTCACCCTGCAGCCATGTTTCTGTAATGGCCACAAGATCATACCCATATGTAGTTATTTGTGCCATTAACTCATCTATTTTGTTACGAATGCTACGTGCATTCAGATAGAGAACTTTCAAATATGTTTTGTGACACTTAGTTCCTGCTTTTGCCCTTTTTATTACTTTACCTTTTACTCCATACCTTCTGCCCCTTCCTGACATGCTCTGGTTTTTAATTTCCCCACTGCTACCTAAGTCTATGACCTTCTCTGTTGTCATTTGTATTATTTGCTCACTAGGAACCTCCCCCCCACTAGTTAGTTTAAAGCCCTCTCTACAGCCCTAGTTATGTGATCCGCCAGGACTCTAGTCCCAGCACTGGCCAAGTGAAGCCCATCCCAACGGAACAGCTCCCTCCTGCCCCAGTACTGGTGCCAGTGTCCCAGGAAGCAAAACGCATTTCTCCCACACCAGTCTTTGAGCCACGCATTTAACTCTCTAATTTTATTTGTCTTAGCCAAATTCGCTCGTGGCTCAGGTAATAATCCAGAGATTATTACCCTTGTGGTTCTGCTTTTTAATTTGGCCCCTAGCTGCTCAAACTCGCTCAGCAGAACCTCCTTCCTTGTCCTATCTATGTCGTTGGTACCAACATGGACCACGGCAACCGGATCCTCCCCCTCCCACTCCAAGTTTCTCTCCAGTCCAGAGGAGATGTCCTTAACCCTGGCACCGGGCAGGCAACACATCCTTCGGGACTCTCGCTCTCGGCTGCAGAGAACTCTATCTATCCCCCTAACGATACTATCCCCTACCACTACAACATTTCTTTTAACTCCCCCCACTTGAATGGCGCCCCGCTCCACGATGCTGTGGCCAGGTTGCTCATCCTCCCCGCAGTCCCTGTTCCCATCCTCACAGGGAGTAAGAGCCTCGAACCTGTTGGACAAGTGCAAGGGCTGCGGCTCCTCCAACACTACCTCCTGGATCCCCGTACCTGCCTCACTTCTAGTCACACCATCCTGACCCTGGCCACGGACTACATCTGAATTAATTAATCTAATTGGTGTGACTACCTCCTGATACACAGAGTTCAGGTAACTCTCCCCCTCCCTGATGTGTCTCAGTGTTTGACGCTCGGACTCCAGCCCTTCAACACAGAGCCGGAATTCCTCGAGCAGCCAACACTTACTGCAAATGTGATCACCGTGAGCACCAATGGTGTTCACCAGCTCCCACATATTGCAGCAGCAACACATCACCTGATCTCCCATTCTATGTAATTAATTAAATTTATTAATATTATTCTTAAATACCCTCTGCCTCGATTCTAGATGGTGAATGTCACACCTTAGAAACTATAAACCAAAGAGATTTAAGCTTAAAAAGGGAGAAATACTTACCAACCAATCACTTACCCGCTTTCTGGTGACGTCACACTTGGATTACTTTTTACCTCTCTCCTTCCCTCCGAGTTCCCAGACTGGAGACTGGTAAACCTTACCTGGTCTCTGGGACTTTTATAGCCCCGCTCTGCCGCTCAGGATTCCCGCCGACGCTGTGAGGCCTTACCTGGTCTCTGGGGCTTTTATAGCCCCGCTCTGCCGCTCAGGATTCCCGCCGACGCTGTGAGGCCTTACCTGGTCTCTGGGGCTTTTATAGCCCCGCTCTGCCGCTCAGGATTCCCGCCGACGCTGTGAGGCCTTACCTGGTCTCTGGGACTTTTATAGCCCCGCTCTGCCACTCGAGTTTCCCGCTGACGCTGTGAGGCCTTACCTGGTCTCTGGGGACTTTTATAGCCCCGCTCTGCCGCTTGAGTTTCCCGCCGACGCTGTGAGGCCTTACCTGGTCTCTGGGACTTTTATAGCCCCGCTCTGCCGCTCAGGATTCCCGCCGACGCTGTGAGGCCTTACCTGGTCTCTGGGACTTTTATAGCCCCGCTGCTGCCGCTGAAACACCCGCCAACGCACTGAGGCCTTACCTGGTCTCTGGGACTTTAATAGCCCCGCTGCTGCCGCTGAAACACCCGCCAACGCACTGAGGCCTTACCTGGTCTCTGGGACTTTTATAGCCCCGCTCTGCCACTCGAGTTTCCCGCCGATTGTGTCAATTAGAGTCATAGAGTCATAGAGTTATACAGCACGGATAGAGGCCCTTCGGCCCATCGTGTCCGCGCCGGCCATCAAGCCCTGTCTAATCTAATCCCATATTGTGCTTATACTCACTGGAGTTTAGAAGATTGAGAGGGGATCTCATCGAAACCTATAAAATTCTGTCAGGTCTGGACAGATTAGATGCAGAAAGGATGTTTCTGATGGCCGGGGAGTCCAGAACCAGGGGTCATAGTCTAAGGATAAGGGGTAAGCCATTTAGGACTGAAATGAGGAGGAATTTCTTCACCCAGAGAGTGGTGAACCTGTGGAATTCTCTACCACAGAGGGCGGTGGAGGCCAGTTCATTAAATATAATCAAGAAAGAGTTGGATATATTTCTTGAGGCTAAAGGGATCAAGGGATATGGGGAGAAGGCAGGGACAGGGTATTGAATTTGGATGATCAGCCATGATCTCATTGAAGGGCGGAGCAGGCTCGAAGGGCTGAATGGCCTACTCCTGCTCCTATCTTCTATGTTTCTATGTTTCTATGTTAAAAAAAAACCGACATCAACACCAGCAGCAACTCCAGAAAAGGAGGACCGAGTCTGAGGGACGTTCCGCGGCCGCGATGGCGATTGGAAATTCCGGGATGCTCCTCTACATTACAGATTCCCTATCAGGCCGGCGCTTTTTATGCGGCACCGGGGCACAGTGTAGCATCCTTCCTGCCTCAGCACTCGATATTCAGTTTGGGATGCACGGCCCCGCCCTCGTGGCAGCTAATGGCGGGGCCATTCGTTCTTTTGGCAAACGGCGGATCCAGGTGTGCTTCGGCGGGCAACGGTTTCAGTGGGAATTTATTACAGCCAAGGTTTCGCAAGCCATCCTCGGCGCGGATTTCTTATGCGCCAACAGCTTCTTGGTGGATGTAAGAAATCGTCGATTGGTCAACGCGGCCACCTTCCACTCCATCCCTTGCTTCCGCAGTTCCGCCATGTCGCACACTGTCTCCTGCGCGTTGCCCTCGCTGGACGAGTTCACTCGCCTATTAGATGAATTCCCGGAGCTGACCAATACCACTTTCTCCTCCTTGGCCACTAAGCATGGTGTCGAACACCACATTACTACGACTGGCTCTCCGGTTTACGTGCGAGCTCGGCGCCTGGAACCCGGCAAGCTCGCAGTTGCGAAGGCAGAGTTTGCCATGATGGAACGGCTGGGGATTATTCGCCGGTCGAATAGTCCCTGGTCCTTGCCTCTCCACATCGTCCCGAAGCCCGGCGGTGGATGGCGGCCATGCGGGGACTACCGACGCCTTAATGACGCCACTACTCCCGATCGGTACCCGATCCCGCATATACAGGATTTCTCTGCCCATTTGGTGGGAAACTCAATCTTCTCCAAGGTCGGCCTCATCCGTGGCTACCACCAAGTTCCCGTACACCTGCAGGACGTCCAGAAAAAGGCTGTCATCACTCCCTTTGGACTGTTCGAGTTTCTACGGATGGCATTTGGGCTCAAGAACGCCGCACAGGCTTTTCAACGACTAATGGACTCGGTCCTGCGGGATCTTCCCTTTTTATTTGTCTGCCTTGACGACATCCTGATAGCCAGCTCTATCAAAGAGGAACACATCTGCCATCTCCGCACCCTCTTTTGGCGCCTCAGCCAACATGGCCTCATAATCGACCCGGTCTAGTGTCAGTTCAGCCTACAACAGATTGACTTCTTGGGCCATCGCATTACTTCGGAGGGCGCAATTCCACTGCAGTCAAAGTTCGAAGTAATTACGGCATTCCCAAGGCCACAGTCCACCAAGGCTCTTCAAGAATTCCTGGGCATGGTGAATTTCTACCACCGCTTTGTGCCCAGGGCAGCACGACTCATGCAGCCCCTCTACGAGGCTCTCAAAGGCAAGGCCGGAAAGGATACAATAGCCTGGACAGTCGAAATGGACAACGCTTTCTGTTAAGTCCATGAATGATTGAGACACGGACTAGCAGGCGAGAAAACAAACAGATCTTTACTGGTGGAAGTCAATAACGAAACTAAACAACAGAGGCTCTCTAGCGCCTTTTATACAGGGGTGGTCACTGCCGGTACTGCAGTCTAAGACCAGTTATTCTCTTAAAGGTACATACACAACAATTCCTCCCCTTTTAGGTAAACAGTACATAACATTCATTTAACAACTAAATGATAACGAATTACAATCACAATTACTGTTGCTAGATACATTGGTTAAGTTGAAGCAATTATAAGTTCAGTCTTTGAGGAGGCTTCCTGATTCTGTCTGGATAACGCCTCTTTGGGGTAACAGGTTCTTCTGGCAATGTTGAGTCGAAATCAATGTCGTTGTTTGGTTCATCTGCTTCCAATATTACCGGTTCTGCGGTAGCTGCAATTGGAACGTCGATTTCATTACCAGGTGTATCAGATCGTGGTGTGGAGTTGACGTTTTCCAGTGACTCTAGAACCTGGTCAGCATGGTGTCTTACAATGCTCTCCCCAATGTCCACGGTATACATGGGAGGTCCTTGTCGTGTACAAATCGTTCCTGGCTGCCATTTCTCAGTGCGGTAGTCCCGGGCCAAAACTGGTTGCCCTATCTTAAATCTCCTGGTCGGCCTTTCATTCATATTCTGAAACTGCCTGTTCTCCACATCTCTTCGGACGTTTGGCTTAACGAAATCCAAGCGGCATCGTAGTCTTCGATTGAAGAACATCATGGCTGGAGTTTGGTTGGTAACCGCATGTGTCGCATTCTGGTAGGCAAACAAGAAGTTGTCCACCTTGTGTTGTAGGGGTATCTCTTCATTACACATTGCCTTGATAGCCTTCTTGAATGTTTGGACAAACCTCTCGGCCAATCCATTAGTGGCTGGATGATATGGGACAGATGAGTAATGCTTAACACCATTGTTCTTTAAGAACCTCCGGAACTCTTCAGACACAAACTGTGGTCCATTGTCAGAGCAAATCTGTTCAGGCAGCCCATTCTTGGCGAATATGGTTCGTAAAACTGTGATAGTTTTTTCCGTGGCGGTTGAGGACATTTTTATTACCTCTGGCCACTTTGAATGTGCATCCACCGCAATTAAAAACATTGAGTCCATGAAGGAACCAGCAAAATCAATGTGCACCCTTTGCCATGGAGATGAGGGCCACTCCCATGGATGCAGAGGAGCTTGTGGTGGGGCGTTTTGGACCTTCTGGCATCCTGCACAGCTCTTGATCATCTCTTCGATTTCTCTATCGATTCCCGGCCACCACACAAACGCTCTGGCTAAGCTCTTCATTTTTACCCCACCCAGATGACCCTCATGAAGCTCATTGAGCACTCTATCCATCAACTTAGGTGGAATTACTACTCTGGATCCACACATCAAGGTTCCTCTGCACACTGACAGCTGTTCTCTTCTCAGCAAGAATGCTGGCAGCAGTGGTTCGCCATGTGCTGGCCATCCCTTCACCGTTAAATCATAGACCTGTGATAGTGTCGGGTCATTCCGTGTTTCCTTTTCTATGTTTGCATTCGTCACAGGAAGACATTCGACTATGGTCGAGTGGAATAACTCCATTGGATCCACTGCAAGGTCTTCTTCTTCCACCGCCGGCAACGGTAGACGTGACAATCCATCAGCATTTCCATGCTGTTTAATTCCTTTGTACTCGATGTCATATTGGTGTGCCCCTAGGAAAAGGGACCATCTCTGCAGCCGTTGTGCTGTCATTATCGGTACGCCCTTCTGAGGGTTGAAAATGGAGACAAGAGGTTGATGATCGGTTAGTAGAGTAAATTTTTGACCGTGCAGATAGTGATTGAACTTCTTCACCCCCCACACTAGGCTGAGGGCCTCTCTGTCAATCTGGGCGTAGTTATGCTCGGCAGAAGTTAACGAGCGTGACGCAAAAGCTATCGGCCTCTCCAAACCATCAAGGAATTTATGTGACAGTACCGCCCCAATGCCGTAGGGAGACGCATCACACGCCAGCCTGATTGGCAGTGCTGGGTTGTAGTGAGCCAATACTTCCTTTGAAGTGATTAAGTCCTTACTCTTCCGAAAAGCACGCTTACAATCATCGCTCCATTTCCATGCTACCCCCGTTCGTAGCAGGGCGTTCAGTGGGTGCAGAATTGTCGACAAATTCGGCAAAAACTTATGATAGTAATTCACCAACCCGAGGAATGACCTCAGTTGCGACACATTTTCAGGCGCTGGGGCCTTAACGACCGCTTCAATTTTGTCAGGGGACTTATGTAACCCCTCTTCATCAATCACGTGGCCACAATACGATATCTGTTTCTTAAAAAATTCGCACTCGGGGCGGTTGGCTCGCAGCCCATGTTCCCGTAGTCTAGTGAGCACCTGTTCTAGGTTGTTAAGGTGTTCACTGTCATCTTCACCTGTTACAAGGATGTCGTCCAAGTAACACTGAGTCCCCGGAATCCCTTGCAGGACTTGTTCCATCGCTCTTTGCCATATCGCCGGAGCCGATGCTACTACGAATACCAATCGCTGATACTGGTAAAGACCTTTGTGAGTGTTTATCGTGAGATACTTCCTAGAGGACTCTTCAACCTCCATCTGCAAATATGCTTGTGCCAGGTCAATTTTTGTAAAACGCTTTCCTCCAGACAGCGAGGCGAAGATGTCTTCTATCCTTGGAAGAGGATATTGTACTGTCCGAAGGACAGGGTTCACCGTCACCTTGAAATCCCCACAGATGCGAATCTTCCTTGGCTCTCTGGACTTATTGCTTAACGTTTTCTTCATGACAGGAACGATGGGTGTCGCCCACTCGCTCCAGTCGACCTTAGACAACACGCCTGCCTTCTCCAGATTCTCCAGCTCTGCCTCGACAGCTGGGCGAATTGCATATGGTACCGGTCTCGCTTTGAAAAACTTGGGAACTGCATTCTCTTCTATTTTTATTGAGGCGGTTACGCCTTTAAGCGTGCCCAGTTCTTGTTGAAATACCTCTTTGGCGTTAGCTAAGATTGTTGACAATCGTCCAGGAGTGACGTCTTCATCTTTTTTACCGTCCACCGTCATTGCATGAATGGAATGCCAATCTAAGTTTATCTTCCTGATCCATTCCCGTCCCAATAACGGTGGTCCACCATTTGGCAGTATGTAGAGATACAATTTCCGTATTTTCTTGCCATTGTATTCGACAGGCACCCTTATTTTTCCTCTGGGGTATACTTTTTGCCCTGTATACATCGTCAAGACGATGGATGTCTCTCTCAAGGGTATGTGTGAAAATAGCCGCTCGTAGTCTCGTCAATTCATGACGGTTAGCGCTGATCCTGTATCCAATTCCATTTTAACTTGGGACCCTGCTATCGTGAGGGTGACCCAAATGGTTCGATGATCCTCTTTTGCGATTACATTGTGAAGTTTGAGACAGCTTAATCTCCTGTTCTCGGATTCACTATCGCTCATCTGGTCTTCGGAACTACTGTCCGTCATCTTTTGTACTTTCTTGTATGGTTCCTTAGTAGCCTTTTTGTTGTCGCTGGTCTTCTTCCCAGACCTACAAACTCATGCAATGTGTCCAATCTTCCCGCATTGTCTGCATATTTTGTCTTTGGACCAGCAGTCCTTCTGGTCATGGTTAGTTCTGCCGCAGCGATAACATTTTGCAAATCCCCGTGTCATTTTGTGGGTGCCGTATTCCTGTGGTTTTTGTTGAATTTCTGCAGCTCCCCTGGCTGCTGCTTCATATGATACTGCCACGCTGAAAGCCTTATCTAGCGTCAGCTCTTTTTCTGCGAGTAACTTCTTCTGTGTTCCTTCACTCAGGAGTCCACAGACAAATTTGTCCCGTAGGGTATCTGCCAGTCCTGCTCCGAGCTGGCAGTGCTTTGATAGCTTGCATAGTTCCGTAAGATACTCAGCATTGCTCTCATCTTTGTGCTGAGTTCTCCTGTGGAATTTAAATCTTTCTGCTATCAACAGCGGTGCAGGGTTTAAGTGTTCCTGTAGAACAGCAACAATTTCGTTAAAACTCTTCGCCTTCGGTTTGGCTGGAGTAATCAGATCCCGCAATAGGCCGTACATTCTAGCACCCATTAAGTTTAGCAATATCGATGCCTTTTTCCCCTCCGCTATTTCGTTTGCCTCGAAATATACCTCGACTCTTTCCACATACGTGGTCCAGTCCTCTAATGTATTATCAAAAGCAGTGATACAGCCGGTCTTCGGCATCTTGCAAATCTAAAATGGCGCCTCCCGCGCTTTGCCTTCTTCCCCGATTTAACAAAATGGCGCCTCCCGCGCTTTGTCTTCTTCCCCGCTGTTGTTAGCGCTGCTTTCCACGGTTTCCTGCGCGTTAAATATTGATTCTTTTTCTTTTATTATTTTCCCGTCGTGGAGCGGACCCTCTGGGATACTTCCCTCCCTCTTCTTAGGTCCGAACGCTGCCCGGCTTCGAAACACCGGCAGCGCCCTGTGTGCTCCACCCTCTCTCTCTCTCTTTGCTTCCCGACTCGCTGCCCGGCCCCGTTGAAAGGCCACCTGATCGAGCTTCAGCCCGCCGCAGCCCAGGAAGGATCAGAGCACTACCTGCCACCAGCCCGATTAGCTGGGAAACCACGGACAGAGGAACCCAGCCTGGCTCTGGACAATCTCTCCTGCAAGTTTCGAACCCGATGATTGACGGTCGACGCCCGTTTCTCGAGTTTCAATGGACTCTATTTTTATTTTCTTCTGGCTCCGAACTTCAACAACGTCGTTGGAGCTGCTGCCGAGTTGCAGGTAAGTACGTTTCTTACTCGTCGCCAGTGTTAAGTCCGTGAATGATTGAGACACGGACTAGCAGGAGAGAAAACAAACAGATCTTTACTGGTGGAAGTCAATAACGAAACTAAACAACAGAGGCTCTCTAGCGCCTTTTATACAGGGGTGGTCACTGCCGGTACTGCAGTCTGAGATCAGTTATTCTCTTAAAGGTACATACACAACACTTTCGACAACACAAAAACCGCTCTAGCCAATGCAACTATGTTGGCGCACCCTCTGCCAGGTGCCACCATCGCCCTTACCACCGACGCTTCCGACTATGCCATAGGCACTGTGCAGGAACAGTGAGTCAACGGGACGTGGCAACCACTGGCATTTTTCAGCCGCCAGCTCCAGCGCAACGAACGCAAAAACAGCACTTTTGACCGGGAGTTGTTGGCGCTGTTCCTGGCTATCCGCCATTTCCATTTTTTGTTAGAAGGACGTCCCTTCACTGCGTTTGTAGATCACAAACCACTGACCTTCGCCATGGCCAAGACCGCCGAACCGTGGTCAGCTCGACAGCAGCGACAGCTAACTTTCATTTCAGAATTCACGACAGACGTCCAACACATAGCTGGCAAGGACAACTTGGCAGCTGATTGCCTTTCTCGTGCGACCGTACAGGCGGTCCAGCTGGGCATCGATTATGCCCTCATGGCTACCGATCAGGCATCCGACCCTGAAACACAGGCGTATCGCACCGACACTTCTAGCCTCCAACCGACCGATGTGCAATTCCATGCTGCAGGCACCTCGTTACTCTGCGATGTCTCCATGGGAGATCCCCACCCGATCGCTCCAGTCGCCTGGCGCCGCAAAGTTTTCGACGCCATACACGGGCTTTCGTATCCTGGCGTGAAGGTATCTCAAAAATTAATGTCGGCTAAGTTCGTCTGGAGAGGAATGCGTAAGGATATCCGTGACTGGGCTAACACCTGCGTCGTCTGTCAAACATCTAAGGTGCAATGTCACGTTAAGGCCCCATTGGCCACGTTCACAGTACCAGAACGTCGATTCGACCATGTCAACGTGGACCTCGTCGGGCCGCTTCCACCGTCACAGGGGTTCACACACATCCTCACCATGGTCGATCGTACTACTAGATGGCCAGAGGCAGTTCCTCTGGCATCTACTACGTCCGCTGATGTCGCCAGAGCATTCCTCTCCTCGTGGGTCGCACGTTTCGGCGTTCCGGTGGACATTTCTTCAGACCACGGTCCACAGTTCTCTTCCGAGCTCTGGAACGCTGTGGCCTAGGGTCTCGGCACCAAGCTTCACCGCACCACGGCCTATCACCCACAAGCAAACGGTTTGTGCGAACATTTCCACAGATCGTTAAAGGCATCACTGAGGGCCAGCCTCCGAGGCGCCGGATGGGTGGATAAGCTTCCGTGGGTCATGTTGGGTCTCCGCACGGCACCCAAAGAGGACCTGCAATCGTCCGCCGTGGAGCTCCTGTACGGCCAGCCACTCCGCGTACCGGGAGATTTCCTGCCGCTTCCAACTGAGCCATGGTCCGCAGCCGAACAAGTCAGCAGCCACCGGGAAACAGCCAGGGCTTTTGCGCCTATCCCAACTTCGCATCATGGCCTTCCATCTTCACACGTACCAGCGGAGCTGAAGAATGCTGAATTTGTATTCATTCGCCATGATGCCCATAGGGATCCACTCAAGGCCCCTTACACAGGCCCTTTTCGCGTACTGGAGACAGGCGACAAGAGTTTCTCTGTAGACATCGGTGGTAAACCCGACCACATATCCATTGATCGTTTCAAACCGGCATACCTGGACATCGACCGGCCATTAGAGACTACACAGCTACCACGACATGGTCGACCTCCCGGTGCATCCACGCCAGACTGAAGACTTCCGTCCGCCAGCCCGCCCGCTGTTCAACAACGTCCACTCCAAAAATACAGGAGTCGCTCTGACAGGCTTATCAGACCTCCTAGTCGATTGACTTTTACTGTTAAAGACAATTCTGGGGGGGTGCATGTGGTGGAGCCACCAGGGGGACTCTGATCCAATGTACATAATTATCTTTAACAAATTATTAGCTACAGAATGAATCTGTATCTTTGTTCATATCATTGCATGTACATAGCACGGTCCCTTTAAGAATGAGACCAAACGCGATGATGTCATCATGTTGATCACGTGATCCTCCAGCGGCAGGAAAACGTGATGACATGATGACGCCAGGCTGTGGAGCCGCCCTAGCCAGTCCTCGTGGAGCCAGCAAAGAGTACCGACATGTAATGTAGTGCTCCTGTGTTTTCGTTTTAAACTCTGTTGATTCGTATTAAACATTGTTTGTTTGATAGACTGACTCGATCTCAGTCCTTTAGTTAGGAATCTAGCCATTCCTACATTGCAACATTTAGTGATGCAACCACCTCAAAGCTATTGATTTCAAATGAAAAACTAATGAACTACTTCAGTTTATTTCGATGTTTATTCTAACTAAAATGATTTCATTGTCACTTTTACTCACCCTTGATTTTGTTTACCAATTTTTCTTCTCTGTTAGTGAGATTGTTTTATTTTCTAGTTCAGTGAGGGACATGATCTGTTGCTCCAATTGTTTTTGATTAACCAAAAAAGTTAATATCAGTGATGCATCAAATCTAGAACAACAATTGTATTCAAATCATTAACATTCATTGGGGCATAATAGGCAGTCAGCCAGTTAAAAACACAGAGATATCAGACAATTTAGAGTTCCATCACAAATACGAGTGATTGCTCTTCCTTTCAGATTTAAATTTTGAAGACTTGAAAGAAAAACTTGCATTTATATAACGCCTTTCACGACCACCAGACGTCCCAAAGTGATTTACAGCCAGTGAAGTATTTTTGAAGTGTAATCACTGTTGTAATGTAGGAAACGTGGCACCCAATCTGCCCACAGTAAGCTCCCACAAACAGCAATGACCAGATAATCTGTTTTTAGTAGTGATGTTGAATGGGATTCAATGATGGTAATGCCGTTGAATGTCAAGGGGAGGTGGTTAAACTTTTTCTTGTTGGAGATGGTCATTGCCTAGCGCGTTACTTGCCACTTTTCAGTTATATAATTATATAAAAAGAAAAAGGGTGGCTAAAGTAAATGTTGGTCCCTTAGAGGATGAGACTGGGAAATTAATGGTGGGAAACATGGAGATGGCAAAAACACTGAACAATTATTTTGTATCAGTCTTTACAGTAGAGGACACTAAGAATATCCCAACACTGGACAAACAGGGGGCTCTAGGGGGGGAGGAACTAAATACGATTAAAATCACTAAGGAAGTGGTACTTGGTAAAATAATGGGACTCAAGGCGGATAAATCCCCTGGACCTGATGGCTTGCATCCCAGGGTCTTGAGGGAAGTAGCTGCAGGGATTGTGGATGCATTGGTAATAATTTTCCAAAACTCCCTGGACTCAGCAAAGGTCCCAGCAGATTGGAAAACTGCTAATGTAACACCCTTATTTAAAAAGGGTAGTAGGCAGAAGGCTGGAAACTATAGACCTGTTAGCCTAACATCTGTGGTTGGTAAAATGTTAGAGTCCATTATTAAGGAGACAGTAATGGGACATTTGGATAAACATAATTTAATAGGACAAACTCAACATGGTTTCATGAAGGGGAAGTCATGTTTGACAAATTTGCTTGAGTTTTTTGAGGAAGTAACATACAGGGTGGATAAAGGGGAACCAGTGGATGTAGTGTATTTAGACTTCCAAAAGGCATTTGACAAGGTGCCAGACAAAAGATTATTGCTCAAGATAAAAAATCACGGGATTGGGGGTAATATTCTGGCGTGGGTGGAGGATTGGCTCTCTAACAGAAAGCAGAGAGTTGGGATAAATGGTTCATTCTCAGATTGGCAACCAGTAACCAGTGGTGTTCCGCAGGGGTCAGTGCTGGGTCCCCAACTCTTTACAATCTATATTAACGATTTGGAGGAGGGGACCGAGTGTAACATATCAAAGTTTGCAGGTGATACAAAGATGGGACGGAAAGTAGTGAGTGAGGAGGACATAAAAAACCTGCAAAGGGACATAGACAGGCTAAGTAAGTGGGCAGAGATTTGGCAGATGGAATACAATACTGGAAAGTGTGAGGTTATGCACTTTGGCAGGAAAAATCATAGAGCAAGTTATTATCTTAATGGCAAGAAACTGGAAAGTACTGTCGTACAAAGGGATCTGGGGGTCCTGGTGCACGAAACTCAAAAAGTTAGTATGCAGGTGCAGCAAGTGATTAAGAAGGCCAATGGAATGTTGGCTTTTATTGCTAGGGGGGGTGGAATATAAAAACAGGGAGGTATTGCTGCAGTTGTACAAGGTATTTGTGAGACCGCACCTGGAATACTGCATACAGTTTTGGTGTCCATACTTAAGAAAAGACATACTTGCTCTCGAGTCAGTACAAAGAAGGTTCACTCGGTTAATCCCGGGGATGAGGGGGTGGTCATATGAGCAGAGGCTGAGTAGATTGGGACTCTACTCATTGGAGTTCAGAAAAATGAGAGGCGATCTTATTGAAACATATAAGATTGTGAAGGGGCTTGATCGGGTGGATGCGGTGAGGATGTTCCCAATGATGGGTGAAACTAGAACTAGGGGGCATAATCTTAAAATAAGGGGCTGCTCATTCAAAACTGAGATGAGGAGAAACTTCTTCACTCAGAGAGTGGTAGGTTTGTGGAATTTGCTGCCCCAGAAAGCTGTGGAAGCTACATCATTAAATAAATTTAAAACAGAAATAGATAGTTTCCTAGAAGTAAAGGGAATTAAGGGTTACGGGGAGCGGGCAGGAAATTGGACATGAGTCTAGGTTCGGAATGGTCATGGCCCTGTGGGTAGTGGAGTGGGCCCAGGGGCCGTGTAGCCTTGTTCTGCTCCTACTGTGTTCTAATTCTGTGTTAGATTTCAGGAGATGGTTTTATTCCTGTTCCTGGCTGGGGTGGAGATCGCCTTTACAGAAGGTAAGTACTGTAGAAAATATAGGGACAGAGTGATCTCCTGGAAGAATTTCGATCGCCTGGATGGGTCGGAGAGGAATTTCCCAGATTTTTTTCTCCCAAATTGGCCATTGGGTCTTTATCTGGTTTTTCGCCTCTCCCGGGAGATCACATGGGTTCGGGTGGATGCAGAGTGATAGAAGATTTGAGATTAGGATCAGATCAGCCATGATCTTATTGAATGGTGGAGCAGGCTCGAGGGGCTGATTGGCCTACTCCTGCTCCTATTTCTTATGTTCTTATGTTCTTAAGCCTGAATGTTGTCCAGGTCTGGATGCATGCGGGCATGGACTGCTTCATTACCTGAGGAGTTGCGAATGGAACTGACCACTGTGCAGTCATCAGTGAACATCCCCACGTCTGACCTTATATTGGAGGGAAGGTCATTGATAAAGCAGCTGAAGATGGTTGGGCTTAGGACACTGCCCTGAGGAACTCCTGCAGGAATGTCCTGGGGTTGAGATGATTGGCCTCGAACAACCACAACCATTTTCCTTTGTGCTAGCTATGACACCAGCCAGTGGAGAGTTTTCCCCCTGATTCACATTGACTTCAATTTTACTAGGGCTCCTTGATGCCACACTCATGATTGCCACGTTTGATGCTCCATGCAGGTGGCCACTTTTTCCATTTACGAAGACATCATTGCAAAGGCCTGTGACATCATGCCACTCATGCTTGAGATGCACTCCTCCAATCTCTCTGCAAGCGTCCATGGTGCAGCTGGAACGCCTGCCCTCAAATCTTCTCTGCTGCTCAGAAGTATCCTGTTCGTCAGCGGCCTCCGAGGTACAACATCTGTGTCCAGCTGAGCAGAGCTTGGTGCGTCCTGAGCCCACATTTGTTGAGGGTGACTATGAGGGAGAGGCATGACATTGCATAAAGATGAGGGTGAGTTTCAGTGGTGGATGGATAGATGGGGATGTGAGGAAGTGCAGAGACAGAAAGGGATGGGTGTACTTTCAAGCTAAGTTGGTGTGAGGAGTGATGTGCTGAAGTAGGCTTGAGAAGACAGAGTGAGGGGGTTGGGGTGATACGCACATCAGGAATACTGTCTGTCTATGTTATCAATATTTCTGGTTGGCTGGCAACGAGTTATGTATCTCGGCTCTTGATTGGATTGCTAGTGTTAAATTCACTGGTAAAAGTGTTATGTATTCCACATCCTCTAATTTTCCAGCTTTTCCCCTTCACTCCTGAAGGCATGCTTCATGTTGGGTTACTGTTGTGTGGGTGCAGTCAGCCCTCTCATTAATTAAGCAAGTGGTCAATTATCATCTGTGAGCACTGAGAATGAATATTAACAGACTTTGTTGGGGCTTGTCTATGCGACTTCGGCGGGGTGGGGAATGCTCGCAGCCGACCATAATCCTGACCTCCTCCACTGTCCATATACATACACTTCCAACTGGGGTTATCGGAAATTAACAAGGAACAAGAACCCTTGCTGGCTGGTCCAGGCACACTGCAGCTGATTACAGCACCTCAACAGCTGCTCGAGCTGAGTTCAGCACAGACCAGGGATGTTCATGTTTGTATGGCCCAGGAGCAGGCTGTGAATCTGAGCCATCCGGCTGTCCTATCATCCCGTTCTTATGGTAAGCATGAAAATGTGTCGTGTGATGGGAACTCAGTACCTAAAGAGTTAACAGAGCAAGTGATGAAACAAACCATCGCTTTGTTTGGCACAATAACAAGCCTACATTGTACCAACCCACTGTTAATTCATTTGATGACAGAGAGAATCTTACCTACCTCCTGCACACAACATACTAATAAGCTTACGAGCTTGTCACGCAGGCATCTGTTGAAGTCGAGTTTCTCAGATAATGTCCAGTGAAACTTGTGTTTGTCAAACTTAAGAGGGAAAATGAGTTTGGTGTCCTTTTCGAATGGTGTAAAGATGGGAGAGATGGGCACCATTTGTGCCTATTAGGGCTAATACTCTTTCTACTTAATGATGGACTAGATATAGTCAGAACTGTTGTTTTTGTATCTTACCAAATTGGTTTATTATTTTGCTCTACACTTTGCCACCCGCCACCCACAACAAAAAGCAAAGTTAAATCCCAACTCTATTCTTATTCATTTTAATCGCAGGATTGAACAGGTTTACACAAGTTTCTCCTTCTGTTTTATAAGGATATAAAGGCTACAATTTCAGTCTGCTGGCTTAATCACAATGAAACTTTATATATAAATCTATTCAAATGTAAAATCTCAAAAATGCTATTTTCCATTTGAAAAAAAAGTTGGCTACCATAGAAGCTATATCACGACAACACTAGCCATTATTATGTATATAGTTGGATTGGCAGCTACAGATTTGGGATAAAGATACTATTGTAATTATATAGACATAATGGCCTAGAAATTCAGTTGCGTGCGCCAGCCGTTAGCGCCTTAAGAGGAGTAGACTTCGAGCGCTAGGCACTTAGCGGCCGGGCGCAGCGCGATCTGCGCCTACGCCCAACTTCAGTAGACATTTAGCGCCGGCGCAAAGTGTTTGCGCGCGCTCAGCTGCGCGCGCAGCTTATGACGTAATTTCGTCGTGCAACGCCCTTTGTGCACCCCAAACCGGAACTTCAGTCGCGCCCGCCCAATGTGGGCGTGGCGGTGCTAAGAACTGTGAAGTGGAACGCAGCAGAGGCCCTGCAGGCCTCGAGGAGCGCTAATTAAAGGGCACTTACACTGAACTATAAAGGCCAGCCATTTTGCTGCAATGACTTTTGTGCAACGGATTTCTGGACAGAGACCAAGGAAGAGACCTTACTGATTTGGCCCAACATAGGAGAGGTATTTTTGGCTTCTGGCCAGAGCTTGGAAATTTGCCTCATTGTGATTTCATTGTTTGCAAGTATATTATGGGGGCTGCATGGGGTGCCAACCCTCAGTTCCAGCATTATGTGCGAAGGGCTCGCAGACACTGTGTGAGAGGGGCAGCCATGCCTAGACGCAGAGGGGGCATCAGGCGTCGGCAACGTAGGCCTTACCCACTCAGGGAATACCGCCAGCAGGTGTCCTATCTCACCATGACTGCCGCGTAGTGTGTTAAGAGGCTGCGCTTCAGAAGGGAGGTGGTTGCAGAGATCTGCCAGCTGCTTCACAGAGATCTGCGTCCACAGTTGATGTGCAGGACGTCTCTGTCGGTGGAAGAGAAGGTCACGGTGGCTCTGAACTTTTATGCAAGCGGCTCCTTCCAAGCCGCTGCTGGGGACATAGCTAACATATCCCAGTTCACCGTGCATCGTTGCATCCGGCAGGTCACCGATGCCCTTTTCACAAGGAGACACCAATTCATCTCCTTCCCCATGACCCTGGAGAGGCAGGAGCAGCGTGCAGTCGGATTTGCGAGGATCGTGGACTTCCCCATGGTGCAGGGCGCCATTGACTGCACGCATGTGGCTTTGCGGGCACCTATCGACAATGCTGAGGATTACCGCAACCGGAAGGGCTACCATTCCCTCAATGTACAGCTGGTGTGTGACAACAGGCAGCGCATCCTAGCTGTCAATGCCCGCTTTCCAGGCAGCAGCCACGATGCATTTATCCTGCGCCAGACTACTGTGGCTGACATGTTCCAGGCACAGCCTCCCCCAAGAGGATGGCTTATCGGGGACAAAGGCTATACTTTGTGTACATGGCTCATGACCCCGCTCCGCGCGCCCAGGACCCCTGCTGAGGAGGCATACAACGAAAGCCATCAAGCCACAAGGAACATCATAGAGCAAACGATTGGCGTCCTCAAGCAACGGTTCCGCTGCCTGGATCGCTCCGGCGGATCTCTGCAGTATTCGCCGGATAGAGTCTCCCAGTTCGTCGTCGTTTGCTGCATGCTGCACAACCTGGCTATCCGCAGGACTCAGGCACTGCCACCTCGCGTTGGACCACCACCTCAGGAGGAGGAGCAGGAGGACCATGAGGAGGAGGAGGAGGAGGAGGAGGAGTACCAGCCCAGGAGGGAGCCACAAGGTCCAAGGGCCGTCCGTCGGCGGCTTATTGAATGACACTTCTAGGCCCCCTGTCAGGGAATGGCTTGTGGCAATGAAGGGACATGAATGCAGCCGCTCCGCAAGCCCTCAGCCGGTTAACGCAACAACCACTTCAAACATCAAACATGGACAAGCTGAATAAAGAAAAAGCTTTATTGAACAAACTCAGGGCCCTTCCCACATGAAACCCAAAAACAGACAACACCCCCAAAAAACAGTCAAACACATGACTCACTCCCACAACCTGGGGAGGAATAACAAAACTTTTCCATCCAAATGGCCTTCATCCTCGGCCTTACCAAAACAACCCCCCCCCATAGACAACACAACCACCCCCATATAAAAAAACATTTGGTAACACATTCTACTTTGTGTGCCGAGAGGGCGAGTCCTTGTCCAGCCTTTTCCAGCCCCTGGCCGACCTGCTGCTCCGCCTCAACCTGGGCCCTGTGGGTGCTGCAAGGCTGGGGGAAGGCTCCTGAGGGGCACATTGCGTGACGGCAGATGCCCTTGGGGGTCGGCCTAGACGAGCTCTGGCCCTCGAGGGGCCGGCTGCTGACTGCTGCAGCTGTGGCTGGGCAGCATCAGTCTCTCCAGCAGCTCGTGGCAGCTTCGCTGGGGGAGTGGCAGTGGCGGCTGCAGCAATGGGGGCAAGCTGGCTGATGCCAGGCGCTCGCTGCTCACCTGAGACACTGGCACTCGGCCGGGCTGGCACTGCAGCAAGCGCAGCAATCTGCTGAAGGCCAGACCGCTGTGCTGCTGCAGCGCGGCGGGTGCCCTGGTGATGCCTGCCTGACACAGCGAGTGTGGCAGCAGTGACTGCCCGTACTGCCCTGGTCTGTGCCCGCATCAGACCAGCCAGTGACTGCATGGCACCACTGATCAACTGGCCACTCGCTGCCTGTGCTGCCCTGAAGTCGTCCCGACTCGCGTCCTGTGCTGCCCTGAATTCGGCCCGACTCGCGTCCTGTGCTGCCCTCAATTCGGCCCGACTCGCGTCCTGTGCTGCCCCGAATTGTTCGAGACCCCTGGCCTGTGCTGCCCCGAGTTGTTCGAAACCCCTGGCCTGTGAGGCCCCGAAATCGGACACACTATGAGCCAGGGACTCGATGGCCTCAGGCAACCGTGCCACAACCCCTATGAACTCGGTGTGCCGGCGATCCGAGTCCGCGGACATTTGATCGAGGAGGCGCACCTCCTGGGCGAGGACTGTCTCCGGACTGGAGGCCGGACTCTCCCTCTGGGGAGAAGGCCGCCGAGCTGGCCAACCCTTCCCGCGTGGCTGGACGCCGCTGGGCACAGGAGCTACACTCCCCTGCAACACTTCCCCCCTCTGGGGAGAAGGCCGCCGAGCTGCCCGACCCTTCCCGCGTGGCTGGACGCCATTGGGCACAGGAGCTACACCCCCCTGCAACACTTCCCCCTGGCTCTCCTCCAGGGAAGACGTGTCCCCTCCATTGCCATCCCCTGGCGCGGATGAGGGTTCCCCCGATGGGCCGCCTTCCTCTTGCTCCTCCTCGTCCTCCTCTTCCGAGGGACTGTCACTGGCAGCTTCAGGGACCTCCTCCTCACCAGCTGAAAGCAGGAAGACACAAGAGTAGCTTTAGAGTGAGGACAGGGCGTCAGCGAGGGAGGCATGAGTGGTGGCATTCAGCGCATTGGTCGGACAGTGGCAAAGGATGTAGATCTGAAGCGCAAGGGGAACGAGAGAGGTCCAAAAGGTCATGTCCTTACCATTGGGGCCCAGCACAGGGTCGGCATCTCCACATGCAACGGGGCCAATCAGCCGGCCACCCATGAGTCGACCCACGCGCTCCTCCAGGTCACTGAGCTGCTGGAACTGGGGACGGCCTCCCCCGGTGTCAGTCCGGCTCCTCAGATTCTGGGCCAGCTTGGCCTGCAAGAGAAAGGACGGCCTCTAAGTACAGTGTGGTGCCCTGTTGTTGTGTGCACTGCCTCCCATGGTCGAATAGCTTGGCCAGTGTGGTGCCCTGTTGCTGTATGCACTGCCTCCCATGGTCGAATAGCTTGGCCAGTGTGGTGCCCTGTTGTTGTATGCACTGCTTCCCATGGTCGAATAGCTTGGCCAGTGTGGTGCCCTGTTGCTGTATGCACTGCCTCCCATGGTCGAATAGCTTGGCCAGTGTGGTGCCCTGTTGCTGTATGCACTGCCTCCCATGGTCGAATAGCTTGGCCAGTGTGGTGCCCTGTTGTTGTATGCACTGCCTCCCATGGTCGAATAGCTTGGCCAGTGTGCTGCCCTGTTGCTGTATGCACTGACTCCCATGGTCGAATAGCTTGGACAGTGTGTAAAGTGCAGAATGTGCAATTGATGTTCATGCCAATGCCATAGCTGCTGCATGAGGGCTGACCATTAGGGCTTTCAGGTCCCTTTGCCCATAATGTGAGGTGCACATGCAAGGATGAGGAGGACACTGGAAAGGGTACTCACCCTGACAATCCGAGTGAGGTCGTTAAACTTTTTCCGGCATTGGACACCAGTCCTGGGGACATCGCAGGTGGCTGTGACCCGCTGGGCGATATCCCTCCAGGCTCTCCTGTACACCCTGGTGGCAGGCTTCTTGCCACTGTCCGGGAACAAGATATGGCATCTCCTCTCCAAAGCCTTTAAATCATGGGCAGAGAAGCGCTGCGCTCGTTCACGGGCCCTCTGCATCCTTCCTGGCGCTATTTCTCTCCAGCAGCAGTGTTTAGGCCTAGCTGGAGGGCTGCAGTATCCAGGGCGTGGCAGCAGACCAAGTCGACCCTTCCCCCTTTAAGAGCTGGCCGGCGCCAGGGTGTCTGCTGTCAATCAAGAAATGACCGCACCTGCGCTGCGCCCGGCCTCGGCGGTATCAGTCTGCACCGCCGGCTTAGCGCCTAAAGATAGCCGTGCATCGCCTGTTTTAGCGCTCGAGCAAACTCCTTGGCCAAAGCTACTGAATATCGGCGAAGTGGCCTCCACTTTACGCCGGGCACAAACTTTAGCGGCCGCCCGACTTTACCGCCCCAAAAGTGGCCATACTGAATTTCTATTGTAACGGTGGTTGGATTCTGCTGGGTCCTTACAAGCATCTATGTTTTATGAAAAAGCAAATGTAGGGTAATGTTACTTTATAGAGTTTGTAATAGATATAAACAATTAACAAGTTAGAAATACAAATGCCAGGTTTAATTTTCAGTACAAAATATATCAGCATGATCATGACCTAGTTTAACTGGCTCAGAATTTCCTGGATCATATATATACAAAAATGATGTCTAAATTTATGCCAATCTTGCCAATGGGATGCTAGGGTTGAGAATCGCATTAGCATATGCCGGAATGTAAAAACTGCCATGAAACAAATGTATACAACCTTGGGCCCAAGAAAAGCAAGGAACACATGCTTTAAGTTGCTCTTTATCTTATTGATGTTATGGAAATTAAAGTTTGAAGCCATCAAACCAGCACTTATACACATTAGGCACAGCGGCCTAGAAATTCACTGGCCTTAGCGCCGCTTTTGAGGCGCTAGAGGGCCTAGCGCCGAAGTTATGGCCAGTTTAGAAATTGACAGGGGCCCTAAATCGGCGTTAGGCCGGTAGCGCTGCGCCGGCACTGATGACGTCATCGGTGTGCGCAGCGTCCCGGTTGCCATGGTAACCCGCCCGAACTCGGAAATTGAGTTGCGGCCGCCTCGCCCGTGGCAGCCGCAAGCAACGTTCTGGCAGAGGTGCCTTACAGAACTTTGCGCCGGCGCATTAAAGGCCCCGCGGCAGCCGGCCGCTTTCCCGCTGGCTGCCTGGCCGCAGCTCCCTCCCCGGACTTCCCCCCCCCGGAACAGAAGCAAGCCCGGCACTTGTCCGAGGTGCCGGGCTCATTTTTAAAAAGATTATCGCGGGCCGCGGCCGGGTGCAGGCAGCTCCTCCTTAACGGAAGGAGGAGGCCTGCACTTCCCGAGCCTGCCGCACCGCAGCGGGCGCCGCAGCGCCGGAATAGCGCCGCAATGCGGCGCGTGGCGCCAGTTTTGAGGCGCTGAGACCCCTCAGTAGCGCCGGCAGCCGTTTGGGCGCGGCGCTACTGAATTTTTGGCGCGCGCAGGGGGGCTTAGCGCCGGCACTAACTTCTGGCGCTAAAGCCCTCGCTGCGCCAAAACCGAATTTCTAGGCCAGCATGTTTAAGAAAATTCAATTGTGGAAGTGTCTCTCTTTTTAATGAACAGATTCTGATGCTATAAAAAAGGCAATTCAAAGGTATAGAAAATGCAGCGCAATAAATAAAATCACTATGAAATACCAAAAATAGTGATTTAGGGTCCTGTTGTGGCTAAAATTGTGAGTGTAAATTTACACCTGTTCCGAATGGACATAAATGCAGGAAACCCGCGTTCTCTGGCCCTTTGCATGCTGGACGTTAAATAGCCAAGTAGGATTTTGGTGACCATAACTCAGGAATGGCAGAAATAATCGAAGCTGTGCATGAGTTTCCATGTTACGGTGTAAAACTGCCACAAATGAGTCACCTGAAAATTTTCTGAAGAAAAAAGATTAACTCTGCTCTTACGCCATAGTTACACCAAAGCGTTCCTGGAAATTCCAGGCTAATGTATCAGCTCCATAGTCTGAATTTCAGTTGGGAAAGGAAACGCGTCACCATAGGTACAATCACACCCGCTTACATCATCTTTGCTAACTGTAAAAATTCTGACTATCTATTAAGCCTTGCTTTTCAGAGAGCAATTGCAAACTTGAACTATAAAGAAACGGTGGACTTGTATTTATACAGCACCTTTCACGACCTCAGGACGTCCCAAAGCTCTTTACAGCCAATGAAGTACATTCGAAGTGTATTCACGGTTGTAATGTGGGAAATGTGGCAGCCAGGCTCCGCAAACAGCAATGTGATGATGACCAGATAATCTGTTTAATGTGGTGTTGGTTGAGGGATAAATTCTGGCCAGGACACCAGGGAGAACTCCCCTGCTCTTCTTCAAAATAGTGCCATGGGACCTTTTATGTCCATCTGAGAGAACAGACAGGGCCTCGGTTTAACGTCTCACCCGAAAGACGGCACATCCAATAGTGCAGCACTCCCTCAGCACTGCACTATGCAGATATTTCATTCCTTCTTTGTATTCTGTGAGCATTATGGTTTGAGTTTAAAGAGAATTGTAGTTTAATTTCATTGGGGAAAAAAAATCACAGTGTCACTAAATTGAAAAGTACATGGTCAGTATTATTACTGTGACTTTACTGTAATTTCCTGAATAACTTAAAGTGCCCCAAAATAAACATCAGTCTCATGCTGACCAAGCTTTGTCCTGTGAGTGTTTTCCACAATTGCTGGAAGTGAATAATAAAACCCACACACTGTTATCTCATAGAATGGCACTACACAAGTGGCACTCAGTTATCCAATAACCCTAACATCAATTAAAAAAATAAGACATTTTAACAACATTATTTAAAATGCAGGGTCTAATGGATTCTGGATGATTCAGAGGCAATAATTCTTCAGATTTCCCGTAAATCAGTCAAAAACTAACAGGTGCACAAAATTAGGATTAACATTCTTTTTTCTCTGACTGGCTCCCTGATTTAAAAATATTCTTACGTTCGTTCAATCGTGTAGCACTAGTTGTTTCAAAATGAGCTTAGGTGTTCTAAGTTTATCAAAAAAAACGGTGTAACAGCAGGTGCATTTTACTTGGTATCATTTTTATGAAGTTTGTTACTTTTATGTGCTTCTTTACGAGGTGTAAATTAGAACACCTTGTACAGGGTGAACTGTTGTCTTGTTCCCAAAGGCTCAGACTGTCAGGAGCCTTTAACCTTCTGTTTCAATAAGGTTATTGATTCAGTGTCTATCTTATCTCTATAGCCAGAATGCTAGCACAGCTTTTCACAGTTCGGTTTCTAGATTTCCAGACCCAGTTTGTCCTGTTTTAATAAGACCAGAATCCTTTCATAGAATGGTGTCTTTTTCTGAATCGGTTATATGGCTTCTTCCTTCACAAGGCAGCATCTGTGGAGAGAGACACAGAGTTAACGTTTCAGGTCGATTCTTTTTCTCAACATGAGACTAGAGAAGGTAGGATTGTTCTCCTTCGATCAGGGAAGGTTAAGCAGAGATTTAATAGAGGTGTTCGGAATTATGAGGGGTTCTGATAGTTTCTCCATACTTGCTCCATCAAAACCCCTCATAATTTTGAACACCTCTATTAGGTCTCCCCTTCAACTTCTCTGCTCTAAGGAGGACAATCCCAGCTTTTCCAATCTCTCCACATAACTGAAGTCCCTCATCTCTGGTATCATTCTAGTAAATCTCCTCTGCACCCTCTCCAAGGCCTTGATATCCTTCTTGAAGTGTGGTACCCTGAATTGGATACAATGCTCCAGCTGAGGCCTAACCAGAGATTTGTAAAGGTTTAGCATGACTTCCTTGTTTTTGTATTCAATGCTCCTATTTATAAAGCCAAGTATCCCATACGCTTTCTTAACTGCCTTATCAACTTGCCCTGCCACCTTCAAGGATTTGTGACTATGCACTCCCAGGTCCCTATACCCTTGTACCTGCCCCCTATCAAAATAGTTAGATTATACTACCTCTCCATGTTGTTTCTCCCAAATTGCATCACTGCGCACATATTCACATTAAATTGCATCTGCCATGTGTCTGCCCATTTCACAAGTCTGCCTATGTCCCCCTAAAGTCTGCTACTATCCTGCTCACTATTTACTATGTTGCCAAGTTTCGTATCACCCACAAACTTCAAAATTGTACTCCTTATCCCCAAGTCCCAGTCATTTATATATAACAAATACAAAGGAGCTGAATTGCAGAGGTGAGGTGAGGGTGACTGCCCTTGACATCAAGGTAGTATTTGACCGAGTGTGGCATCAAGGAGCCCTAGTAAAACTGAAGTAAATGGGAATCGGGGTGGGGGGCGGAACTCTCCACTGGCTGGAGTCATACCTAGCACATAGGAAGATGGTTGTGGTGATTGAAGGTCAATCATCGCAGCCCCAGGACATTGCTGCAGGAGTTCCTCAGGGCAGTGTCCTAGGCTCAACCATCTTCAGCTGCTTCATCAATGACCTTCCCTCCAACATAAGGTCAGAAATGGGGATGTTCACTGATGACTGCACAGTTTTCAGCACCATTCACAACTCCTCAGATAATGAAGCAGTCCATGCCCGCATACAACAAGACCTGGACGATGTTCAGACTTAGGCTGATATGTGGCAGGTAACATTCGCGCCACAGAAGTGCCAGGCAATGACTATCTCCAACAAGCGAGAGTCTAATCAACTCCTCTTGACATTTAACGGCATTACCATCGCCGAATCCCTCACCATCAACATCCTACGGGGTCATCATTGACCAGAAACTTAACTGGACCAGCCAAATAAATACTGTGGCTACAAGAGCAGGTCAGAGGCTAGGTATTCTGCGGCGAGTGTCTCACCTCCTGACTCCCCAAAGCCTTTCCACCATCTACAAGGCACAAGTAAGGAGTGTGATGGAATACTCTTCAATTGCTTGGATGAGTGCAGCTCCAGCAACACTCAAGAAGCTCGACACCATCCAGGACAAAGCAGCCTGCTTGATTGGCACCTCATCCACCACCTTAAACATTCACTCCCTCCACCACCGGTGTACCATGGCTGCAGCGTGTACCATCTATAAGATGCAGCAACTCAACAAGGCTTCTTCGGCAGCACCTCCCAAACCCACGACCTCTTCCACCTAGAAGGACAAGGGCAGCAGGCGCATGGGAACACCACCACCTCCAAGTTCCCCTCCAAGTCACAAACCATCTTGACTTAGAACTATATCAAATGTAAGAAATCACACAACACCAGGTTATAGTCTAACAGCTTTATTTGAAATCACAAGCTTTCGGAGCACTGCTCCTTCGTCAGGTGAAGTGGAGAGATGCATAAAAACACAGCTTATATAGTCAGAGAATAATGTCAGATTACTACAGGTAATCTTTCTAACTGCCATTTATCACACCTCGGCAGAGAGATAATCACAGCAATCAAAGGTGTAAATGGTGTCCAAACAGGTCAGTCAGGAAAACATTACATCAAAGAACAATGAGGTGGGGTCACAAGGGGTCCCACCTCATTGTTCTTTGATGTAATGTTTTCCTGACTGACCTGTTTGGACACCATTTACACCTTTGATTGCTGTGATTATCTCTCTGCCGAGGTGTGATAAAAGGCAGTTGGAAAGATTACCTGTAAACATCTGACATTATTCTCTGACTATATAAGCTGTGTTTTTATGCATCTCTCCACTTCACCTGACGAAGGAGCAGCGCTCCAAAAGCTTGTAATTTCAAATAAAGCTGTTGGACTATAACCTGGTTTTGTGTGATTTCTTACATTTGTCCACCCCAGTCCAACACCGGCATCGCCACACCATAGAACTATATCGCCGATCCTTCATCGTCGCTGGTTCAAAATCCTGGAACTCCCTCCCTAACAGCACTGTGGGAGTACCTTCACCACTCGGACTGCAGCGGTTCAAGAAGGTGGCTCACCACCACCTTTTCAAGGGCAATTAGGGATGGGCAATAAACGCTGGCCTTGCCAGCGACACCCACATCCCATAAATGAATTAAAAATAAACAAGAAAAGCAATGGTCCAAGTACCAACCCCTGGGGGAACCCACTGCACAATGCTCTCCAGTCAGAAAAAGATTTGTTCATCACTACTCTCTGCTTGCTATCCCTTAGCCAATTACGTACCCAAGTTACGACTGTCCCTTTAATACCATGTGCTTCTATTTTCCGAACAAGTGTGTTATGTGGTACTTTATCAAATGTCTTTTGAAAGTCAAAATATATATAACATCTATTGCAGCACCTTCATCAACTCTTTCTGTTACTTCATCAAAGGACTCAGGCAGGTTAGTCAGATGCGATTTGCCTTTAACAAATCCATGCTGGCTGTTTCTTTTTAATGCATGCTTCTCCAAGTGAGGATTAATTTTGTCCTTGACAATCGTCCCTAGTAGTTTTCCCACCACTGACGTTCGACTGATGGGCCTGTAGTTACCAGGTTTATCCCTCTCCTCTTTTTTGAACAGGGTTGTAACATTTGCAATTCTCCAGTCCTCTGCCACCACTCCCATATCCAAGGAGGATTGAAAGATTGTAGTCAGATCATCTGTTAACTCCACCCTAGCTTCCCTCAGCAAACTAGGATGCATCCCACCTGGACTGGGTGACTTGTTAATGTTGAGTGATTCCAACATTTCGCACCTCCTTTCTATCTATATTATCCTATCCAATATCTCTACTCTCCCTTCCTGTACTGTGACATTAACTTCATCCTCTTCTTTTGTGAAGACTGATGTAAAGTCTCCATTCAGTACCTCAGTCATGCCCTCTGCCTCCACAAGAAGATTTCCTTTATTGTCCCTAATCGGCCCCATCGTTCCTATAACTATTCTTTTACTTTTTATATGTTTATAAAAGATTTTTGAGTTCCCTTTTATGTTACCCACTAATCTTTTCTCATACTCTCTCTTTGCCCATTTTATACCATTTTTAAATTTCCCCCTGCACTCTGTATTCTGTCTGATTTTCTACTGTATTCAAGACCTGAGATTTGTCATAAATCTGCTTTTTCTGTTTTATTTTAATCTCTATTTCCTTTTCATCCAGGCAGCTCCAGCTGTGGATGCCCCATCTTCCCTCCTTATGGGGAATATGCTTGGTTTGTACCCAAACTATCTCCTCCTTGAAGGCCTGCCATTTCTCTTTTCCTGGCCAGTCTTTGTTTTCAGTCCACCTGTGCTGGATCTCTTCTCAAATCACTGAAATTGGCTTTCTTTCCAGTTGGATAGTTTTACCATTGATTTTTCTTTGTCCCTTTCCATAACTACTTTAACCTAATTATAATATGATCACTATTACCCAGATGATCTCCCACTGAAACATACTCCACTTGCCCTACTTCATTCCCCAGAACTAGATCCTGCACTGCTTCCTTCTTCGTTGAACTAGAAACATATTGATACATAGATACATAGATACATAGAAGATAGGAGCAGGAGTAGGCCATTCGGCCCTTCGTGCCTGCTCCGCCATTTAATGAGATCATGGCTGATCCTTTAATTCAGTATCCCGTCCCCGCCTTCTCTCCGTAACCCTTAACCCCTTTTGCCCGTAGAAATATATCTAATTCCCTCTTAAATATATTTAATGAGCTGGCGTACACTGCCCTCTGTGGCAATGAGTTCCACAGGTTCACCACTCTCTGAGTGAAGAAATTCCCCCTCATCTCTGTCCTAAATGGTTTAGCCCTTATCCTTAAATTATGTCCTCTAGTTCTGTTCTCACCCGCCAAGGGAAACATTCCTTCTGCATCCAGTCTGTCTAGACCTGTCAGAATTTTATACACTTCTATGAGGTCCCCTCTCAATCTTCTAAACTCCAGTGTGTACATCCCTAAACTACATAGTCTCTCCTCATAGGTCATTCCCGCCATTCCTGGTATCAGCCTGGTGAATCGCCGCTGCACCCCCTCCATGGCAAGAACATCCTTCCTCAGATGAGGCGACCAAAACTGTACACAGTACTCGAGGTGTGGTCTCACCAGTGCCCTGTACAGCTGCAGCAAGGTATCCCTGTTCCTGTATTCTAACCCTTTTGCTATGAAGGCCAGCATACCGTTTGCCTTCTTGACCGCCTGTTGCACCTGCATGCTCGCCTTCAGTGACTGGTGTACAAGAACACCCAGGTCTCTCTGTACTTCCCCCTCTCCCAATCTATTGCCATTTAAATAATAATTTGCCCTCCCGTTCCTGCACCCAAGGTGGATAACTTCGCACTTGTCCACATTATAGTGCATCTGCCATTTATCCGCCCAATCGCCCAGTCTGTCCAAATCGCTCTGGAGCTTCCTGGTCTCTTCCTCTGAGCCCACCCCACCTCCTAGTTTAGTGTCGTCTGCAAATTTGGAAATGCTGCATCCGACTCCCTGATCCAGGTCATTAATGTAAATTGTGAACAGCTGGGGGCCCAGGACAGATCCCTGTGGTACCCCACTTGTTACTGCCTGCCATTCAGAAAATGAGCCGTTTATTCCAACTCTCTGTTTTCTATCTGACAGCCAGTTCCCTATCCACGCCAAAACTTTCCCCTTTATCCCATGAGCCTCAATTTTCCATGCTAATCTTTTATGTGGGACCTTATCGAAGGCCTTTTGGAAGTCCAGGTACACCACATCTACTGGCTCTCCCCCATCTATTCTACCAGTTACTCCCTCAAAAAATTCCAATAGATTAGTCAAGCACGATTTACCCTTTGTAAATCCATGTTGACTCTGTCCTATCCTGTCCCCATTTGCTAAGTGCTCCGCTATTTCATCCTTAATGATGGACTCCAGCATTTTGCCCACAACTGATGTAAGGCTTACAGGTCTGTAATTACCTGCTTTTTCCCTACCCCCCTTTTTGAATAGTGGGGTAACGTTAGCTACCCTCCAATCCATCGGCACTGTTCCCGAGTCTAATGAATTCTGAAAAATCATCCTTAGTGCATCCGCTATCTCTAGGGCCACCTCCTTCAGTACCCTAGGATGCATGTTATCAGGCCCTGGGGATTTGTCCACCTTCAATCCCTTTAGCTTCCTTAACACCATATCCTTAGAGATATTGATTTGCGTCAGTTCCTCCTTTGCCAATGTCCCTATTTTTCCCGATATCCCAGGGAGGTTTTTTGTGTCTTCCTTCGTAAAGACTGACCCAAAGTATGCATTTAGTTGATCTGCCATTTCCTTATTTCCCATTATATATTCCCCCGTATCTGACTGCAATGGACCAACTTTGGTTTTCACCAGTCTTTTCCTTTTGATATATTTATAAAAGCTTTTGGAGTTAGTTTTTATATTTTCCGCCAGCTTGTTTTCGTAAGCTATTTTGCCCCTCTTGATCATGCCCTTTGCCCTCCTTTGCTCTATCTTAAACTGTTCCCAATCTTCCGCTCTGGCGCTTTTTTTGGCTATTTTATACGCCCTATCTTTGGATTTTATGCTGTCTCTAATTTCCCCTGTTATCCACGGTTGAGTCACCTTTTTAGATTTCCTTTTATGCCAGATTGGTATAAACAATTTTTGCAATTTTGTCATTCTATCTTTAAATGTTTGCCATTGTTTATCTACCTCCAGTCCTCTCAGGAACGTTGTCCAATCAGACCTACTCAGTTCCCGTCTCATGGCATCATAATTCCCCTTGTTTAAATTCAGGACCTTAGTCTCTGAGTCAATTTCTTCGCTCTCCATTTCGAGTGAGAAATCGATCATGTTATGATCGCTCTGACCCAAGGGTCCCCGTACAACAAGATTACTGATTAGTCCCTTCTCATTGCACAGTACCCAGTCCAATATAGCCTGTTCCCGAGTTGGTTCCTCGACATATTGATCCAGATAACCATCCCTTAAACACTCAAGGAATTCCTCCTCCTCATTATTTTTACTGATTAGGCTAGTCCAATCTATATGTAAGTTAAAGTCACCTATGATGACAGCTGTGCTCTTATTGCACGCTTCTCTAATTTCCCTCGTGATGCCCTCCCTAACCTCTATTTTACTATTTGGAGGCCTATATACCACTCCTATTAATGTTTTTCGCCCCTCGCTATTTCTTAGCTCCACCCATATAGATTCTGTATTAACTGAGTTAATATCCTTCCTTTCAATTGCATTTATCCCCTCTTTTACTAGCAATGCTACCCCTCCTCCCTTTCTTTTTTGTCGATCCTTCCTAAATACTGAATACCCCTGTATGTTAAGCTCCCAGCCCTGCTCACCCTGCAACCATGTTTCCGTAATCCCAATTAGATCATAATTATTAACCTCTATTTCCACAGCTAATTCATCTACCTTGTTCCTGATGCTTCTCGCATTAAGGTATAAAACCCTCAGGCTTTTTTTATGCTCACATTTTTTATGAATTAGTTTGGCCCTTTGTTTTTTGTTCCTCACCCTTTTACCATTTATTTCTGTCTGCCTTTCACTTTCCTCTATTTCACTACATAGGTTTCTAGCCCCCTGCCATACTAGTTTAAATGCTCCCGAACTGCTTTATCAAAAATTACCCCGAGAACATCAGTTCCATCTCTGCACAGGTGTAGACCGTCCCTTTTGTATAGGTCACACCTACCACAAAACTGGTTCCAATGCCTCAAAAATTTAAAACCCTCCCTCTTACACCACTGCTCAAGCCACGTATTTAGCCTAACTATCCTGTTCTCTGTACTCTTACTAGCACGTGGCACTGGTAGTAATCCAGAGATTACTACCTTCGAGGTCCTACTTTTTAGCTTGGCTCCTAACTCCCTAAATTCTACTTGTAGGACCTCTTCCCTTTTTTTAGCTACGTCGTTGGTACCAACATGTATCACGACAACTGGCTGTTCCCCCTCCCCCTCCAGAATGTTCTGCACCCGCGCCGAGACATCCTTGACCCTTGCACCAGGGAGGCAACATACCATCCTGGAGTCTCGGTCGCGACCACAGAAACCCCTATCTATTCCCCTTACAATCGAATCCCCTATTACTATAGCCCTGCCACTCTTTTTCCCTCCCTTCTTTGCAACAGAGCCAGTCATGGTGCCATGAGCCTGGCTGCTGGTGCCTTCCCCCGATGCGTCACCCCCCCCGACAACAGTACCTAAGACGGTGAACCTGTTGCTAAGGGAGACAACCCCAGGGGATTTCTGCACTACCTTCCTGCCCTTGCTCTGCCTTTTGGTCACCCATGTACTGTCTACGCTGGCCTTAACCTGCGGTGTGACCAACTCACTAAATGTGCTATCCACACCCCTCTCAGAATCGTGGATGCTCCAAAGTGAGTCCATCTGCAGCTCAAGGGCCGTCATGCGGTCCCACATGAGCTGCAGCTGGACACACTTCCCGCACACATAGTCGTCAGGGACACAGGAAGCGTCCCTGATTTCCCACATGTTACAGGAGGAGCATGACACAGGTCCGAGCTCTACTGCCATGACTTAACCCTTATATTACTTTTTAATTTTCTAGTTTTAGTTTATTTATCGACTTTTGTTTTCCCGAAGCTTACTTAGACCAATGTATACTGTACTCCTCTTATTCCTTTTTAAACTAACCAAATCCCACTAGTTTTGGTTTTACTTTCTAGGAAGGTTTGAGGAAAGTACTTACCAGTTAGTCTTACCTCCCTGGTCTTTCGCTGACTTCCCGGTCTTGTGTCCCCTTGGTCCTACGCCGACTTCCCGCTCCTCCCGGTTCCTGCCCTGCTGAAAAGAAACTGAGACCAAAAAATTTGTGACCTCTGTTTTTAGACAGCTGCTAAAAGACTACTAGGTTAGAGGAGGAGGGTGGGTGGGGTTTCCTACTCTGTAGGAACTCGGGTTTAAGCCACCACCCTCCTTAAATACCTTTCACCTGGGTGCTTCCCACCAGGTCCGCTTCTGAAAAAAAGCTCACGAGCTGGACTTCCGCCTCAGCTGTTTTTTTAAATGGCTTTTTAACTCTCTCCTTCCCTGAGATTGGAGATTGGTGAGGCCTACCTGGGCCTCTGGAGCCTCTTGTAGTCGCTCTGCCGCTCAGCTCCGCCTCCACCCGCTGCCGATGCCGCACTGGGGCCTACCTGGGCCTCTGGAGCCTCTTGTAGTCGCTCTGCCGCTCAGCTCCGCCTCCACCCGCTGCCGATGCCGCACATCAATGACATTCTCCTGTACTCATTTTAGGAATTATTCACCCTCATTGCCTTTTACTCTGTCTTTTTCCTAGTCTATATTAGGGTAACTGAATTCCCCTACTATTACTGCTCTATTATTTTTACATTTCTCTAAAATTTGCCTACAGATTTGCTCTTCTGTCTCCTTCTCACTATTTGGGGACTATAGTAAACACCCAGCAATGTAACAGCTCCTTTTCTGTTCCTCAACTCTAACCAAATAGATTCAGACTTTGAACCCTCTAGTATATCATCCCTCTGTAGTACTGTAATATTGCCCTCGATTAACACTGCCACGCCCCCCCCACCCACCCCACCACTCCTGTCTTTATCCCGTCCCTATCCCTCCTGAATACATTGCAGCCAGGAATGTTTAGTTCCCATTCCTGCCCATATTTAAGTCAGGTCTCTATTATAGCCACTATGTCATAACCCCATGTGACAACTGTGCCTGTGACTCATCAACCTTATTTTTAACACTCCTCGCATTAACACACTTACAATCCAACACCATGCTGATCGGCTTTGCTTTTTTCCACCATCTAATTCCTGTTCTTTCTACACTATTCTTTGTTCTGTTGCTGTTTGTCCCTCCTTGTTTTCTATCCACCTTGTCTCTCCTCTCTGCTGGGGCATTCTGGTGCCCCGCCCCCTGTCAAATTACTTTAAACCCTACAGCACTAGTTAACCTCTCTGCAAGGACAGCCCTGTTCTGGTGCAACCCCTCCTGCCCTAGAACTGGTCCCAATGCCCCAGGTATCTGAAGCCCTCCCTCCTGCACCACTACTCCAGCCATGCATTCACTTGCGCTATCTTCCTGTTTCTGTACTCACTAGCATGTGGCACGAAAAGTAATCCAGAGATTACCACCTTTGAGGTCCTGTTCTTTAATCCTTTTTCCTAGCTCCTGAAACTCTGCTTGTAGGACCTCAACCCTTTTCCTACCTGTGTCATTGATTCTAACATGGACCATGACCTCTGGCTGCACACATTCAGTGATATCCTTTATCCTGGTACCAGGGAGACAGCACACCATTTGGGACTCACATCTGCAGTGGCAGAAATGACGTCTATCCGCCGACTATCAAATCCCTTATAACAATTACATTTCTACACTTTCTTATGCCCCCCCTGTGCAGCTGAGTCTCCCACGGTGCTGTGGATTTGATTCTGACTGCACTGCCAAGGTGTCATCACCCTCACTGGTATTCAGCACTGAACGTGTGTGCCACAGGGGATTCCTGCCTGCTTCATAAAATCATCTCAGTTGTCAAGATTCTACCCAAAGAATGACCAAGGTGTAGCAGGTGTTGCCATATTTAACCTGTGGTTGTGTGGGATATTCCTGTCAAGCTGACACAGCACCAAGGTTCCACTATTGAACTCAGTGTCCCTGGCTAATGAGGGAACAATAGGCTGTTCTTGATTGTCATCCAGCAGCAGAGTGAGAATACAATCCACTCACTTGCATTAAACCCTTGACTTGACTGAAGTAGCAGAGAGTTGCCGCCTTCAGAAGAAGGATAAACCAAGGAAATTGGAGATAGTTTTGAAAAAAGTCAAAATAATTATCAATCAACAAAATAGACCAACACCATCATACAACTATCGCAAAATATAATGCATTCTGATTGGCCTTAATTGCAGTGAACACAATTCACTCTAACCGTGAGCTAAGAGAACAACAAACAAACAAACAGACCAGGTAATCAGTCAAGTTACTCAAAGGGGGAGAAATTCACTATCGCCCCGTTTGGGGCATTAATATTTCAAAGTTTGAAAAGTTAGTGCCAGGCGCTCACAATTTCAAACTTTTGAAAAATTCGCCATTTGCACTCCAAGAAGGAAGAGGAGAGCTAAATAAAACCCTCCACTTTCCTCTTGGAGCACAATCGGCAGCAGGCGGGGCGGAGACTTCAGCAGCGCTGCACACTGGGCCGTGCCGCGCTGCCGCGTTCAAAGGCTCTTTCTCTCCCTTAAAGGGAAGGGCCATCGCCACAGGCTCTGCCATATAAGAAGCATCTACCTGGACCACACAGGCAGCCACGATCCCGTGCAATCAGCCTGGCACTCAAGCAGAATGGCGGACTAATCGATCACGGGCAGGAACCCGCGAAAAAAACTGCAACAAGAAAGGTGAGTTTTTTCTTTACTTATCTCGGCCACCTCACCTTTAATCGACACCCCCAAAGCGGCCGGCCGCCCGACGCATGCCGCCTGCAGCTGTCGGTGTTTTTGACTGGCGCTGCTGCGGGGGCGGAAATCAATTTCAGGTTCTGGATGCTACCAGGGCGATGCACACGGTGATGACATCATGATCTCTGGGCAAAGAAGATTGGGGCGCAACACCATAGCGCCGCCGCAAAACTCCTGCCGAATATGATGGGAGTCAATGTCAGCCATTTGCGCCCTGTTAGCATGCCCGGGGACGCTCACGGGAGGTGCAAAGGCACCCAATTTCGCCCCCAAAGATTTTTAAGTCTTATAAACAAGTTGTCCTGGATTTTCTGCTGGGGCGCAATCAGCAAATTGTGCCGAGAATGCGCCAGACACTGCACTAGTTTTGCCGAGGTGAAGTTACCATATAAACTCATTAGCAGTAGCCTGAATGTATAGGCCTAGAAATTGGGTATAGCCCCGCTTGAGGCGTTAGAACTGGCGCAGCGCAAAGTTTATAACCAGACGAAAGTTATCGCTGCCTGGCGAGATATTGGGTTGCATCGCCCCCAAAGGGGATTGAGGCGCGAAATCACACGTTGCACGGGACTCCTAAGGCGCAAAAGTTTAGGCGCTACCCAATATCGGCGCGGACGGGCGCAGCGCAGGTGATCTCAATTCCCGGAAACCACGAGACTTCCAGGCGCCGGCCGGCTCTTAAAGGGGTGGGTCAGTCAGCCTGAGCTGCCACACTCAATGCCCTGTAGGCCTCAGAATCGGCGCTCGCCCTTCTCTGGTGCAAGAAACTTGGTCAGGATGGAGAAGGTGAGACAGAGAGCAGAGCGCTTCAGCACTGAGGCCCTGGACCAGTTGGTGTCTGCAGTTGAGCGCCGTCGAGATGTTCTGTATCCTGACAATGGCAAGAGGCCGAATCAAAAGGCTTACCGGCGATCTTGGAGGGAGGTTTCTCAGAGGGACAACTCCAACAGCATGGCGACCAGGACCCCTGTTCAGTGCAGGAAGAAATTCAACGACCTCACTCGGGTCGTTAGGGTGAGTGTTGGTTATGCAAACTTCTGATTCCCTCCATCTGCACCTAACTTCGAGGGCCCTGTTGCCATGATGCCCCAATGGCCATCTGTCAGCAAGCACCCATGGCCCTTTCTGGGCACACACATGGACATTTCACTCAAGGCCACATGTAAGGGCCCTTGCACCATGGGGGGCATGAGATGATCTCTCAAGGCATCATGTAAGGGCCCTTGCACCATGGGGGGCATGAGATGATCGCTCAAGGCATCATGTTACAGAACTTCCCCTTCTTTCCCCTGCAGTCCAAGCTGGCGACGATCCGATAGGAGCAGCGTCGAACCGGTGGCGGACCTCCACAAGTGGTCACTCTCACGGATCTCGAGGAGAGAGTGCACCAGATTCTTGGAGGACGTCTGTCTGGTCATGTTACCACTGCAGCTGCCGACCCCATTCTCGACAGCGAGGGTAAGGCTCTCACCTTTTTCAGCTGTCACCTTCCACTTGGTCCCCCCGCCAGCATGCTTCCTCAGTGTGCCGCAATCTGGCATGCCTTTCTGCCAACCTGTCCTTTTGCTAAAGCCACTCTTCCACCTCCCTGCTTTCAGATGATGCATCACCAACTCGGGCTCAACGCCCTGAAGCTGCCAGTGCCAGTGCCTCCGGAGGTGAGGATCAGGAGGAAGCCGGACCATCCGTTCCAATCTCAGGGGAGCATACACATATACAGACTGGGGATAGTAGTTCCCTGGAGGGGAGGGGGGGGGCTCTGAGGATCAGGCAGTTGCCGGAACAAGCGGCATGCAGCAAGGCAAGGGGGGTAGGCAAGTTCGGCCACCGTCTCCCCGGAGGGCAAGGCAGGTAGTGATGACTGCTGCACAGAGTGCAGAGGAGGTGCGTCGCCTGGCTGAAATGAGCACCCAGGCCTGGCTCAGGCACACTGAGCTGATGGCTGCAGTGGGGAGGATGCCTCAGTCAATAGATACACTGGCAAAGAGTGTGTTGGACTTCGGGGCAACAATGGAGAGGACTCTCCAGGGCTTCGGGGCAACAATGGACAGGACTCTCCAGGGCTTCGGGGCAACAATGGACAGGACTCTCCAGGGCTTTGGGGCAACAATGGAGAGGTCTGTCGAGGACTTTGGGCCAACAATGGAGGGGACTGTCCAGGGCTTCGAGGCCGCTATGGAAAGGACTGTTCAGGGCTTCGGACAATCCCTGGAAAGGTCTGTCCAGGGCTTGTCCGAGGCAGTGGAGCGGTCGGCACCGGCCTTGTCCGAAGCAATGGAAAGAACTGTCCAGGGCTTCTCCGAAGCACTGGCACCTGGCTCACAGGTCCTCACTGCTGCCACGCAGTCACTTGCCGGCCTCGTCCACACCCAGATTGAGGCAATGCGCACTCTCACTGCAGCCACCCTATCTGTATCAGCTAGGATCACCCCGGGCCCTTCCAGTCCCATACAAGGCCAGGAATCAGTGGAGCATGCGATTGTGGCGGATGAGCCGAGCCAGTCCCCTCAGAGAGCCAGTGTGTCGTCCGCCAATGGTGCAGGTGTCCTCTCTCGGCAGGTGACCATTCCACATGCCAGCGCTGGCACATCTGCAGTGCAGCTGCCACCACCTGCAGGGCACACTGCTTCCAGCCATGCTCAGATCAAGCATCCTGCGTCCGCACCCTCCAAGCCCAGAGGTCGGCCAGGCCGTCCCTCAGGGGCTTCTGCGCTACCACACAGTCAGCAGGCGTCCCCCAGCCTTCACCCCGCCACTGGGGTTCAATTACGTAGGAGCAGCAGGGAGGGAAGGGGCCGAGCGCAAAAGAGAAGTCGTTCTCCATCAAGGGGCCAGCAGTAGAGGGAGGTGCTAAGACGTTTCTTTGGCCAAAATCAAGGAGACCCTCACCTGTTGGAATTGTTGGAAATAGTTTGTTTAGTTTTGCGGCTTTGCCGAAGAGTTAACTGATATTTTGTTCGTTATGGTTTCTGTTGACATGACGTTGTTTTGCTGTAATGTAAGACTTTTGTGACAATAAAGAGAAGTGTTAATGTGCTATGGTGTACGTGACTAATTACAGTGATGCTGGCCTTCAGAGGCTTTCAAACATCCAAAGTGCGCAGGAGTAAAGACACTCATCATTCCGCCAGAGGGGCCTCGATACGAGTCCTCATGAGCCTGTGACGGATGGCCCTTCCACTTTCAGGAGCCCTTCCATCTTCCTCCTCCTCCTCCTCCTCCTCGTCCGCATGCTCCTCCTCCTCCTCCTCCTCCGCCTGCTTCTCCAGGGTCAGAGGGAAGGTGATGAATTGACGCCTTCCCCTATAAAGGGCAGCTGTAACTTGCCAGATGCAGCAGTGGACTGTAACCTGAGAGATATTCGCAATGTCCCCAATGGCTCACTGAAAGGATCCGTTGCCATAAAAATTGAGGGCAACAGTCAGTTTAGCGGCCACCGACAGAGAGGTCCTGCACCGTAGACGTGGCTGCAGATCCTCAGCAAGCAGGTGGCACAGCTCAGTAACAACGTCCCTCCTGATTCGGAGCCTTCGCACACACTGCTCCTCCGACATGTCAAGGTATGACACCTGCTGCCTAAAGACCCTCGCAGCATACCCTCGGATTGTCCGACCTCCATTGCCCCTCCTTCTTCTGGCCAATCCTGGCCCTCTCTCCCGCCGTCTCTCTGTCCCTTCATAGTGTTCGGCCATGAGGCCGTCACCCTCCAAAGCATCTCCCTTTCCGATGCCAGTTGGTCAAAAGGCTGTTAGGTCTAGTGCTCCAACTGCTTGGGACAGGTTTGAGGGTCCCAAGTACTGTAATGCTAAATTCCAAAAACTCTGCTCCACAGTAGCTCACCAACTCTCTCCACCAACGATCGCAATGAACAGGACAAGTGGCTGAAGCTTCTATACTAGAGCTGTCCCCTTTAAATAGCACCCCCCGACTCCGAGAAGGGCCTGCTAACGCTCCCTCGAACTGTCACTAATAGCGCTAGGCGTAAAGGCTCCGGGCGCCACCCAATATCCGCTCAGGTGCCCCTAAAAGGCGTTGCACAATGAAATGACGTCATGATCTGCTTGCGCTCGCGGGCACGCGCAAACACTTAGCGCAGGCGCTAAATGTATAGTCAATATGGGAGTTGTCGCTATCTTCATTGCGCCCGCCCCAACATTGGGTAACGCCCCAATTCTCGGTCTCTTTAGGCGCTAACCGCTGGCGCAAACAACCGAATTTCTAGGCCATAATCTCCCATAAAGCAGCACCATGAAGCAGCGTAACCAATCGTCATTGATTATTGACTGGAACAGGGCATTCTGTAGAATCACAAAGAGGATTGGGATTGCCAGGAAATAAGCCATGCTTCAGCTTTTCAAAGTAATGAATGATTTCTGCAGGAGCTGGGCAGGCCTGTGGTGTCAACTGGCTACTGGCAACTGCTGTCTTCAATTAACTAATTGATCGTTCTGCAGGAGCAGGGCCTTTCAAGGGAGTGACTTACTGCTCTTGGTCTTACTTTTTAAACTAATTGCTGCAGCAGTAGGGCAGCGCAAGCCAGTAGCTTCAATTGACTGCTGGCCAGGTGATTTAACGCTGGATTCGTGTGGCCACGGGTACCAGTGTGCCAAAGATTCTGGGTGCAATGTGGTGAACCCCCTGAACAAATGCAATTGGCAGAGACTCACCTTTCCCACCTGGGGACCTGGCCAGTTTTGTGGGCAGGGACTTTTTCGGGTGAAGGGACTGTTGACCAAGCACAAAAGATCGTGGCTCTTCGAGCGTCAAGTAGTTATTGGTGTACCTCACTTACGCTTAAAATGCTGCAATCTTTTGCACTATTTGATTTGATTATGCCCAAAGCAAGCTGTTATCAGGGCAGAAATCATACAGAAACCCCAGGCCATCACATTCTGAGAGCTCAACTTCAACAAGGCCGTTTAAAAAATGTTAAACATTCAAAATGGCTGCACTGCCATCTAGAGGCGAAATAGTTTCCTTCCTGTATTTGACAATTAGGGCTCGATTTTGCCAGGCCCGAGGAGGCGGGAATGGAGGTGTGTGGGGTGTTAAAATGGCAAAAGATGGTGGGCGGGCCCGACCCTGCCTCCATCCTGCCTCCAAGCAATTTTCCCAAATGCGTGGTTTCTGATCCAGTCTCCAAGAGATGGGTTAGTCCCTTAAGGCCCTTAAAAACCACTGAATTGCCTCTATAATCCCATTTTGAGAGGCCTTTCTAATTTTAGCACTTTTCCCACGTGATACACGCCTCCTCTGAAACACGACAGTGAAACCTGGCGGGAGCACAATTCGATTGCTGATTATCAGCTGCAGCTCCACCATTAAATAGGAGATTTGATCAGTCATCATTTGCAGGTGGCAGGACTTTGTTGTCTCAGGTCTGGGGGAACTTTTAGCAGACATAACCATAGCTGTGGAAGTTTGGAGCCTGACACCCATCTCCAGTGTGACCTCCTGGGAAACCCCTCTCGTCACCTTGACTGAGCGCTTCCTCAACTGAGGCATATACCAGAAGCATGGGAACCCCTTCCTTTCCTCCTGGACATCAGATTTGGAAGAAGACCAGCCGTGGCAGCAGCAGAACCATGAACAACAGCACCACCAACAGCAGCAACAACAACAGGAGTGCCAAGCTGCTGCTTGTTAAGTATGTGTATCGTATTGAACAATTAACACAAAGACTTAAACATATAACTCAAACAGGTCTTTACTGGTTGGAGGTAGGGACTATACATAGGTCTTTACTTCATGCCCACAGGCGGGAACTGAGGGGAGATCAGTACCCACAGTACTATTTATACCCCTATGGCCAGGAGTGGTACTGCGTATCACTACGCCCTACAAGTAGTGCAGTCCTGTCCATAGGTTCAAAGTAGCACACATATTACATACACAACATTCCTCCCTTCCTAGCTTTACAGTCATCTCCCCATTTAACATAACGTAATAACATATATACATATATAACTTCAGGTTTACATAACAGAATAACATAGATACATAGATAACTTCATGTCAAAACAGATCACAGATTCAGTCTCTGCGGAAAACAGTTCACAGATTCAATCTCTGTGGTGTAGTCGGTTCACGTTGCTGGAGTGACTCATTCAATAGTCCTTCCATGGATTTAACAGTTTGAACTTCCGAACTGAATTGGCTCCGTTCGGAGGGACCACATGTGTGATCTGGTAGAGGTAATAATGGTTCAGATGGGTCATCTTCTGTTTCGACTTTTCCTTTTCTGCTTCTTGGAGACTCTCTGGGCTCCACTGTCAGCTGCCAGCTGCATGCGCAGTTCCTCCTTCTCTTCCTCCTTTTTCCGTAGTAGAGCCACCTTCTCCCGATGTTCCGTAGACTTTCGGTGCTCCTCCATGATTTCTGTATGGTGGGAGTCGAAGTTACAAGTTGGGCAGGACAGGACATAGTAATATTCGGTGTCGTCCTGATCTAGGCCAGCGAGAGGGTCTTCTATTTCCTCCATACCCAGTTGGGCGTTAGCCAGCTTTTGTTCCAAGTCCAGACATCTTTCCTGAAGAGACTTCTTCATGCGTACCTCTTCATCCAGCTTTTTCTGGGCTTTCAGCAAGTCGTTTACTAATGACCTCATTTGAGATTTTACTACTTCAACTTCTTTTGGAGATTGATTGATCGGACTATTCAACCCCTCTACCGGAGCAGCTGTTTCAGCGGTCTGTTGTTCTACGTTGACGTGAGTCAGCGTACTTTTGGCATCCAAGGGCTGCTCCGTTGCAGTCATCTCAGTCTGTGTTGCCACCTCAGCTCTTCCAATAACCTTTGAGAGCTCCGAACCCCTTTCGTTTGAATATTGAAGTTCGTGTTCAAGTTTTTCCCATTTCAGAGTCCTGTCCTTCAGCATATGCAGGAGTTGGTTGACCGTTAACTCCTCTGACATCAGACGTTTTGTGTGCTCCTGCTCCATTTTCTCCATCAGCTGCTTCTGTTGTCTTTCCAGATTCTCCAACTCTATATCAAAGAACTCTTTCGTTGCATTCAACTCTTGCTCAAAACGGCGAAGCATTTGTTCTAATTGCTGTTGTAGTTTGAAATGGAGTTGAGTTCGAGCCCGGTGTCCCTCAGAAATGGGCACATCAGTAGTCTTGCCAGACTCAGAATCCACAGTTGAACTATGTTGTTGTTGCTCAGTGGAATTCTGTGCTGAAACTTTGTCTTTTGCACCTGAGTTGGGCTTACCATCATCCGTTCCAGAGTCTGGGCCGACTATCTTCACCGAGTTCTCACTCGTTATTGTTTGTAGGAAATGCCAGTCCATATTCATTTTCCTAATCCACTCCCGTCCTAGTAGTGGAGAACCTCCTTCAGATATCACATATAAGTCCATTATTTGACTGTCTTCGCCCTTGTGGACCACTACAACCTCTATTTTCCCGATGGGGTACACTCTTTGCCCCGTGTATGTTTTCAATATAATCCCCGTATCCTGTAGGGGAATATGTTGGAATAACTTTCCGTAATCTTTCTTATTTATGACCGTCAATGCCGATCCAGTGTCCAATTCCAGTTTTACTTGGACTCCTTCTATCTGAAGAGTGACCCAAATTGTCTGGAGGTCTGCACCCTTACCAGCGTTGAGTACTCTTAAGCTAGCCAGTTCATTACAGCTTAAGCTAGCCAGTTCATTACTGCTAGCGTCTGAATCGGACTCCTGTTCGGTCACCTTGTGTACCTTTGCGTATTTTCCTTGCGGTGACTTCTTGTTGCTGGTCTTCTTCCCTGACCTGCATACTCTAGCTATATGTCCAAGCCTACCACAAGTTCTACATTCTTGGTTTTTAAACCAACACTGGTTCTGATCATGCGTTGTCTTTCCACAACGATAACATTTGCCAGAACTCACACCCAATTTGTGTGCACTGAGCTCCGGTGACCGTAGCTGCATTACTGCCGTGCCTCTCGCTGCGGCTTCGTGTGCTGCTGCCATAGTGACCGCCTTCTCAAGCGTCAGCTCATTCTCCTCGAGCAGTCGCTTTTGTGTATCCTGTTTAAATAAACCACACACAAATTTGTCTCGTAGTGCATCTGTCAGTCCCGTTCCAAACTGGCAATATTTCGCTAATTTACGCAATTCCAGCAAATATTCAGCATTGCTTTCATGCTGTAGCTGCCTTCTGTCGTAAAATTTAAATCGTTCCGCTAGCATCAGTGGCGTGGGGTTTAGATGATCTTTCAGGACAGTAACAATCTCATCGAACGTCTTATCCGCCGGTTCATCTGGTGATAACAGGTGTTTCAATTGCCCGTATGTCTTCGCACCCATTAAATTTAATAATGTTAGTGCTTTATCAGCCTCACGAATTTTATTGGCCTTACAATAATTTTTAACTCGTTCAACATATATGGCACAGGCCAGGAGGCGCCAGCGCGCGACCACATTGCTGCCCGGGATGCAAGGGACGCTCTCATCCTGGCCAGATTTGCTTAGCCTGCACAAACAAACAAATTTGTCTCGCACTTTCTTATCAGACCCTCGACAATGGCCAAGAACCTGCGGATTCCTAGCACTCTGACCACCATACTGACAATTGCAAGTAATCCTAAGCCCTCAATGTGGAAGTCCCATTAGTGAAATGACACACGCCACAACTGCAACAGTTGCCATCAGAATTTTTATTTACAATAACCAACTGATGGCTTTTCAATATTAAACATCACATTTCACCCAAGTGACTACCCTTGTGGCTATTTGTGCAGTATCTTTCTCTTACGTGTGCTCCTACGTGATGGTTCCCCCTTGACATCAGCAGATGTGGAGGCCCCTTGCTCACTTTCTTGCTGCTCATGTCTCAACTCCTTTGGCGGGCGTCCTCTGGGGTTGCAAAGCTGTGAGGGCTTAGCAACAGTCTGCTGCTCCTGTGGCTGTGCAGGGGGTTGAGCACTTGGAGAGGGGCTCCCACTTCCTTGTTCTCTGCCACCAACATCCCTCTCATGGATCAGGTCCACCTCAGCGCTTGCAAGTGGCTTGAGAGCACCTTGCTGTACATCAGTGGAGCCATGGGGACCCGTTTCTGCACAGGCAGTCCTACTCAGAAGGACTTCCATGAAGGTCTGGTTTCTGTATTCAAAAGCTGACCATCGCTCCTCCAAAGATGTCAATCTTTTCTGAACACTCACCATGTTTTCTACACTCTGGCGACTTAGCTCCCCCATGGCCATAGCCATCCTCTTGTCTACTGTAGCCATCCCTTCCATGGAGGTTGCCATCCTTTCCGTGGTGCTGCGTTCATGCGCCAATGACTCCACAAAGGCTGTGCTCATGTTCGCGATGGACTCCTCCATTCGCTGCAACCCTGGAGACAAAACCTGCCAGAGACTCCTGCACCTGTTCCTGGAGTTCCAGCACCGCTGTTCTTCTGGATGGACCCAGAGGCAGAGGGTCGACATGCAGCTGAGCCAAGCTGGGAGAGTCCTGTGCCCTCCGACTAGGACTCTCTACTGCTGTCCTGGTCTCCACAATCTGCTAATGCTCACTTGTGAGCTGTGATAACCAGGTGACAACACTACTCTATCTCGCGATGGTCCCACCGAGGTGTGAGTGTCTGCGCTGGTGCTGGGTTGGCTGAATTCTGCTGACCCTGCGCCCTCAGAGGTTGGAGCTTCCTCTGAGGAGGCTGTTCCTCCTGGATAGTGGGGACAGGTGCTTGCAATGGTCCTGTGGGGGAGTAAAGGAAAGAGTCAGAGATGTGAGGCCAAGGTTACATGCACATTGATCATAAGTCCATCTGTTAGAGCTTCAGCATCATTATCAGCGACTCATGCAATGTCAATGAGAGAGATGAAAAACTATTCTGTCACCAGCTTTCTCTGATGCACCCATCTGTCCATCCCCCACTCGCACATCGTCCTCGAGTCCCATGATCTCCAGGACCGCCTCCTCCAAAGGGGTGAGGTGGGCTACTGAGGGTGGCCGTCCTCCTGTCCTCACTCTTTCCCTCTTAGTGTGAGCTCTCTTTTCCTGCAATGAGGGAGACAAGTGGAGTTTGAGTGAGAATGAAGAAGTGAGTGTAGAGAATCCATAGCATAGATGCTTAGAAGGAGACAAAGATGGAGTGAGGTGAAAAGACCAAGGGCCCTCCCTGTGTTTTGTAAGTTGTTTTCATAGTATCACAGTGATAGGGAGTGTGAGGGCGGCATAGTCGAATAGTTAGGTGAATGTGACCATAGAGAGAGAGGGAATGGGTAAGGGTGCAGGGATGTTAGTGTCAAGTGGGATGTGGAGGAAGAGGTTGCTAAAGCTGAGTGCTGGTGAGGAGAGGCAATGGGGATCAGATTGAGGGTGATGGGAAAGTCATACTCACTTTTCCAGTGCGCAGAAGGTCATGAAACCACTTCCTGCACTGAAGCCAGGTTCTGCGGATCAGCGACAACGAGTTGACCTCCTGGGCCACCTGGATCCACACAGCCTTTGTCTGCTGGGGAGGCTTCTTCCTCTCTGAAGAAGGGAAGAGCACCTCCTTATTAGCTCTTGCTCCCTCCACCAAAGCTTGCAGGGTGATGCCATCAAATCTGGGAGCAGAATTAGGTCTCCCACTGCTCATATTGCCTCCAGATCCCTCTCACAGCAAAGGCCAAAAGGTTGGCAGTCTGCAGAAGAAGCAAGGCTTCTTGCAGACCTTAAATGCAGCAGCAATGATGACGTCATCGGAGGAGAGTTTCAGACTGAAAAAACTAATTGGGCCATGGGTTCTCACACACTGGAACTCAATTGGCCAATTAGGTGAAAATCGCATCATTCTCCCACATCGATTTGGAATCGGGTGGATAACACGAAAAGCGGATGACACGACCCTAGCCCGCCCCATGACAAAAATCAGACCCTTAGTCTCATAGGAATATCTTTGGGCAGTACAACATCTAATCACTGATAAATGCTTCCCATTTGCCCTCTGATGTAAGAATGTGCCTTCAAAATATGGCCAGCCAATGAGCTTGCATGGCTATCACCATTTGACAAATACTAGCTCCAAACAAAAGCATTTTTGAAACTGGCTCAGAATTGTATACATATCTGTAATTCATGTATAACTCCTGAAAGATTTTGTAATTTTCAGAATTTCTAACAAGGGAAATTATATTGCTTGTGCAAATAGTTCTTTTTTTATATTGAATCCTACAGATGTCACAAAGAAGGAGGACATTTGGCCCATCGTGCCTGTGGTGGCTCTTTGAAAGAGCTATCCAATTAGTCCCACTCTGCTGCTCTCTACATATAGACCTGCAAATCTTTCCTTTTTAAGTATTTATCCAATTCTCTTTTGAAAATTACGATTGAGTCTGCTTCCACCACCCTTTAAGGCAGTGCATTCCAGATCATAACAATTCGCTGAGTAAAAAAAATTCTCCTCATCTGTCCCCTGGTGTTTTTGCCAATTATTTTAAATCTGTGTCCTCTGGTTACTGACCCTCCTGTCAGTGGAAACAGTTTCTCTCTCTCTACTCTATCAAAACTCCTCATAATTTTGAACACCTCTATTAAATCTCCCCTTAACCTTCCCTGCTGTAAAGAGAACAACCCCAGCTTCTATAGTCTTTCCACACAACTGAAACCCCTCATCTTTGGTATCATTTTAGGAAATCTCCTCTACACCCCCTCCAAGACCTTGACATCCTTTTTAAAGTGTGGTGCCCAGAATTGGACACCTAGCTGTGGCCGAGCCAGTTTATAAAGGTTTATAATAGCCTCCTTGCTTTTGTACTCTATGCCTCTGTTTATAAAGCCCAGAAACCCGTATGCTTTTTAACAGCCTTCTCAACTTGTCCTGCCACCTTCAAAGATTAGTGTACGTACACCCCCAGGTCTCTCTGTTCCTGCACCCCCTTTAAAATTGCACCATTTAGTTCATATTGCCTCTCATTATGTTTCCTTCTGAAATGTATTACTTCACACTACTCTGCGGTAAATTTCATCTGCCTTGTGTCTTCCCATTTCACCATTCTCTCCATGTCCTCCTGAAGTCTGCTGCTGTCTGCCTCACTGTTTACTACAGTTCCATGCTTTGTGTCATCTGCAAACTTTGAAATTATGCCCTGTATACCCAAGTCCAGGTCAATAATATATATCAAGAAGAGCAGTGGTCCTAATACCGACCCCTGTGGGACACCACTGTATATGTCCCTTCAGTCCGACAAACCACAGTTCACCATTACTCTCTGCTTTATCTCACAGCCAATTTTGTATCCATGCTGCCACTAGCCCTTTAATCCCATGGGCTTCAATTGTGCTATCAAGTCTATTATGTGGCACTTTATGTGGCCTTGTTTTTTCCTTTTTTCCTCCATTTCCTTCCCTCTGATTTTCTCCCTTTACTCCATCTCTGCTGAAGATGGTGACTCATGTTGCCATATGGGTTCACAGGTGGCAGCTGCTCTCCATTACCTTGCCCAAGTGACCTAGTCATTATGTCTGAGGCTAGACATTGAGAGCATCACAGCCAAACTCAATCCTTTCCTTACCTGTGCAGCAGAGGTCATTGGATAATGACAAGGACCAAGAATCCTAGCCAATTTTCCTCTCCCTTGGCCAGGGACTCTAAAGCTAGTTGTACTGCCTTCGCCCCCTCAACTGAGATGAACGAATTCAGCAAAGACCTGTGACCTTGCTGATTGGTATGGCTCAGTATCACACCAGACAGTGCATCTGCCCCCAGGTCATCAGAGGAGTCTTACATTTTTCATTCTCTTGACCTTTTTTTTTTAATCTTTGTCAACTTTGATATTCAAGCTCTTTTGCATATCCATCATATTCATTCAGAAATATTTTAATGAATTGTAAATTACAAAATACAGTCTACTCCGCTTAATTCAAAGTCACTTAATTTAAATGATCTGATAATTCAATTTTTAAGCACAAAAAGGAACATTGAATCATATATAGGGCCAACACTAAATAGTTAGAGGCTTCAGCAGAGTCTGGAAAGTCATGGACGTTAAACATGTCAACATGGGAATTTGGAACTAAAATATCAGTGCCACTACAGTTGATTCCTGATGACCTTGGAATCTAATAGCACTGAATACTTGTAAAGAAGTTCAAGCTAATAGCCATTGCGATAGTTTGAACAGCATTAAACTACCGTATGGGATTCGTCACGAATCCAGTGACCAATGAGCGAGGAGGCAGCTCGAAAAGAGCATTTTACACCAGTATGAAAAATTTGAAGGAATACCCAAACCTGAAAACTGTTAAATCTGTGAGTTGTTCAAGTAATTAATACTCAGACTTAATCAGTAACAATAAAACAGGTCTTTACTGGTTGGAGGTAGGGACTATACGTAGGTCTTTACTTCATGCCCACAGGCGGGAACTGAGGGGAGATCAGTACCCACAGTACTATTTATACCCCTATGGCCAGGAGTGGTACTGCGTATCACTACGCCCAACAAGTAGTGCAGTCCTGTCCATAGGTTCAAAGTAGCACACATATTACATACACAACAAAAACTACAAAGGTTAAATTCCCAGAAAGCTCATTTGCGACAGGGTCGGAGTGTATATTTTCACCATTGGGATGCACTGTAGAAATATCGTGCCAAAGGTGGCATCAGGTTCGGAATGTATAATGGACATGTAAGGTGGATAGATATTCTGGAGTTTTGCTTGATTTTTTTTTTTGGGATGGGACAGTGTGAAACTGTTGTTCAGGAGCTGAAATGGATTCAGTACATTCCATAATGGAGTAAAAGAAAGAAAGGATGTCTATGTTTAACACCTTTCACAATCAATGATTTCATTTTTTAAAGAGCAGTAACAGTCTACTTTGTGAAATTTTGGTCTACTTACTTAGGATATACTTGCCATAAAGGGATTGCAGCAAAGGTTCACCAGATTGATTCCTGGGATGGCAGGACTGTCGTATGAGGAGAGATTAGGTCGACTAGGCCTGTATTCACTAGAGTTTAGAAGAATGAGAGGGGGTTTCATTGAAACGTGTAAAATTCTGACAGGGCTAGACAGACTGGATGCAGGGAGGATGTTCAAAAAAGGTGGTAGAGAGAAACATCATAGAAACATAGAAGATAGGAGCAGGAGTAGGCCATTCAGCCCTTCGAGCCTGCTCCGCCATTCAATGAGATCATGGCAGATCATTCAAATTCAGTACCCTGTCCCTGCCTTCTCCCCATATCCCTTGATCCCTTTAGCCTTAAGAAATATATCCAACTCTTTCTTGAATATATTTAATGAACTGGCCTCCACCGCCCTCTGTGGCAGAGAATTCCATAGGTTCACCACTCTCTGGGTGAAGAAATTCCTCCTCATTTCAGTCCTAAATGGCTTACCCCGTATCCTTAGACTATGACCCCTGGTTCTGGACTCCCCAGCCATCAGAAACATCCTTCCTGCATCTAGTCTGTCCAGGCCTGACAGAATTTTATAGGTTTCGATGAGATCCCCTCTCAAACTTCTAAACTCCAGTGAGGATAAGCCCAATCGATACAATCTCTCTTCATACGTCATTCCTGCCATCCCAGGTATCAGCCTGGTGAATCTTCGCTGCACTCCTTCCATGGCAAGAAAGTCCTTCCTCAGGTACGTCGACCAAAACTGCACACAGTACTCAAGGTGCGGTCTCACCAAGGCCCTGTACAACTGTAGCAAGACATCCTTGTTCCTGTACTCAAACCCTCTTGCTACGAAGGCCAACATACCATTTGCCTTCTGAACCACCTGCTGCACCTGCATGCTTACCTTCAGTGACTGGTGCACAAGAACACCCAGGTCTCTTTGCACTTCCCCTTCTCCCAATCTATTGCCATTCAAATAATAATCTGCCTTCCTGTTTTTGCCACCAAAGTGGATAACCTCACATTTATCCACATTATAGTGTATTTGCCATTTTTCTGCCCAATCATCCAACCTCTCCAAATCGTACTGGAGTTTCACGATATCCTCCTCACAGCATACCCTCCCACTCAGCTTTGTGTCGTCTGCAAATTTGGAGCTATTACATCCAATTCCCTCGTCCAGATCATTAATATATATTGCGAACAGCTGGGGTCCTAGGACCGATCCTTGCGGTACCCCACTAGTCACTGCCTGCCACTCGGAAAATGACCCGTTTATTCCAACTCCTTGCTTTCTGTCCGCCAACCAGTTCTCTATCCAAGTCAATACCTTGCCCCCAATCCCATGTGCCTTAATTTTGCAAGCTTATCTCTTATGTGGGACCTTATCGAAAGCCTTCTGAAAGTTCAAATACACCACATCCACTGGTTCTCCCTTATTTATTTTACCAGTTACATCCTCAAAAATTTCCAGTAGATTAGTCAAGCATGATTTACCTTTTGTAAATCCATGTTGACTTTGTCCGATCCTGTCACTGCTTTCCAAGTGCTCTCCTATTACATCGTTTATAATAGTCTCTAGCATTCACCCCACTACCGATGTCAGGCTTACCAGTCTATAATTCCCTGCTTTTTCTCTACCACCTTTTTTGAATAGTGGGGTAACATTAGCTACCCTCCAATCCATGGGTACTGTTCCAGGATCTATCGAGTTCTGGAAGATGACCAGCAATGCATCTACTATTTCTAGGACCACTTCCTTAAGTACCCTTGGATGTAGATAATCAGGCCCTGGGGATTTATCGGCCTTCAGTCCCATCAATTTTCCTAACACCATTTCCTACAAATACTGATTTCTTTCAGTTCCACCCTTTCATCAGACCCTATGTTCCCCGGCATCTCTGGGAGGTTATTTTTGTCCTCCTTTGTGAAGACAGAACCAAAGTATGAATTTAGTTGGACTGCCATTTCTTTGTATCCCATTATAAATTCCCCTGATTCTGACTGCAAGGGGCCTAGGCTTGACTTCACCAATCTTTTTCTCTTCACATATCTATAAAAGCTTTTACAGTCAGTTGTTATGTTTCCTGCTAGCTTACTCTCATATTCTATTTTCCCTTTCTTAATTAATCCCTTTGTCCTCCTTTGTTGAATCCTAAACTGCTCCCAATGCTCAGGATTATTGCTTTTTCTGGCCAATTTATATGTCGTCTCCTTGGATCTTATGCTATCCCTAATTTCCCTTGTTAGCCACGGTTGAGTCACCTTTTTTGTTTTATTTTTATGCCAAACTGGGATGAACAAATTCTGTAGCTCATCCATTCGGTCTTTGAATGTTTGCCATTGCCTATCCACCATCAACCCTTTGAGTGCCATTCCCCAATCAATCCTACCCAACTCGCTCCTCAGACCATCGTAGCTTCCTTTATTTAAATTGAGGACCCTAGTCTCTGAGTCAACTACTTCATTCTCCATCTTAATGAAGAATTTGATCATATTATGATCGCTCCGACCCAAGGGGCCTCGTACAACAAGATTGCTAATTAATCCTTTCTCGTTACATAATACCCAGTCTAAGATGGCCTGATCTCTGGTTGGTTCCTTGACATATTGGTCCAGGAAACCATCCCGTAAACACTCCAGGAAATCCTCCTCCACAGTATTGTTACTAATTTGGTTGGCCCAATCCATATGTAGATTAAAGTCACCCATGATTACTGCTGTGCCCTTATTGCACGCTTCTTTAATTTCTCTTTTAATGCCATTCCCAACCTCCGCCTTAGCTGTTGGGAGGTCTGTATACCACTCCCACTAATGTTTTTTTCCCCTTAGTATTTGTCAATTCTACCCATACAGATTCCACATCATCAGAGCTAATATCCTTCATTACAATTGTATTAATCCCTTCTTTAACCAGTAATGCTACCCCACCTCTCTTTCCTTTTTGCCTATCTTTCCTGAATATCGAATACCCCTGGATGTTGAGTTCCCAGTCTTGGCCGTCCTTGAGCCACGTTTCCGTAATCCCAACCAAATCATATTTGTTTACCTCTATTTGCGCAGCCAATTCGTCCACCTTATTGCAAATGCTCCTCACATTAAGACACAAAGCCTTCAGGCTTGTTTATTTAACGCTCTTAGACCTATTAGAATTATTATTTACTGTGGCCACGTTTGATTTAAACCGTTGATTTCTCTGACTGCCACTTTTGTTTTTCTCCTTCCTATCTTTTGCTTTTATTCCTGTTTCCCTTTCCTCTGTCTCCCTGCTCAGGTTCCCAACCTCCTGCCATTTTAGTTTAAACCCCCCCGAGCACTGCTAGCAAACCTCCCTGCAAGGATAATTGTCCCATTCTGGTTCAGGTGCAACCCATCTGACTTGTACAAGCCCCACCTTCCGCAGAAGCAGGTCCAGTGATCCAGGAAACTAAAGCCCTCCCTCCTGCACCAACTCTTTAGCCACGCATTCATCTGCTCTATCCTCCTATTCCTATACTCACTAGCACGTGGCACTGGGAGTAATCCAGAGATTACAACCTTTGAGGTCCTGCTCTTTAATCTGCTACCTAGCTCCCTAAATTCTTGCTGCAGGACCTCATCCCACTTCCTACCTATGTCGTTGGTCCCAATGTGAACCACGACCTCTGACTGTTCAACCTCCCCCTTCAGAATGCTCTGCAGCCGCTCAGTGACATCCTTGACCCTGGCACCAGGGAGGCAACAAACCATCCTGGAGGCACATCTACGGCCACAGAAACACCTATCTGTTCACCTTACGATGGAATCCCCTACCACTATTGCTCTGCCACTCTTTTTCCTCCCTTCCTGAGCAGCAGAAGCACCCCTGGTGCCAGGAAGTTGGCTGCTGCTGCCTTCCTCTGGTAAGTCAACCCCCTCAACAGTATCCAAATCGGTATACCTGTTTGAGAGGGGGTTGGCCACAGGGGTCCCCTGCACTACCTGCCTGCCTCTGCTGCTCTGCCTGATGGTCACACATTTCCCCTCTGCCTGTGCAGCCTTTACCTGCGGTGTGACCAACTCACTAAACGTGTTATCCATGACCCTCTCAGCATCGTGAATGCTCCAAAGTCCATCCATCCGCAGCTCCAGCACCTCAATGTGGTCTGCTAGTAGCTCCAGCTGGATGCATTTCTGGCACACATGGTCTTCAGGGACACTGGCACTGTCCCTGAATTCCCACATAGAGCAAGAGGAGCATAACACGGGGCTGGGCTGTCCTGACATGACTTACCCTTTAATTAATTTATAAATTAAATCAATACCACCAATTTAATGATATACTCAAGGGCGCTTGCCTGCCAGCAGTCCCCGCTACACCACAGAGACCCTAGAAACTATAAACCACAGAATTTAAGTTTTGTAAAGAAGGAGAAAGAGTAAATACTTACCAACCAATCACTTACCCGCTTTCTGGTGACGTCACACTTGGATTACTTTTTACCTCTCTCCTTCCCTCGGACTTCGGAGATTGGAGATTGGTAAGCCTTACCTGGTCTCGGAGCTGTTTTGAACTCGCCGCCGCTCAGCCTCGTTCCCTCGCAGGTCCACCCGCCTGCCTCCGCTGCTCTGAGGCCCTACCTGGTCTCGGAGCTGTTTTTGAACTCGCCGCCGCTCAGCCTCGTTCCCTCGCAGGTCCGCCCGCCTGCCTCCGATGCTCTGAGGCCTTACCTGGTCTCGGAGCTGTTTATCAACTCGCCGCCACTCAGCCTCGTTCTCTCGCAGGTCTGTCCGCCTGCCTCCGCTGCTCTGAGGCCCTACCTGGTCTCGGAGCTGTTTTTGAACTCGCCGCCGCTCAGCCTCGTTCCCTCGCAGGTCCGCCCGCCTGCCTCCGATGCTCTGAGGCCTTACCTGGTCTCGGAGCTGTTTATCAACTCGCCGCCGCTCAGCCTCGTTCCCTCGCAGGTCTGCCCGCCTGCCTCCGCTGCTCTGAGGCCTTACCTGGTCTCGGAGCTGTTTATCAACTCGCCGCCGCTCAGCCTCATTCTCTCGCAGGTCCGCCCGCCTGCCTCCGATGCTCTGAGGCCTTACCTGGTCTCGGAGCTGTTTATCAACTCGCCGCCGCTCAGCCTCATTCTCTCGCAGGTCCGCCCACCTGCCTTCGCACAAGGGGTCACAGTCTCAGGATACAGGTAGGATATTTAGGACTGAGATTCTCTACCGCAGAAGGCTGTGGAGGCCAAGTCACTAATATATTTAAGAAGGCGATAGATAGATTTCTAGACACAAGATGTATGGGGAGAGAGCGGGAATATGGTATTGTGATAGAGGATCAGCCATGATCATACTGAATTGTGGAGCAGGCTCGAAGGGCCGAATGGCTACTCCTGCTCCTATTTTTCTATGTTTCTATGTTTACAATGCCATCTTGGCCCTCTGGTAGCATTCTTGCCTCTGATTTAGAAGCTTGTGGATTTCAGCCCCATTGCAGAACTCCATATCAGCCACCATAACTTTGGAAGAAGATCAGTGTAAAACCCCGGATAAACTGCGTTAATTGGGAGAACCGGTGAGGAGGTTTCTGGCGATAAACTAGGTTGACACTTCAGTACAGTACTGAGGGAATGCTACATTGTCAGAATACTTTCAGTCTTTCAGTTAACTTCTAAACTGAGGCCCTGTCTAGTTGTTCAAATGAAAGTGAAAGATCCAATGTGAAGAAGAGCAGGGGACATTTATCTCTCAACCAACACCATTAAAATTGTTTAATCATTTATCTCATTGCTGTCTGTGGGACCTTGTTATAAGCATGGTGGCTGCCGTGTTTGCCGACATAACAGTAACTACACTTCCAAAGTAGTTCATTAGCTACAAAGCATTTTGGGACATCCTGAGGATGTGAATGGTACTATATAAAATCAAGAACTTTCTTCCTTTACTTTTATAGGCAAAGGTGGCAACTACATTTTAAATGGAAGAGTCCCATAAACAGCAATGAGACAAAAAGAAATCAGTGTTTTCGGTGATGTTGGTCGTGAGATAATGGCCAGAACACTGGGAGAAATTCCAGCTGTTTGTCAAGTGGTCCCATGGGATCTTTTATGCCCACCTGAAAAAGCAAACGGGACTTTGGTTTTACGTCTCATCAGAAAGACAGCACCTTCGACAAATGCAGCACTCCCTCGGTACTGCACTGGAGTGTCAGCCAAGATTATATCCTCAAATCCTGGCATGGTGTTTGAATCCATGACCTTCTGGCTTGGTGGATTGTATTTGACCTGTGGGAAGACCACCCTTGATGACACAAATGGTCTTTTATCATTCCATAATTTTTTTGTATTCTTATGCTATGTGTATGTGGTTACAATGGCCCAAGAAAGAAACTTGTTGCAGTCACTAAGAGTGTGCAGTGTATATACAAGATTACATGCATCACTGTCAATGAAAATCTAATTAAAATCTGGAAGCAACAATAGTAAAGGGATGGTTCACAAGTACCTTATGGTAAATTTTAAGAATCTGCACACCCAATGGATGAAAAACTTACACCTTTGAGTCACAGGAGTAGGGATTTCAACCAGCCACCTGGGTATAAAACCAGTGCTGTGCATCAGCTGCCCATGATAATGTGCGCACGATTATCATTCCCAAGAAAACAATGGACATGAACATCAGATGATTTCTGTAATGGGCGGTCAATTCGCAATGCCAGTTTTACACCCGGGCAGGAAGCTGAAAGCCTACTTCAAAAACTATAGCCCAACGGAGTTGTGAATATATTGTATATACGGCTTGTATTTTTAAATTTCTACTAACTTTTAAAGATAAAATAAAGATAAATGTTACTGTAGGATTGGGAGAACTTTCCATGCAACATGTCTGCCTCATTGTACAATATTTCTCTAACAAGTTACATATCTCTGTTTTTCATCCCTCACTATTGGGGATCTGCCATGCTAGGTCTAAAAGTGGGAAAACAGCTCCTCAGCTGATATAAATGAAGGATGTCTTAGCAAAGCCTCTCACTGTGGTAATGTGGTTAATTATCCTAATCAGAGCTATATTTTGATCCAGACACCAACAATGGTGGAAAAGATCATCGGCAGTCAAGAACACAGAGCTAAATGTTTACATTGTAGACAGGTCCAGATCAGCATATACTAATCCACACAAATGATATGACAACCACTGACAGATAATCCCACTATTTACATCAGATAAACAGCTCTTTTCTGGCTTTCTGGCCTGGCATAACAATCTGCAGCAGAGTGCCAGTGATTTTTATGATATTTTCTCCCCCACTCCCCAGTCTTTGACTCTACAAAAGGCTAAGGTGGGAGTTCTTGCATTGAAAATCCTCTCCCCTGCACTAATGCTCCCTGAAAGTGCTGACTTAGAGTCATAGAGTCATAGAGTTATACAGCACAGAAAGAGGCCCTTCGGCCCATCGCGTCCACGCCGGCCATCAAGCCCTGTCTAATCTAATCCCATCTTCCAGCATTTGGTCCGTAGCCTTGTATGCTATGGCATTTCAAGTGCTCATCCAAATGCTTCTTGAATGTTGTGAGGGTTCCTGCCTCTACCACCCTTTCAGGCAGTGAGTTCCAGATTCCAACCACCCTCTGGGTGAAAACGTTTTTCCTCAAATCCCCTCTAAACCTCCTGCCCCCTTGTTATTGACCCCTCTACTGAGGGGAAAGGTTCCATTCTATCCACCCTATCTATGCCCCTCATAATTTTGTATACCTCAATCAGGTTCCCCCCTCAGCCTTCTCTGCTCCAAGGAAAACAACCCCAGCCTGTCCAGTCTTTCTTCATAGCTGAAGCGTTCCAGCCCAGGTAACATCCTGGTAAATCTCCTCTGCACCCTCTCCAAAGCAATCACATCCTTCCTATAGTGTGGTGACCAGAACTGCGCACAGTACTCCAGCTGTGGCCTTACCAGCATTTTGTACAGCTCCATCACAACCTCCCTGCTCTTATACTTTATGCCTCGGCTAACGAAGGCAAGTATCCCATATGGCTTTTTAACCACCTTATCCACCTGTTTTGCTGCCTTCAGGGATCTATGTACATGCACACCAAGGTCACTCTGATCCTCTGTCTTTCCTAGGGTCTTACCATTCATTGTGTATTCCCTTGCCTTGTTAGTCCGTCCAAAATGCATTTTTCAGGGTTAAATTCCATTTGCCACTGTTCCGCCCATCTGACCAACCCATCTATATCATCCTGTAGCCTGAGGCTTCCCGCCTCACTATTTACCACCCCACCAATTTTCGTGTCATCTGCGAACTTACTGATCATACCTTTTACATTCACATCCAAATCATTAATGTAGACCACAAACAGCAAGGGACCCAGCACCAATCCCTGTGGTACCCCACTGGACACAGGCTTCCAGTCACAAAAACAACCTTCCACCATCACCCTCTGCCTTCTGCCACTAAGCCAGTTTTGGATCCAATGTGCCAAGGCACCCTGGATCCCATGGGCTCTTACCTTCCTAACCAGTCTCCTATGCAGGACTTTATCAAAAGCCTTATTGAAATCCATGTAAACCACATCCACTGCAAAACCCTCATCCACACACCTAGTCACCCCCTCGAAAAATTCAATCAAATTGGTCAGACATGATCTTCCCTCTGCTGAGCTATGGTCCCAAGGGCATTGGACATCCTCTTTGGCCAAGTGACCATTCTTCATGTGTGAGCCTAGACATGAGTGTTGACTGTAATGGAAACAAGGATTTCTGACTTCATTTAATGTGATTTTAGATAGGGTAAATCTTAATTTAAAAATGGTCCTGCCAGCCTTGATGCTGGGACATCATGTCTGTGAAATCTCCCATTGTTATGTGACAAAGTTAATCTCTGGATGACAACAAAGATAGTTGGCTGCATATGATCATCACCAAAGTTGATGGGCTATGACTGATCTAAATGAGTCTACTATGTTGTTTCAATCCATATCAGGCTACCGAAACTACAGTCCTCTATTGGCCCTTGAGGTTCCTCAGTACTGCTACTTTATACATATTCCTCTTCCTGATAGACACCTCGAAGTGAAATGTCAGCTTTTCTTCACTGTGGAGAACCAGAATAATAGGAAGGTAGTTTTCTGAAACATGAATGCATTGTTTGCTGTGATTGTTAGGGACAATCCTATAAATTAAAGGTAAAAAAACACCCTTATAACACAGGGACACTGTATGGTGTCCAGACTTGCATTCTCCTAGGCTTTATGTGTAATGCAGAATGGGAATTCCATGACCAATCATCTTGCTTAAATCACCATCAGAGACCATTGAAATGATCAAATACATGTCATTCTATAGTGGACACTAGTTGGAGCCGTAGAGCTGTATATTGCTGTATGTCTATATATATATAAGACTACATTACCCACAAGGCACTAGGCTGCCCACAAGGCAGTAGTCAAGATGGAATATAACATGGTACCAGGAGTCGTGAAAATCTGCTAAACATTGTGAAAGTCAACATGGAGTCTTTGAAGCCACCAGGAGGTTTGAATCTCACGGGAAATGTCGACTACAATTGGCAGACTTTCAAACAACAATTCGAACTCTACATTGCTGCCATCGGGTTCGGTACGAAGCCAGACGCAAGGAAAGTAGCGTTGCTGCTCACGGTTGCAGGCCCACAGGCGATAGAGGTATTTAATACATTTGTATTTAATCCAGAGGAGAACAGAAAAAATTTAGACGATGTGCTAAAGCAATTTGATACACATTCTTCTCCCAAAAAGAATGAAACCTATGAAAGATACATGTTCCGTTCGAGGACACAGCTGCAAAATGTGACTTTTGATAGCTTTGTGACCGATCTGAAACTGAAAGCACAGACATGTAATTTCTCTGAACTGAAAGCATCCATGATTCGTGCCCAGATTGTGTTTGGTATTCAGGATAAAAAGGTCAGGGAACGTCTGTTGAGAGAAACCGAACTAACATTGGAAAATGCTGTGACAATATGCCAAGCCAGCGAGTTAGCTCAAAAGCATGCGAAGACTTTCAGTGAAATCAATAATGATGCGATTGTAGTAAGTGCTGCTGTCGGTGCTGTGTCCAACAAAGGGAAGAAACATGGGCAGAACAGAAATGAAAAGCAATCGGAGGAAGGAATTTTTAATTGTAAATGCTGTGGTTACAAACACCAGTTAAGACAATGCCCAGCGTTTGGAAAAATGTGCACAAAATGTCATGGAAAGAATTATTTTGCCAAACAATGCTTTTCAAAAGTAAAAACAAAGAAAGGGCAACAAGTCCGAGTTAATGTGATTGAGGACACTGATTTAAGTGAGACATTTTTTGTAGGAATGGTGTCATATGACAATATAGAAAAGGATACAGAAAATGTGCAGCCCTCAGGAATAAACAATGCTGAACATAACATCAATGTAGTAAAAGAGGACAAATGGATGATCCCACTGCAGGTGAGTGGAGCATTAGTTACATTGAAACTAGATACTGGGGCAAAAGCAAACTTAATCAGTATGTGTGACATTAAAAACATGAAAGAAAAGCCCAAAATACTGAAAAAGTCAGTACTACTGAAGGACTATAATGGACAGAAAATAGATAGCTTAGGTGTATGCAGACTTAAAGTGACAGTCAAAGACAAAGTGCATCATCTCATGTTTTCTGTTGTGGCTGAAGGACTTGATTCACTACTGGGTGACAAAGCTTGTGAGGACTTAGAACTGGTCAAGAGAGTATACCATATAAACTGTGCCATAAACAGACTCAGTGGATTCTGTAGTAAATAATTTCCAGGATGTGTTCAAATGATTTGTAGTTCTACCATTCACTTACAAGATCCAGCTAAAGGAGGATGCTCAGCCAGTGGTACATGCTCCACAAAGAGTTCCAGCACCCCTGCGTGACCGGCTCAAGAAAGAACTGGACAGAATGACCACACTAGGAGTCATCAGGAAAGTCGAAGAGCCAACAGACTGGGTTAACTCCATGGTATGTGTAAAGAAAAAGAACAATGATCTCAGAATATGCATAGATCCAAAGGACTTAAATGCAAACATAAAACGTGAACACTACCAGATTCCCAAGCGAGAAGAAATCACCAGTGAAATGTCAGGTGCCAGATACTTTACAAAGCTCGATGCCTCACAAGGATTTTGGCAACTAAAACTGGATGAAGAAAGCACCAAATACTGTACCTTCAACACACCATTTGGCAGGTATTGTTTCCTCAGAATGCCTTTCGGGATAATATCTGCATCTGAAATCTTTCATAGAGCGAAATTGAAGGTCTGGAAGGAGTCCGGGTCTATGTTGATGACATTATCATCTGGGGCTCCACACTAAAAACACAAGAGACTATTCAAGAGCAGATTGATGACAATGCCGCAACTGAATCTTGTCATTCACCACCAGAACAATCTCATGAAAACACATCAGACTTATCCGTGCTGAGAAGACCCACATGTGTAGTAAAAAAGCCTGATAGACTTAATCTTTGAGTACAAAGAAAAACTATATTGAAAGTGTATTGACTGTTGTGAAAATGTTTATGTTTATAGAGCACTAACAAAATTGTTACTGATATTATCTTTATCGTGTTTCTTGAAAGTTGATTGATATTGATTTTGTTTAACCTCAAAGAAAGGGGGGTGTAATCATCAATAACATGTCATTCTATAGTGGACACTAGGTGGAGCCGTAGAGCTGTATATTGCTGTATGTCTATATATATATATAAGACTACATTACCCACGAGGCACTAGGCTACCCACAAGGCAGTAGTCAAGAAGGAAACCTCTAGAATGATGCTGTAGAAGTCCTCATGTACTGATGTCATCATATACTAAACAAAGTGACTAGCTTAGAAGCTAGCTGTGTTCATAATAAGAATGTCTAGTTATTAATGAACATAACAACCATGTTATCAAAAATTTGCTGAGATGAGCTGCAAAAAATCTCAGACTCCATTTCATTTAGTTTTAAACAGTCTGTGGCAAAATGGATTTTTTTAAACTTGTATTCTTGTAATGCATGCATGGAGTTAACTCCGAAAGCTGCACACTGCAGTCTTGTTAACAGAAATCCTTGAGCCAGTCTGTTTGTCTATCAAGTTTCCTCAAGATGCAAGTTCCTTTAGGTTCACATAGTCATGATTTGAATTGAATTAGTTAATCATCTTGAGTAGGTCACTACAGATAATCTAAAACATCCCATAGCATTGTTAGAGGTGGTTGTATTCCACCGTAGTCCCCTTGTGACATCTAATTATCTATACAATTAACGCAATGTGGTGATGAAGCAAGGCAGAATCTTAGATGTTCTCCTGGTAGCACATCCAAGGGTAGACCTTTCACCCAAGAGTAGTGACTTTGATTGATAAACAATTCTGAGTCCTTTTGAGAAAGGGATAGGTTCTTCATTGGCTAGAGCCCTCTATGATTAACAGCTCGGTCAGCAGAGACTTCATGTCACAGACTAAATGGGGCACTTCACAGAGAAACAGAGTCTTTGACTGTGTGCATTTTGTTGCCGGCAGCCAAAGACTATCTGTAACTTAAATCCTGAGTCAGCTTAGCCTTGAACGATCAAGCTAGTGTAAGTGGTCTTCTGTTTTAGGGCCCATGTATAGAGAGAAACAGAGTTGCATTTTTATTGTTTACATATATCAAGATTTTCAGGAAATATATAATCTCATTGTGAATGCTTTACTGTTCATTCATATATTTTTTTATAAATAAAGCACTTATTGATTTAAAGGCTATGTTTCATCTTGATAGAGTTGTTGTCCAGTCTGCCATTCATAAAGCAGTAGTGTGGCAGAGCCACTAAGAGACTCAGAACATTTGAGAATAATCTCTTTAACTGCATTGTAGTGCAGCCATGTACTGCACCTTTAAACTGCTTGTTAACTATACTGTATGTACCTTCCTATACCCTGTGTGATGACGTCATGACGCCGATCACGTGACCGCCAGTGGCGCGAAGAACGCGATGACGTCATGACGTCGGTTTCCAGAATCTTCCAGCAGTCGTCGAGTGCCTCGCAGCCTCAACAGACCTGTATACATCTTCTCCTGTAGTTTACTAGTTAACTTCATTGTTATTAAACTTTGTTGTTTTGATTTACTGAGTCGAACTGCAATTATTCAGATAGGAACTACCGTTCCTACATTGGTGACCCCGATCTCGTCGAACAACTTTAGTTGAGATTCAAGAATGAACACGAATGCCATCGCCCTCAAACTTCCACAGTTCTGGGAACAACAGCCATCAGCATGGTTCTTCCAGGCAGAAGCCCAGTTCTCACTCCGAGAGATTACAGCGGATTCGACCCGTTATTTTCACATGGTCTCCGCTCTCGACAGCACCACGGCCTCGCGGGTCATCAGCCTCCTGGGCAATCCACCAGGAGAGGGCAAGTATGAGGCTCTTAAAACTCGTTTGCTACAGGTGTTTGGTTTCAATAAGTCGGAACGCGCACGCAGGCTTATTGCTATGCCTGGCCTCGGGGACTCAAAACCTTCTGAACTGATGAGCCAGATGCTCACTCTTTTGGGTTCGGAGCCCCAATGTTTTTTGTTCCGTGAACTTTTCCTTAACCAGCTACCGGAACCAGTTCAGACAGCCCTGGCCAATTCTCCGATTACGGACTGTGTAGAACTTGCGGCTGAGGCAGACAAGTATTTTACTGTTGCGCAGCTGTATTGTGCAGCCACGAGGCGCCCTTCCCCCTCGCGGGCGCAAGCCAGCCCTCCTCCCGCAGGCTGGTGTGCATACCACGCCCGTTTTGGTGCCAAAGCTCGATGCTGCCACCTGCCCTGCAGTTTATCGCCAAAAGAAAAAAAAAAACCACCAAGCCCGCACCCTTCGGCAAAACTGACTGGGTCTAAAAAAAACGTCGACTTCACCATGGCGTTTGGTTCAGCGGGAAAGCTGCTGTACATCACGGATTCCACGACAGGGCGACGATTTTTGTGCGACACCAGATCCCAGTGCAGTATTCTGCCAGCTTCAAGGCTCGTTCTGCAATCCGGCGGGCGCGGTCCACCCCTCGAGGCAGATAATGGCGCGGATATCCGCACGTTCAGAAAACGGACAGTAAATTTAACCTTCAGCGGTCAGAGATTTGTTTGGGATTTTTATTGTGGCTAAAGTTTCGCAGGCTATCCTGGGCACCGATTTTTTCTGCTCCAACGGCTTTCTGGTCGACGTCCAACACTGCCGACTCATAAATGCGTCCACTTTCCACGCACTGCCGTGCCATCGCAGCACCACCATGTCCTGGTCGATTGCCTGTACGCTTGCAGCACAGGACGGGTTTACACGCCTGCTCGTGGAGTTTCCAGAGCTCACCAGTCCTTTTTCAGCAGCAGTCATGAGGCACAGAGTGGTGCATCACATCACGACGTAGGGACCGCCGGTTTATGCTCGGGCACGTCGGTTGGAACCAGGCAAGCTCGCAGCGGCAAAAGCCGAGTTTCGCACCATGGAACGCCTCGGGATTGTCCAACGCTCCAATAGCCCTTGGTCCTCCCCACTGCATATCGTCCCCACACCAGGCGGTGGCTGGCAACCTTGCGGGGATTACCGACGTCTAAATGAAGCCACTACACCGGACAGGTATCCAATACCTCATATCCAGGACTTTTCGGCCCATCTGGCTGGCAACTCCGTTTTCTCCGAGGTGGATCGCGTATGCGGTTACCACCAAATCCTGGTACACCTGCAAGATGTCCCCAATACGGCGGTCATCACACCGTTCGGACTTTTCGAATTCCTCCGAATGCCTTTCGGGTTGAAAAACGCAGCGCAGTCCTTCCAACGGCTCATGGACTCTGTGTTACGAGATTTGCCCTTTCTTTTTGTTTACTTGGATGACATCCTCATCGCCAGTAGAGATTCGCAGGAACACCTGCAGCATTTGCGCACACTTTTTGCCCGTCTCAGCCAGCACGGCCTCATCATCAACCCCACCAAATGCCAGTTTGGATTATCCAGCATCCATTTCCTGGGACACAAGATCACTTCGGACGGCGCCGTCCCACTAGCTAACAAGGTAGAAGCAGTTACAGCATTCCCACAGCCTCACACAGTCAAATCCCTGCAGGAATTTCTGGGGATGGTGACCTTCTATCACCGGTTCATCCCCAAGGCAGCCCAGTTGATGCAGTCGCTGTACAAAGCGCTCAAAGGGAAGTCGGCAAAGGACGCTATCACTTGGATGCTGCTGATGGACCAGGCATTCCTTAAAACCAAGGCGGCGTTGGCAGACGCAACCATGCTTGCTCACCCGCTACCGGGCGCGACCATCGCCCCCACTACAGATGCCTCCAATTATGCTATCGGGGCGGTTCAAGAGCAATGGGTCGACGGTGTGTGGCAGCCGTTAGCATTTTTCAGCCGCCAGCTTCGCAAGAACGAGCAAAAATATAGCACTTTCGACAGGGAGTTGTTGGCCCTGTTTTTAGCCATCCGACACTTCTGAGTCATCAAAGAGTGCTGTGAGTTTGGGTAAGTGTGAGAGTTCTTTAATTGTTATTTCTCTTTAAATCAATCTTGATAAGATTACTTAAGCAGTTTAAGTAAAGGGGAAAAGTTAAATATTTGGGATTCTGTTGGTTTAAGAAGAATAAAACAAGGTTACACTGCAGTAGGAGTAAATTGGCACAGCAGGCAGTGGAAACCAGTTTTCTAACCAATCAGCAGGGGTGAATCATTTGGCTGTAAACAAACAAACAGTATAAAAAGACCAGTCCTAGTGTGAGCAAGCACAGAGTGTGAGTCATCAAAGAGTGCTGTGAGTTTGGGTAAGTGTGAGTTAGGGTAAGTGGGGTGTTAGGTGCTCTTTTCAAACTTTAACTCTGTGGGTTGTAGTTAATAAGGCCTTTCTGGTGCAGAATGACGGTTGGTAAACCATTTAACTGGTGTAACTAGAGGGATTGATTTAATTTAAATCCAATTAATTAAAGGGGATACTAGCATCTAAAATCGGGCAGAGGGTGTCCATAACTAACAATAAAAAACTTAATTAATTACATAGAATGGAGCAGGTGATGTGTTACTGTTGCGAGGTGTGGGAGCCGGTGAACCCCATTGAGGCTCACGGTGATTACATCTGTGACAAGTGTCTGCTGCTACAGGAACTCCAGCTCCGTGTTGATGAGCTGGAGTCTGAGCTTCAGACACTGCGACCCATCAGGGAGGGAGAGAAGTACCTGGACTCTGTGTATCAGGAGGTGGTCACACCTATGAAGTTAATTAATTCAGATGTAGCCCATGGTCAGGGATAGGACGGTGTGACTAAGAGTGAGGCAGGTACGGGGATCCAGGAGGTAGAGCTGGAGGAGCCGCAGCCCTTGCTCTTGTCCAACAGGTTCGAGGTTCTTACTCCCTGTGGGGACAGGAGCAGGGACTGCAGGGAGGATGAGCAACCTGGACACAGCACCATGGAATGGGGGCCATTCAAGAGGGGGGAGTAAATAGAAATGTTGTAGTGGTAGGGGATAGTATTATTAAGGGGATAGATAGAGTTCTCTGCAGCCGAGAGTGAGAGTCCCGAAGGCTGTGTTGCCTACCCGGTGCCAGGGTTAAGGACATCTCCTCTGGGCTGGAAAGAAACTTGCAGTGGGAGGGGGTGGATCCAGTTGTCGTGGTCCAAGTTGGTACAAACGACGTAGATAGGACTAGGAAGCCGGTTCTGTTAAACGAGTATGGGTCAAATTAAAAAACAAAACCTCAAGGGTAATAATCTCTGGATTATTACCTGAGCCATGAGCGAATTTGGCTAGGACAAATAAAATTAGAGAGTTAAATGCGTGGCTCAAAGACTGGTGTGGGAGAAATGGGTTTTGCTTCCTGGGACACTGGCACCAGTACTGGGGCAGGAGGGAGCTGTTCCATTGGGACGGGCTTCACTTGGCCAGTGCTGGGACTAGAGTCCTGGTGGATCATATAACTAGGGCTGCAGAGAGGGCTTTAAACTAACTAGTGGGGGGGAGGTTCCTAGAGAGCAAATAATAAAAATGACAACAGAGAAGGTCATAGACTTAGGTAGCAGTGGGGAAATTAAAAACCAGAGCGTGTCAGGAAGGGGCAGAAGGTATGGAGTAAAAGGTAAAGTAATAAAAAGGACAAAAGCAGGAACTAAGTGTCACAAAACACATTTGAAAGTTCTCTATCTGAATGCACGTAGCATTCGTAACAAAATAGACGAGTTAATGGCACAAATAACTACATGTGGGTATGATCTTGTGGCCATTACAGAAACATGGCTGCAGGGTGACAATGCCTGGGAATTAAACATACCAGGTTATTTAACGATCAGGAAGGACAGGCAGGAAGGAAGGGGAGGTGGGGTGGCTATGTTAATAAAGGAAGGAATCACTGTAATACAGAGAAATGATATTGGGTCAAAAGATCAGGATAATGAAACAGTTTGGGTGGAGGTAAGGAATAATAAGGGGAAAAAAACACTCGTGGGCGCAGTCTATAGGCCTCCGAACTGTGGCAACTCTGTTGGACGGAGTATCAATCAGGAAATAGTTGAGGCTTGTAACAAGGGAACATCTATAATTATGGGGGATTTGAACTATTATATTAATTGGACAAATCAAATTGGGCAGGGCTGCCTTGAGGATGAGTTCATTGAGTGTATTAGGGATGGATTTCTTGAGCAGTTACCAATGATAGTGAACAGAAGGAAATGTCTAGCATAAAATGCCAAAGTTATGACACAGTCAAGTCAGTTTAAATATCATGCTAGTTTGTGCTGTCCTGCTTTTTTTTTGCTTCAATATATTTTAAATTTGGAAATACATCTTTCCAAATGATTCAGGCTGTTCACAGTGCTGTGTTATTTTTCTACCTACTGAGGAAGTGGGAGAACATGGTTAGCATCCCATCTAATCTGCAGTAAATGATTTACCATGATTCAAGGGTAATTTTTAAACCTGGGCTATGGTAACGCATACATAGCAGAGAATAGAAGTGCAGGGTTCCATTCATAAAAGGCCTGCTCCGCTTATAGGAACTGTGGTCCAGCCATGAACACAAGATGGTTTTGGGAAAAAGCCCCAAATGCAACAGGCAGGAGCATCACGGTTGAACATGATCCTGCCCTGCCTGGAGATCCACACTTGTACACTTTCCAATAGTGTCAGCAGTGGCAGCACACTTACCTGAGTCAGAAGGTTGTGGGTTCACAGTCCCACTCCAGGATCATGAGCATATAAATCTAGGCTAACTCTCCCAGTGCCGTGCTGAGGGAGTGCTGCACTGTTGGAGGTGCCGTCTTTCAGATGAGACGTTGACCGGAGGCACCGTCTGCTCTCTCAGGTAGACGTAAAGATCCCATGGCACTATTTCAAAGAAGAGCAGGGGTGTTCTCCCTGGTGTCCTGGCCAATATTTATCCCTCAACCATCATCACTAAAACAGATTATTTGGTCATTATCACATTGCTGTTTGTGGGATCTTGCTGTGCACAAATTGGCTGCCACGTTTTCCACACTACAACAGTGACTCCACTTGAAATAGTACTTAATTGGTTGTAAAGCTCTTTGAGATGTCCGGTGGTCGTGAAAGGCGCTATATAAATGCAAGTCTTTCTTTCTTTAGGGATCAATGCTGAGCAATCAGGAGCCAGAAATCTGGTGATGTTCCCCTTCCTATCTCAGCAGCACTAGTGCCAATTAAAGTCCCACCACCAATGCAGCTGAGAGTTAATTGCTGTTTTATCCAGAGTTTGTCATTTTTAATGCAATGAAATTTCACTTGTGTTCCAAACTATCATTTACAGAAGTGTAATTTGCTGTTCGATGTCAAAGATTGGTACTGGGGACTGGAGTGGACAATACTTCATACATTCATTCGCTAGAATAGTCACTCAAACAATGCGCACTATTCAATCAATACTGTCTCTAATTGAAAAAGGAAGAAAAAAACTTTGAAGAGAAATTAACAGAAAATGCGGATAAAGCAGAACATCTGCTGCTTGGGAAACTGGAGCTCCCTCTAGTGTCTGGCTAATAAGACAAACTCTCATTTAGGTCCTGATAGCACACCATGGGCTAATAGCATCTGAACATTAACACAGGATGTTCCAATTATTTGGTGCATCTGCTAAGATAGCAGATCAGAACTTCAGACAAACATTGTTGAATGTCTGAAATGTCAATGATGTCTCCTTACCGTCATTGTGTGTGTATGTGTTAATATTTGTGAAGAAAATCAGGGCACTATTATAAGCTTCACTATGTTGATATGTAAAATGTCCCAAGTTTCTTAACAAAAACATGTAAAGCTAGAAATTATTGTTAAACTGAAACGCATCTGTTAAGTAGCAGACCTCGGAATGTCATATGAATGTTATTATCACCAACTGTAAACTCTAGTCAGACAAATAAGAGAAACAGAAATTTAAAGTTCACACTTCCAGTTAGTTACGGCACAAAGTATTTTTGAGCTGCAGGAAAATGTCTAATGCAAGCCATGTGATGCCCCGCTCCAGCAAGATTTGGCCCAATATTTTAAGCTTGTGTGTAATATACAAGATGGAATATCAAAATGCCAAATCCCTGGCATTAAACCCCAGAAATGTGGTGCGCCTGGCAGCTGATACTGAGCTGAGAGAGGCCAATTTGTACAACTTGATCCTGGCTCTTGATGAATGTAGCAAAGCTTGTTATAGATAGAAGTGAAAATGACTTGCATCCAGTAAAATGTACTGAAGCCTCCCGGCAGCATTAGAAAGCTGTGAAAGCTTTTAATGACGTGAGGCGTGTTTGCAACATAGTGACACTTGCACCAGTAGTTTAAAAAAGTGATCATTTTTAATGCCTTTTTTTAGTACACTTAAGATGCAAGGACATCTAGTATGTCATCGCAAACATAGCTTGTGCGATGATAGCAATCTGTGGGAATGGCTTTGAACAAGCGAGGGGACAGTGTCTCAGATTGTAGGGAGGCCAGAGCAAAGGGAAAGGAAGAGGGATGAAGTTTACCTGTACTGTGTGGTGATCCTGGGCTTTGACAACACTGGAGAAATTCTCCTGAGGTTTGGCAGAACTGGTCTGAGTATCCTAGAGTTTTGCATTACTGGAATGGAGGCATTGGGATTTGGCAGCATGAGGTGGCAGAGTCTGACAGTTTGCATGGGGTGGGGATCCTGCGATCTGGTTATCAGTATGGAGGGGGAACCTGTGGTTTGGAAGAACTGGGGTTGGAATGTGGGGTTTGGTTCACTGATGGGATTCCTAGAATAGGCCAGAAGTGAGGGGAAGGGATTGGGCCTGAAAGGGGTCAGGGCTTGGGTTTTGCAGCACTGATTTATAAGTTTATATACAAGAGATCTCTGAAAATATTTAATTCAATATTTTGTGATTGTGGGCATGTGACTCTCTGTGTTTGCTTTCTCTTCCTGTCTCACAGTTGTCATTAAGGCAAATGTTTACATTTTCTAACTAGCAAAATCATGGGACTAAAAGACGACAAATCCCCTAGACGAGGTGGCCTGCATCCCAGGGTCTTAAAAGAAGTGACTGCAGAGACAGTGGATGCATTGGTTGCAATATACCAAAATTTCCTGGACTCTGGAGAGGTCCCAGCGGATTGGAAAACCGCAAATGTAACACCCCTATTTAAGAAAGGAGGGAGACAGAAAGCAGGAAACTATAGACCAGTTAGCCGAACATCTGTCGTTGGGAAAATGCTGGAGTCCTTCATTAAGGAAGCAGTAGCAGAGCATTTGGAAAAGCATAATGCACTCAAGCAGAGTCAACATGGTTTTATGAAAGGGAATTCATGTTTAACAAATTTGCTGGAGTTCTTTGAGGATGTAACAAGCAGGGTGGACAAAGGTGAACCAGTGGATGTGGTGTATTTGGATTACCAGAAGGCATTTGATAAGGTGCCACATAAAAGGTTACTGCACAAGATAAGAGCTCACGGAATTGGTGGTAATATATTAGCATGGATAGAGAATTGGCTAACTAACAGAAAGCAGAGAGTCGGGATAAATGGGTCATTTTCTGGTTGGCAAGTGGGGTGCCACAGGAATCAGTGCTGGGGCCTCAACTATTTACAATCTACATTAATGACTTGGATGAAGGGGCCAAGTGTAATGTAGCCAAGTTTGCGGATGATACAAAGATGAGTGGGAAAGCAAATGTGCAGAGGATTCAAAGAATCTGCAAAGGGATATAGACAGGCTAAGTGAGTGGGCAAACATTTGGCAGATGGAGTATAATGTGGGAAAGTGCGAGGTTATCCACTTTGGCAGGAAAAATAAAAAAGCAAATTACTATTTAAATGGAGAGAGATCACAAAATGCTGCAGTTCAGAGGGACCTGGGGGTCCTTGTGCATGAAACACAAAAAGTTAGCATGCAGGTACAGCAAGTAATCAAAAAGGCAAATGGAATGTTGGCCTTAATGCAAGGGGGTTGGAGTATAAAAGCAGGGAAGTCCTGCTACAACTGTACAGGTTATTGGTGAGACCACACCTTGAGTACTACGTACAGTTTTGGTCTCCTTATTTAAGGAAGGATAAACTTGCATTGGAGGCAGTTCAGAGACGATTCACTCGGTTGATTCCAGAGATGAGGGGGTTGACTTATGAAGAAAGATTGAGCAGGTTGGGCCTATATTCATTGGGATTTAGAAGAATGAGAGGTGATCTTATTGAAACATATAATATATTGAGTGGGCTCGACAAGATAGATGCAGAGAGGAAATGTGGAACCTGGGGGCATAGATTCAGAATAAAGGGTCGCCCTTTTAGAACTGAGATGAGGAGGAATTTTCTTCTCTCAGGAGGGTCGTAAATCTGTGGAATTCTCTGCCTCAGAGAGCTGTGGAGGCTGGGTCATTAAATACATTTAAGGTGGAGGTAGACAGATTTTTTCAAGATAAGGGAGTGAAGGGTTATGGGGAGCGGGCAGGGAAGTGGCTTTGAACCCAAGATCAGCCATGATATTATTGAATGGCGGATCAGGCTCGAGGGGCCAAGTGGCCTATTCCTGCTCCTATTTCTTACATAGAAACATAGAAGATAGGAGCAGGAGTAGGCCATTTGGCCTCTCGAGCCTGCTCTGCCATTTAATGAGATCATGGCTGATCATCCAAATTCAGTACCCTGTCCCTGCTTTCTCCCCATATTCCTTGATCCCTTTAGCCTTAAGAAATATATCTAACTCCTTCTTGAATATATTTAATGAATTGGCCTCAACGGCCTTCTGTGGTAGAGAATTCCACAGGTTCACCACTCTCTGGGTGAAGAAATTCCTCCTCATCTCTGTCCTAAATGGCTTACCCCTTATCTTTAGACTGTGGCCCCTGGTTCTAGACTCCCCCACCATTGGGAACATCCTTCCTGCATTTAGTCTGTCTAGTCCTGTTAGAATTTTAAAAGTTTCAATGAGATCCCCTCTCATTCTTCTAAACTCCAGCAAATATAAGCCTAATCGATCTAATCTCTCCTCATACGCCATTCCTGCTATCCCAGGTATCAGTCTGGTGAATCTTCGCTGCAATCCCTGCATGGCAAAAACATCCTTCCTCAGAAAAGGCGACCAAAACTGCACACAATATTCAAAGTGTGGTCTCACCAAGGCCCTGTACAACTGCAGCAAGACATCCTTGCTCCTGTACTCAAATCCTCTCGCTATGAAGGCCAACATACCATTTGCCTTCTTAACCGCCTGCTGCAGCTGCATGCTTACCTTCAGTGAGTGGTGCACAAGGACACCCAGGTCTCGTTGCACTTCCCCTTCTCCCAATCTACTGCCATTAAGATAATCGTCTGCCTTCCTGTTTTTGCCACCAAAGTGGATAACCTCGCATTGATCCACATTATACTGCATCTGCCATGCATCTGACCAATCACGCAACCTGTCCAAATCATACTGGAGTTTCTCAGCATTCTCCTCACAGCACACACACCCACCCAGCTTTGTGTTATCTGCAAACTTTTTGATATTACATCTAGTCCCCTCATCTAGATCCTTAATATATATTGCGAACAGCTGGGGTCCTAGCACCGATCCCTGCGGTACCCCACTAGTCACTGCCTGCCACTCGGAAGAAGACCCGTTTATTCCAACTCTTTGCTTCCTGTCTGCCAACCAATTCGCTATCCAAGTCAGTACCTTGCCCCCAATCGCATATGCTTTAAAGCTACACGCTAATCTCCTATGTGGGACCTTACCGAAAGCCTTCTGAAAGTCCAAATACACCACATCCACTGGTTCTCCCTTATATTTCTACCAGTTACATCCTCAAAAAATTCCAGTAGAATAGTCAAGCATGATTAACCTTTTGTAAATTCATGTTGACTTTGTCCGATCCTGTCACTGTTTTCAAAGTGCTCTGCTATTACATCTTTTATAATGGATTCTCGCATTTCCCCACTACCGATGTCAGGCTTACCGATCTATAATTCCCCATTTTTAATCTACCACATTTTTTGAATAGTGTGGTTAATTTAGCTACCCTCCAATCCATGGGAACTGTTCCAGAGTCTATCTAATTTTGGAAGATGACCAGCAATGCATCTACTCTTTCTAGGGCCACTTCCTTAAGTACCCTAGGATGTAGATTATCAGGCCCTGGGGATTTATCTGCCTTTAATGCCATCCATTTCCCTAACACCATTTCCCTACAAATACTGATTTCATTCAGTTCCTCCCTCTCATTAGACCATATGTTCCCCGACATCTCTGCGAGTTTATTTGTGTCCCCCTTTGTGAAGACAGAACCAATGTATGTATTAAATTGGTCTGCCATTTCTTTGTTCCCCATTATGTATTCCCCTGATTCTGACTGCAAGGGACCTACGCTTGACTTTACCAATCTTTTTCTCTTCACATATCTATAGAAGCTTTTACCATCAGTTTTTATGTTTCCTGCAAGCTTACTCTCATACTCTATTTCCCCCCTCTTAATTAATCCCTTTGCCCTCCTTTGCTGAATGCTGAACTGCTCCCAATCCTCAGGTTTGCTGCTTTTTCTGGCCAATTTATATGTCCTCTCCTTGGATCTTATGCTATCCCTAATTTCCCTTGTTAGGCATGGTTGAGTCACCTTTTTTGTTTTAGTTTTATGCCAAGCAGGGATGAACAAATTCTATCGTTCATCCATGCGATCTTTAAATGTTTGCCATTGCCTATCCACTGTCAACACTTTAAGTAATGTTCCCCAATCCAGCCTAACCAACTCACGCCTCATACCATCATAGTTTCCTTTATTCAAATTCAGGACCCTAGTCTCAGAGTCAACTAATTCACTCTGCATCTTAATGAGGAATTCTATCATATTATGAGTGCTCCGCCCCATGGGGCCTCGCACAACAAGATTGCTAATTAATCATTTCTCATTACATAATACCCAGTCTAAGATGGCCTGATCTCTAGTTGGTTCCTCGACATATTGGTTCAGGAAACCATCCCGTATTCACTCCAGGAATTTGTCCTCCACAGTATTGTTACGATCTAGGTTAGACCAATCTATATGTAGATTAAAGTCACCCATGATAACTGCTGAGCCCTTATTGTACGCATCTCTAATTTCCTGTTTAATGCCATCCCCAACCACAGCATTAATGTTTGGGGGTCTGTATACAAATCCCACTAACGTTTCCTGCCCCATGGTATTTCTCAGCTCTACCCATACAGATTCCACATCATCAGGGCTAATATCCTTCCTTACTATTGTGTTAATCTCCTCTTTAACCAGCAATGCTACCACACCTCCTTTTACTTTTTGCCAGTCTTTCCTGAACATTGTATACCCCTGGATGTTGAATTCCCAGCCTTGGTCACCTTGGAGCCATGTCTCTGTAATCCCAATTATATCATAATCGTTTACATCTATTTGCAAAGTTAATCATCCACCTTATTACGAATGCTCCTCGCATTAAGACACAAAGGGCTGGATTTTCATTGAGTAGGCGGGACTACAAATTTCGGGGTTGTAGTCCCGCCTCCATGGAGTTGTAGCCATCCCACAAAATTTTGACTTGATTGACCTTGTTGTGCCCACCCAGTGTACTTAGCAGTCCAATTAAGGGCCACCCAGCAACAAGTGACGTCACAGATTGATATTTAATCTGTCAAGACCTTTTGACAGGTGAAATATCAGCATTTGACAGCTGCTTGAAGCTGTCAAACACTGACAATCTGTACTCCAAGTTAATTCCTTCCTCTCAGGATGATTTAGAGATATCTCCAGAAAAGAAAGCTGAATGCTGCAATTTTTGACAGATCGTGGCCATTTTGCTTTCTGTGCCGCTGAGATGAGGGCCTCCTGAGACCTTAAAGAAGGGAGGCTGTGAAGGTAAGTAAAACTTCTTTAAAACACTTTAAACACACCAAACACACTTACATCTGCAGCATGCACCCATCACTCACCTGAACACCGGACATCTCGACCCCTCCAAGCTCTTCAGCCCAACGGCCCGCCTCACTAACTTGGCGTGGTTTGGAGCCGTTGGGAATCCCACACTTCAAGAATGAAAATAGGGATTGGGCTAAAAATTGCCTGTTAACTGCTTGTTAACAGGCAGTTAATTGGCACTAATCACCTTCCTGCCTCAGGGAGGCAGGTCCCAGTGCAGTTGTAGGGGTTGCAAAATTTCCCCTATTTCCCTGAGAACATTGAAAATATTGGTCCACATCGTGGACGAAGAATTGGGTGATGTGACTTGTCTACAATGTTTTAAAATGTGCCTAGAACCGCAATAGACTGTTCTGAGATGGAAAGAACGTGGACAACACGGGAGTCATGGAGCTCTGTGGAAAATATTCACACATCCGAAGACAGTACTTTATTAATAAAATCATTCCCTGGAGTTTGGGCAATCACAAAAGGTTTTAAAATGGCCACAGAAAGCTTGGCCAAAAGGACAAGCAGCTCGCAGCAAAGTTGTCTGTGTGAAAAAGTGGGCGGATACAGGGGATGTGAGTCAGACCTGCCAATCAAAGGGAGGTTCCCTTCAGAAGCAGTTGAGGTTGTTTATTTACTTAAGAGATTAGCCCACTTGAGAAAACCGCAGGACTATCGATTTGAAACTGCATCTGTTTACATAGCCATTCAAGGCATTCACAGACAATGATAGACTGAAATCGTGGAATGGATTTTGTTTTGCAACCATTTTAAGAATTGAATGGGTTTAAATCACTTAGCATTCTGATTCTGGACAATAGGGCTGTTGCATTCTCTTTTGTTTTAGCCCAGGTGAACTCTGGATGTGGGCGGGAACATTTCGGCCCCACAATGCAGACACTAACCCAGTCCAACCACTTTGAGTTAGCCAATCACAGCTTTTCTCTTGTGAATTGGAACTTTTTGGGCGCGAATTTCCCAGACAGGCAAACAGCAGAGGGGGGAGGGGGCTCACAAGGTATATATGATAGCTCCTGAGAAGCTATCACTCTCTCTCTTTACTTCCTGGGACCACAGGTGAGCTCTCTCTCTCTCTCTCTCTCTCTCTCTCTCACTTCGCTGGACCACAGGTGAGCAGAGTTTCTGACTCCTCAGCAAAGCAACCTAGTAAGGAGTTGGGGGATGGTAATTAAGGGGATATTGCTAAGATTGTTTAATCAACATTGTAGTCATTTACCCCTCACCTTTACTGTCTGCATTCCCCCATTTAAGCAATTTTACTGTAATTACTGTGTTCGTGTGGTATAGCTTGATATTTTGATTATAGTTTCTTTTAGTTAATAAAACTTGATTTTTCTCTCATCCAAACCACGTGTCCATTTTAATATCATTAATTATAAGTCCTGCAGTCAGAACTGGAAGGTGGGGTAGTGATTCAAAACCATTGTTTTAAAATTGGTTTATTGGAAATTGGTCAGGTTGCAGGCAAAGGCTGCAGACCAGGTGAATTACCTTAAACCAGTTAAAGAAGTCACCCCCTTACAAAACGGTGACCACGGCAGGACTGCAGGCCGGTTTTGATTTAATAAGTGGTCTGGGTCAGGAGAAAGTACCAGCGCTTATTTCTCTCGTTTTCAGTATGTAGGTATCCCTGCGAATTTTGGCGGCAGTGTGTAGGCTGACCTATCGGGGTATAGGTGGCTGGTTTAGGAAGGATGAGATGAGGGAGCAGGAGGAGGTTCAGGAGGCCAAGAATCCGGAGTCCCAGTTTGAAAAATGCCAGGCATTTATAGAGCGCCTGGTGCAGGAAGTCACTGAGACCAGGGAAAGTGAGATGAGACTGCGGGAAGAGAATGCCCGCCTCATCTCAGAAGCAAAAGAGCAGGAGGAAAGGTTTAGGGAAGTAAAGGCAGCCTATAAGCTGGCCTGCACCCAAAGGTTTAGTGAAGCAGATCATGGCCCCTGTAGGGCAGAGATAGAAAGCCTTAACATGGCTTTAAAAGCAAGGGGGATGATTTGCATGATCAGCCTGAAGGCAGGTCAGCCAGGTTTTACTGGCAGCCCAAGTGAAACCATCCCACAGGCAGCACCCAGAACGGGGCTGGATGGGAATTAGAGATCCCAAGACCGCAGCCCACAGCTCTGAGTTCTGAGGAACTCTGGCAGCAAGGAGGGGTGGGCAATGGGGTGGTAGAATGCCAGCCAGTCCCGCTAGGCAGGCGGGGACCAGGACCAGTGTACCCCCTCAGACAACGAAGGTACGGTCAGCCCGTGAACAATAATGACCCAGGGGCTGTTCAGAATACCTATCTGGTCCCTTATGATACCCCACAGCTCAGGTGTATGGTGAAACAGATTCCCATGCTCTCTGAAAAGGGAGACCCCTCACTGCACTTCCAACAAGTAGACCAGGCAGCCGGTGTTAACGGCTGTGATGATGAAGAGAAAGCCAGAATGTTGCTTTTCTCTGTGGATAGTAAGCTCTATCAGACCCTTTCAGATGAGGCCAAGAGAGGAGAGAAGGGTTTTGAGGATCTGAAGGAGGAAATACTGGAAGCCATGGGTGCGAACGACAGCAATCCATTCGATCGCGTAGGGAGAAACCTGCAGCAGGAAGGGGAGACTCCACAGGCATTTGCAGACAGGCTGTGGCCAGTCTGCAACCGTGCGTGTACAGGGGGACAAGAGAGGGCACAGCTGAACCAGCAGCAGCAGACCCAATGGCTTCGTTGCCTGGTGTACAATTGCCTGCCCCAGATAAGAGCAAAGGCCGACACTTGGTTTGACCCCCGAGACCCCTTAGTAACCAAAGAGACTGTAATCCGGCAGCTCACGGTGGCATTTAGGAATGGGAGGAATAGTGAGAGCCCCCAGCAGAAGGGTAAAGTCCACGAGGTTAAACCTGGGGCTCAGTATAAGAAAGAGTGGCACCAGGAGGGGAACAGTCCCGCCCAGGCTAGGTTAAATTGTTATTGGTGTGGGAAAGACGGTCACTGGAGAAAAGACTGTAAGGATCCCTGGAAGGATAGCAAGGGAAAGAATCCCCCAGCCCCAGCCCAAAGGGTAGAGACAGGAATTTCCCCCACCTCAGTCGAGTCGCTACTGGAAGCAATGCGGTCTCTCCCGACCAACCAGGGAAAGGTAGCAGCCATCAGTGGTGCTGCAACCCCCTCGCCCACCTCTGCCTCCCCACAATGACTGGCCGGTATGCTGGTCAAAGAGGGTGCACGTGCAGGCACTTTCTGGGACCCATATGGGTCCGGGCCAGTGGCAGTGATTACAGGCAGGGATGGGGCACAGAGAAATTCAGAAAAATTGTACAAGTCAAGTTCAAGTTCACAGCTTGTAAAAACAGGCACTGTGGCTTGTTCCCAGGGAAAAGTTGTCCAGCCCACAAATTGGGACACTTCCCTACCCCAGTTGGACCCTAATTCAAACCAAAGTTTAAATTTGTAAAGGTTATGTGGCTTAGAAATGGAGAAACAGCAGCCTGGGATCAGAAATCAGCAGGCTGCTGCCCATCCATTCACAGATCGCTTGGAGACTGCCCGCGCATGCGCAGTCGCTGGTCTGGAGATGGGAATCCCCCAGTCTTCTGAACAGAAGTTTCGCACAGGCACAGTCGTGCGCCTGAGGGGAGAGTTTTGCCAGGATCAGGTTCGCGCAAGCGCAGTTCCACAGCCCGTACCCCCAGCAGATTTTCTTAACTTTTCCCGCACAGGCGCAGTCGCGCGCCTGACGGAAAAGGTTCCCCAACACCGGGTTCGCGCAGGCGCAGTCGCGGACCCGGAACTCCGAGAGGCCCTTACTCAGTTTTCCCGCGCAGGCGCGGTCGCGCACCTGAGGGGAGAGTTTTGCCAACACCGGGTTTGCGCAGGCGCAGTCGTGAACCCGGAACCCTCAGCGGCTCTTGCCCACAGTGAGGCCGAGCACGCAGGCGCAGTCGGCCATTTAAAGATCCCTGCTGCTCAGTTTTTACGCGCAGGCGCAGAAGCCTGCTTGAAAGACCCAGCGGTTCTTCCAACCTTTTTTAAAGAGACCGAACACGCAGGCGCAGTTGCCTGTGCTGGTGTAGCAGTTCCCCAGCCCTGTAAAGTGCTTGTTCGCTCAGGCGCAGTTGCCGGCAGGAGCACAGCGGCTCTTCCTCAGTTTTTTCACACAGGCGCACCTGCTTGTTTAAAGACAGAGATTTCACAGCCTCTGCCATGGGACTCAGGGGAGGAGATTCGTGCAGGTGCAGTCGCCTGTTTAAAGGGACCAGCTTTGCAGCCCGCTTCAAGAGTGGTCCCCCCCATGATGTGGGACACTAGGGGGGCAGGAATAGCAATTCCTCTTGCAAGGGGGCTGGTAACAGGTTTTGGACATGGGGGAGAAGGTTCCCAGCCAGCTACAGCTGCATCCCTGGCTCAGGGTCTGCCAGCCAAAGTTTCCCCCACTGAGACGCCCCTCAGAAGTTCTCAGCGGGTCCGCAAGCCCGAGAAAAGATGGTCACCCACTTTACAGTGGAGTAAGGCAGTCTACCGAACCAGGGAGAAGCCAAAGAAGAGAGGTCCCATACCAACAGCCATAAGCTGCAGGGGACCAGAGACAGCAGGCAGTCCAGCTTCGCTGCAGCCAGCAGCAATCTGTGACAGTGCCAGAGATTAGCCTGGCCGTCCGGAGATGGGCGGCATTTGTATTATAGCTTTGGTGTGAATAGAGCGTGCTTTTAAGGTGTATTTTAAGTTTTGTTGATATAACTAGTTTTAAGTTTAAGTGTAAAGAGTTTAAGTTTACATGTGTGCCAAATGTTTGCATTTTGGTCCGAGGTCAAGGGACCCGACCATGTCTCCACCTAAGGCAGGAGGTCAGTGAGACCTGGCTACATGTCCATTTAAGTTTTTGCAGGAGATTGGACAAAGAAGCTGCCCCGTTCGCCCAGCCCGAGCTGGGCATCAAATGAAGATATGGATATGGAATGTTGGGGATCATCTCGCCACTGGACGAATCCAGGAGACCCCGCAGTGATCTTTGGGAAAATCCGGACAGGGTCCGGAGGAACTTACCTACTTATCCTATGGGGAGGAGATGGCCCCAGCTGGGTGGGGCACGGCCCCCAACCCAGCACCATCCTGACCGAAGTTCACTTGCGGGAGACCTCGCTGTTGAGGAGTCATGATGGGGAAGCGCGGGCGCCTTCTGATAGGGACGCGTTCCTCGGAGGTGGGTGGTGATAGCCCGGGAAAGATTGTATAGAGAAGGGGGAGACCCAAGAGTCACTTGGGTGTGGTCAGGGGAGGGAGGAACTCACCCGGGGGCCCAAGGGCAAAGAGGGTAAGTGTGGCTGGGAAGGATGAGTGGGTGGCCGGATCAGGGATCCAAGTTTGTGTGGGGCCAGGGAGTGCTGCCACACAGGCACCCATCATTTTCTGCAGCCAGTTGAGGGAAGACAGGAGGGGGAGGGACTGGGAGTCATGATCCCATGCTCCCCGGTCTCGGTCTGTGCTAAGGTATATTTTAAACAGGAGGGGTACCCCGCCTCCACACAGGGACAAGGGAATGGCTCGGGGCTGGTGGAGCAGGCTGGTCTGTAAATCCATTCTGCCTGTTTTAAAGTTTAAGACGATCAAAGGGGGGTGGAAGGTACTTTTTCTGCCCGGGTGGGAGGAGCAATACCCACACGAATTTCACGACCCATCATCGGCACGTGATGGTCAGGGTGTTATTTAAGCATGTTGTTTCAAATGTTTAATGTTTTTTTGTATTTTGTGTTAAAGCCCCAAGTTGAGCAGAGGCGTAGGATCCTCTCCGTACTTGGGGTCATTTTGATTATATTTTGTAATAAGTTATAATGTAAAAGGTGTTTGTAAATTTGGTTTACATTGTATAATTTTACAAGCGTGTAGGGGTATGAGACCCCTTATTGAAAACTGATGTATCTGTAAGATGCCTACCATACCACGGTTTTCTCGAATTTTAGGGGAAAGGACGGTTCGGGATATCAGTGGCAGATAGCTGTTAGGTAAATACAGGGGATGGTTGTTTGTGAGGGGGTCTGAAAATTTTGCTCACTCCTTCGAGTTGATACTACAAGCAAGTTGGAAGTATCAAAAGGGGGAAATGTAGGGGTTGCAAAATTTCCCCTATTTCCCTGAGAACATTGAAAATATTGGTCCACATCGTGGATCAAGAATTGGGTGATGTGACTTGTCTACAATGTTTTAAAATGTGCCTAGAACCGCAATAGACTGTTCTGAGATGGAAAGAATGTGGACAACACAGGAGTCGTGGAGCTCTGTGGAAAATATTCACACATCCGAAGACAGTACTTTATTAATAAAATAATTCCCTGGAGTTTGGGCAATCACAAAAGGTTTTAAAATGTCCACAGAAAGCTTGGCCAAAAGGACAAGAAGCTTGCAGCAAAGTTGTCTGTGTGAAAAAGTGGGCGGATACAGGGGCTGTGAGTCAGACCTGCCAATCAAAGGGAGGTTCCCTTCAGAAGCAGTTGAGGTTGTTTATTTACTTAAGAGATTAGCCCACTTGAGAAAACCACAGGACCATCGATTTGAAACTGCTTCTGTTTACATAGCCATTCAAGGCATTCACAGACAATGATAGACTGAAATCATGGAATGGATTTCGATTTGCAACCGTTTTAAGAATTGAATGGGTTTAAATCACCTAGCATTCTGGACAATAGGGCTGTTGCATTCTCTTTTGTTTTAGCCCAGGTGAACTCCAGATGTTGGCGGGATCATTTCGGCCCCACAGTGCAGACACACTAACCCAGTCCAACCACTTTGAGTTAGCCAATCACAGCTTTTCTCTTGTGAATTGGAACTTTTTGGGCGCAAGTTTCCCGGACAGGCAAACAGCAGAGGGGGGAGGGGGCTCACAAGGTATATATGATAGCTCCTGAGAAGCTATCACTCTCTCTCTTTACTTCCTGGGACCACAGGTGAGCTCTCTCTCTCTCTCTCTCTCTCTCTCTCACTTCGCTGGAACACATGTGAGCAGAGTTTCTGACTCCTCAGCAAAGCAACCCAGTTAAGGAGTTTGGGGGATGGTAATTTAAGGGGATATTGCTAAGATTGTTTAATCAACATTGTAGTCACTTACCCCTCATTTTTACTGTCTGCATTCCCCCTTTGAAGCAATTTTACTGTAATTACTGTGTTCGTGTGGTATAGTTTGATATTTTGATTATAGTTTCTTTTAGTTAATAAAACTTGATTGTTCTCTCATCCAAACCACGTGTCTGTTTTAATATCATTAATTATAAGCCCTGCAGTCAGAACTGGAAGGTGGGGTAGTGATTCGAAACTGCTGTTTTAAAATTGGTTTTATTGGAAATTGGTCAGATTGCAGGCAAAGGCTGCAGACCAGGTGAATTACCTTAAACCAGTTAAAGAGGCCCCCCCCTTACAGGTTTGGGTACCCGCCTCCGTTGAAACTGGCATGGAGGCGGGTTTGGGGCGGGAATGGGTTCGTGCGCCCCGATTTCGTGATTTTAATCCCCCACACGCCTCCAATCCCGCCTCTACGGCCCAATGAAAATTCTGCCCAAAGACATCAGGCTTGTTTTTTTATCACTCTTAGACCATTTAGAATTATTATTTACTGTGGCCATGTTTGATTTAAACTGATGATTTCTCTGACTGCCACTTTTGCTTTTCTCCTTCCTGGCTTTTGCTTCTATCCTTGCTTCCCTTCCTCTGTCTCCCTGCACAGGTTCCCAACCCCTTGCCAGTTTAGTTTAAACCCTCCCGAACAGCACTAGTAAACACTCCCCCTAGGACAGCGGTCCCGGCCCTGCCCAGGTGCAAACCGTCCAGTTTGTACTGGTCCCACCTCTCCCAGACCCAGTTCCAATATCCCAGGAATTTGAATCCCTCCCCCTTGCACCATTCCTATAGCCATGTATTCATCTGAAATATCCTTCTATTTCTACTCTGACTAGCACGTGGCACTGGTAGCAATCCTGAGATTACTACCTTTGAGGTCCTATTTTTTAATTTACCTCCTAACTCACTATATTCAGCTTTTAGGACCTTATCCCGGTTTTAACCTATATTGTTGGTACCTATATGCAGCACAACAACTGGCTGTTCACCCTGCAGCCGCTCTCTGACATACTTGACCCTTGCACCAGGGAGGCAACATACCATCCTGGAGTCTTGTTTGCAGTCGTAGAAATGCCTATCTGTTCCTCTTACAATAGAATCCCCTATCATAATAGCTCTCCTGCTCATTTTCCTCCTGTTCTGTGCAGCAGGACCACCCACGGTGCCAGGAAGTTGACTGCTGCTGCCTTCCCCCAATAAGCCATCTCTCTCAACAATATCCAAAGTGGTATATCTGTTTGAGAGGGGGTTGTCCACAGGGGACACCTGCACTTCCTGCCTGTCCCTACTACTCTGCCTGGTGGTCACCCATTCCCTTCCTGCCTGTGCAGTCTTTACCTGCGGTGTGACCAACAGATTAAACATGTTATTCACGATGTCCTCAGCATCTCGAATGCTCCAGTATGTATCCATTCGCAGCTCCAGCGCCGCAATACGGTCTGCCAGTAGCTGCCGCTGGATACAGTTCCTGCACACATGGTCGTCAGGGACACATCCCTGATTTCCCACATAGTGCAGGAGGAGCATGCCACGGGGCCGTGCTGTGCTGTCATGACTTACCCTTCAATTAATTTAAATTAAATTAAATCAAAACCACCAATAACACTATAATTAAATGATATACTCAAGGGCCCTTAGTTACTAGCACTCCCCGATACACAACAAAGGCCTTAGAAACTAGAACCACAAAAATTAGGACTTTCTAAACTTTATAAACTATTAACCTTAACTGTCAAAAAATAGAGTAGTATAAATACCCACCTGGCCGTACTCACCCAATCAGCTGCTTCCTCTTGCCCGCTTCACTTTTTGAATCATGGCGTGGCTCTGGAATGCCGTCGCCAGTCTGCAAGATTGACCGGCCTTTGAGAAAAAGCCCGTGAAAGTGAGTTTAAATACTCACTACTCTCCTGCTGCTCCCGACACCAGCCTCTTCCTACAGGGTGAAAAGTTAGGAAAAACTAAGGCGAAGCAAGGGTGCTCCTCCTTCCACTCCTCACCTAACTCTGACTCACCCAACTTGCAGCACTCTGTTGAAACCGCACTCAGTGCAAAATCACACTTCAAAGCCTGATTTATAGGCCCTGAAGCAAGGGAGACTTGCTGAGCTCAGCTACAGGAAAACCAGCTTTATCTAGTTTCCCCAATTAACTGCCTTCAGCTGCTCTGAACTTTAGGCCTTGTATATCCCTTTATAACCCTGCTAAAAGCTGGGAAATTTAGATTTTAAACAGTAGACAGTCACAGTAAATGTGGAGAGAGAGACACAGGCTGCGAGATTCTCAGCAGCTCAGCTCTGCTTGGTGCTGTGTGAACGGGCTGCTCCACACCCCAGCTGCTCACGGGGAATGCCAGCGTGGAGGGCCCAGTGCAGAAGGCCCAGGGTGGAAGACCCAGAGGAGAGTGCCCTAGGTGGGAGGCCCAGCACGAAGGACCCCAGGCGGGGGGCCTAGGGCGGAGCAGCTGGTCGACAGATACGGAGTTGGGAAATGCTGTGGGTGAGCATGCTGCACAGTTTCTAAAGTTGAAGAACGGTCTCCGGCCAGAATTAGTTCTAGCTGCCCCGTCTGTGCTCCGTTTGGTGGCAGCTGTGAGGCTTTTTCTCGGTGACGGGGGCCGGTTTGTGCACTGCCATTTTGGTGGAGGAAAGACAGACTGTTTCCATCTATAGTATGCTGCTTGAGCAGCCATAAGATGGGAAAAGAGAACGGATTAAAAGTGAAAAGGAAAAAAGGAAAATAAAAGGAAGATAAAAGGCGAAACAAAGTAATATCGGCAAGGAATAATGAATGTCTTGATGGCTGGGTCCTGTGAGTGATAACAGCAAGAAGAAGGAAATTTGAGTAGTTGTTTTCTTCTTTAATGGGATATGAGAAAGTGGTCGGCTTCTTTTCCGTGGAAAAGTTAAAGATTGTGGACAAGGATCATGACATTATATGGTTAGATAACATTAAGTGAAAATGAGGAGTTATTAGAGTGCCAAAAGGACTTGCGTAGAACTGGTATTTACTTGTTTTGTTGAAGAAGTTTCGGGTTTCTGGTTAAAAGTAGTTTACTTGAAGTTTTAATTGATTTCTGATATGGTTATGGGACTTTGTATATTGCGGTGTTATTTAGTGTTAAAGCCTTCCTCAATGTACGGACGAACGAACGAATGCTCAAGTGAGCGCACGCATGCGGACACAAATAATACGCACGCACACACGCATACACAATGTGTAATGTATGTACCTTTAAGGGGGGAACTACTTTGTATAGCTCATGTATACTGTAGTATCGGCAGTGACCACACCTGTATATAACGCTGTGTAGTGATCTGTACAGATCAGTTGCAGTTTGAACCACGTTGAGTAAACACCTGTTGTACCGTTCTCCGCAGTCCGTTTCTTATTATACACGTACATAACATTGGCGACGAGGCAGGTTCGAACCTACCTGCAACTCTGCATCACCTCCCGGGGATTCGTTCCTGGAGATCAGTGGATTGGAGGTCAAGGCCAGAGACTTGGGCGTCGACCATGGGCAAACGCCCAGCCATCCAGCAGAGATTCGAGAATTGCGGGGGAGGCTGTCGAGAGCCAGGCTTGGCTTTCCAGTTGAGGTGGTCCAGCGAAACGGGCTGGCAACAGGTAGTGCACAGACTCTTCCCGGACAGCGGTGGGCTAGAGCCCGACCGAGCGGCACAGCAAAGGGCCGAGCAGCGTCGACGGGGAGAGAGAGAGATGGCAGAGCGCACAGGGCGCAGCCATTGTTCAGGGGCCGAGCAGCGTCGGACAGAGGGAGAGAGAGACGCGCAGAAACACGCGAGGCTCCGCCATTGCCACGAGGACCGCCGGGAGCGGCGTCGGCAGCAGCGGGGGAGGAAGGAAAGCGCGGGAGATGCCATTTTAAGCCATTGGGAGACGCCATTTTAAACCACACCCAAAATGCTGAAGAGTGGCAGTATCACCGCATTTGACAATGAAGTCGAAGATTGGACTACATATGTCGAACGAATAGATGTGTACTGCAAGGCAAATGAGGTGTTAGATGACAAGAAAGCATCGGTATTGTTAAATTTAATGGGTGCAAAGATGTATGGTTTATTATGAAATCTAGTAACCCCAACGAAGCCAATGGAAAAGAGTTTTGAAGACATAGTAATGATACTAAAGGATCATTTAAACCCCACACCGCTGCTGATAGCAGAAAGATTCAAGTTTCACAAACGGAACCAGCATAAGGATGAAAGCAATGCTGATTATTTAACAGAACTGCGCAAACTATCGAAACACTGGCAGTTTGGAGCGGGACTGGCAGATACCTTAAGGGACAAGTTTGTGTGTGGGCTTCAAAGTGAAGGAACCCAAAAACGGCTTTTATCTGAAAATGACCTTACGCTGGAAAAGGCTTTCAGCATTGCGGTATCATATGAAGCAGCAGCATGGGGCGCTGCAGAGATACAACAGAGGCCGCAAGAATATGGTACAAATGAAATGTCATATGGAACAGAGAAGTGCTATCGCTGCGGCAGAACAACACACGACCAGAATGATTGCTGGTTCAAAGACAAAGTGTGCAGACAGTGTGGAAAAGTAGGACACATAGCACGAGTCTGCAGGTCGGGAAAGAAAACCAGCAATAAGAAACCGACCAAAGGGAAGTACAAGAAGGTACATAAGATAACGGAAAATAGTTCAGACGAACAAAAGAGTGATAATGACTCCGAAAGCAGGGAACTGAGTTGTCTGAAACTACATATTGTGATTACAACAGAGGATCACCAAACCATTTGGGTCACTCTCAAGATAGCAGGAGTCCAGATAAAGATGTAATTAGACACAGGACCAGCCCTAACAGACATAAACCAACGGGACTACGAGCGGCTATTCTCATACATACTCTTGAGAGACACAAAAATTATTTTGAAGACGTACACGGGGCAAAAAGTCTACCCCAAAGGAAAAATAAGGGTGACCGTTATATATAACGATAAGGAAACACCAAAACTAGACCTGTACATATTGCAAGAGACCACCATTACAGGGACATGAATGGATCCAAAAAATACAACTGGATTGACATTCCATACAGGCACTGACTGTGGCTGACAAAAAGGATGATGACATCACACCTGGGCGACTGTCAAAGATCCTAACTGACGCAAAAGAAGTGTTCCAGCAAGGACTCGGAACACTAAAAGGCATGACAGCGATGATTAAAATTGAAGAAAACGCAAGCCCAAAATTTTTTAAGAAATTATGCGATCCGCCCAGCCGTCGAAGCAGAGCTGGAGAGTCTGGAACATTCAGGTGTACTGTCCAAGGTAGACTGGAGCGAGTTGGCTACACCCATCGTCCCTGTGATGAAAAAGTCGTTGAGCAGCACGCCTGGGGAACCAAGGAAGGTTTGCATCTGTGGGGACTTTAAGGTAACAGTGAAGCTGGTCCTTCACACCGTATAATATCCACTTCCGCAGATTGAAGATATTTTCGCCTCGCTATCTGGAGGGAAACGTTTCACTAAGATTGATCTGGCCCACGCATATCTGCAAATGCAGGTAGAAGAAGCATCAAAAAAATACCTCACAATCAACACCCATAAAGGTCTCTACCAATACAACCGGCTGGTATTCTGGGTAGCATCAGCTCCGACTATTTGGCAGAGGGCAATGGAACAAGTCCTGCAAGGGATCCCAGGGACCAATGTTATTTGGACAACATCCTGGTCACAGGCGAAAATGACAGTGATCACCTTGCCAACCTGGAGCAGGTGCTCAATATATTGCAGGAATATGGGCTCCGAGCTAACCGCCCCAAATGCGAGTTTTTTAGAAAACAGATCTCGTATGATAGCAAAATACTGCAGATGTTGGAAATCCGAAATAACAACAGAAAATGCTGGAAAAACTCAGCAAGTCAGGCAACATCCGTGGAGAGAAATTTGAGTTGACGTTTCGGGTTTGACCCTTCTTCAAAACCCGTATTGTGGCCAAGTTATCGATAAAGAGGGGTTACATAAGTCCCCAGAGAAGATTGAGGCAGTAGTCAAGGCTCCAGCACCGGAAAATGTGTCACAACTGAGGTCGTTCCTCGGGCTGGTAAAATACTACCATAAGTTCTTGCCAAATTTGTCTACAATACTACACCCACTGAACACCTTACAGCCAACTGGGGTGTCATGGAAGTGGAGTGACGAATGCAGACGAGCTTTCCAGAACAGCAAAACACTAATCACATCGAAAGAGGTATTGGCCCATTACAACCCAGCACTACCAATTCGGTTGGCATGTGATGCGTCAACCTACAGCATTGGAGCAGTGCTGTCGCACAAATTCTTGGACGGCTCAGAGAGACCAATAGCCTTTGCGTCATGATCACTGACCTCAGCCGAGCGTAACTACGCCCAGATTGACAGGGAGGCCCTCAGCCTAGTGTGGGGAGTGAAAAAGTTCAATCACTATCTGCACGGGCAGAAATTCACCTTCCTGACTGATCACCAGCCTCTTGTCTCCATTTTTAATCCGAAGAAGGGCGTTCCGGTGATGACTGCGCAACGACTACTGAGATGGTCACTTTTTCTAGGGGCGCACCACTATGAGATTGAATATAAGGGCACGAAACAGCATGGAAATACTAATGGGCTATCACGCCTGCCACTGCCTACTGTGGAGGAAGCACCAGCAGTGGATCCTGTTGAAATATTTCATTCGACTATAGTTGAATACCTACAGGTAACTAACGCTTGTATCGAAAAGGAAACCCAAAATGACCCGACACTGTCTCAGGTATATGATTTGACGGTGAAGGGATGGCCAGCACATGGCGACTCACTGTTGCCAGCATTCTCGACAAGGAGAGAACAGCTGTCAGTGTGCCGGGGGACCATGATGTGTGGATCCCGAGTGGTAATTCCACCCAAGTTAAGGGATAGAGTGCTCAATGAGCTTCATGAGTGTCATCTGGGAGGGGTAGAAATGAAAAGCCTAGCCAGGGCTTATGTGTGGTGGCCGGGAATCGATAAACAAATCGAGGACCTGACCAAGAGCTGCTCAGGATGCCAGAAAGTCCAAAATGCACCACAACAGGCCCGTCTACAACCATGGGAGTGGCCCTCATCTCCATGGCAACGGGTGCATATTGATTTTGCTGGTCCATTCATGGACTCAATGTTTTTAATAGCCGTGGATGCGCAGTCGAAATGGCCTGAGGTCATCAAAATGTCCTCCACCACCACGGAGAAAACTATTGCAGTCCTATGGACCATTTTTGCCAGGAATGGCTTGCCAGAACAGATTTGCTCCGACAACGGACCACAGTTTGTGTCCGAAGAGTTCCGGAGGTTCTTGAAAAAGAATGTGGTAAGGCATTTACACATCCGCCCCATATTATCCACCCACAAATGGATTGGCTGAGAGGTTCGTACAAACCTTTAAGAAGGCAATAAAGGCTATGTACAATGACAACATTCCGCTGCAGCATAAGGTGGACAATTTCCTGTTCGGCTACCGGAATGCGACACATGCAGTCACCAACCTGGCCCCAGCCATGATGTTCTTTAACCGAAGGTTAAGATCTCGCCTGGATTTGCTCAGACCAAACGTACGAAGAGATGTTGAGAGTAAGCAATTCCAGCACATCCATGAGAAACCAACAATGTAGGGCAACCAGTCTTGGCCCGCGACTACTGAACAGAAAAATGGAAGCCAGGAATGATATGCACATGGCAGGGCCCACTAATGTACACAGTGGATGTTGGGGAGAGCATCGTGAGATGCCATGCTGACCAGATCCTAGAGTCACAGGAACAAGTCAACCCCATGCCTCACCCATACGTACCTGGTGATGAACCCGACGTACAGGTAGCATCTACCCCAGAAACAGTAGCATCGGAAGCTAATGAACCAACCGACGACAGGGGGCCAGAATCGCCTCCGCACCAAGGGCAAGACACTCGGGAAAGGCGCTATCCAGAAAGGATCAGGAAGCCTCCCCAAAGACTGAATTTATAAATAGACTATTTTCAGCTAATGTTGCATGTTAAAAGTGTTAATTGTAATTAGTTTGATATTTAATTGTTAAATGAGTGTTATGGTACTGTTAATCTAAAAGGGGAGGAATTGTAATGTATGTACCTTTAAGGGGGGAACTACTTTGTACAGCTCATGTATACTATAGTACCGGCAGTGACCACACCTGTATATAACGCTAAGTAGTGATCTGTACAGATCAGTTGCAGTTTGAACCACATTGAGTAAACACCTGTTGTACCGTTCTCCGCAGTCCGTTTCTTATTATACACGGACGTAACACAATGGAACTTACGTTCGACCGAATGAAGGGCCCTCGCTCCCCAGGATGAAAGTTGGCATCCTATTGGGAGAGCATGAGGCCTGCCAGGACGGATAAATGAACGCACGTATGCACGCAGGTAGACAAATGACGCGCACGCACGCAGACATGCACAATGGAATTTACGCTCGAGCGAACGAACGAATGGAGGAATGAATGAATGAATGATTGAGCGATGCCAGTAGGACTGTCGTATATGGGTTCTTTCTTTTTTTGGTTTATTAAATAGTGGCAGTTTGTACTGTAAACATTATCGATTTACCTGTAAAAATTTATTTTTGTATTTATATTGTTGGCCGTAAAGCTGTTTTTGAGGCTTTTTTTTGTGGTCAATGAATGTAATGGATTTACTATGTAATTGATGATTTGTGTAAGTACTGTTGTACTTGAATGTTAAAATATTTTTTAAAAAGGACAACATGTAATACCAAGCAAAAACGAAGAGTTACTAGATTGCCAATAGGGCAGGCGTAAAATTGTTTTTCACTATGGGTACCTGTACTGTTAATATTGTTAATTTGTCTGTAAAACTTACCACTGCATTTGTACTGTTAATCCTAAAGCTGTTTTTAAGGTTTTGTTTTATTGCGGCTAATGAATGTAATGGATTTATTATGTAATTGATGAGTTGCAACAAGTACTACCATATTTAAATAAATATGTTTGACTCAAAAAAAATCTAGTTTCCCTAATTAACTGCCTTCAGCTGCTCTGAATTCTGGGCCTTGTATATCCCTTTATAACCCTGCTTAAACTGGGAAATTTAGATTTTAAACAGTAGACAGTCACAGTAAATGTGGAGAGAGACACAGCTCAGCTCTGCTTGGTGCTGTTTGAGCGGGCTGCTCCACACCCCAGCTGCTCGTGGGAATGCCAGTGGGGAGGGCCCAGTGCAGAAGGCCCAGGGTGGAAGACCCAGAGGAGAGTGTCCTAGGTGGGAGGCCCAGCACGGAGGACCTTAGGCGAGGGGCCCAGGGCAGTGCGGCTGGTCGTAAGAGGCTGAGATGGGTGATGCTGTGGGTGAGCATGCTGTATGGTTTCTAAGGTTGAAGCATGGTCTCGGGCCCGAATGAGTTCCAGCGGCCCGGCCTGTGCTCCATATGGTGGCAGCTGTGAGGCTTTTTTTCTGTGATGGGATCGGGTTTGTGCACCACCATTCTGGTGGAGGAAAGACAAACTGTTTCCATCTGTAGCATGGTGCATGAGCGGCCATAAAATGGGAAAAGAGAACGGAATAAAAGTGAAAAAAAAGGGAAATAAAAGGAAGGTAAATGACAAAACAAAGTAATATCAACAAGAAATAATGAGTATTTTGATGGTTGGGTCCTGTGAGCGACAACAGCATGTAGAAGAAAATTTGAGTATTCGGTCTTTTTACGGGACTTGAGAAAGTGGTTGGCTTCTTTTCCGTGAAATAGCTGAAGACCATGGACAAGGATTATGACATTACATGGTTCGACGGTATCATTTGAAAACGAGGAGTTATTAGATTGCCAATACGACTGGCGTAGAACTGGTATTCACTTGTTTTGTTCAAGAAGTTTTCTGGTGTTCTGGTTGAAAGCAGTCTACTTGAAGCTTTAATTGACTTCTGATAAGGCTATGGGATTTTGTAGATTGTGGTGTTAATTAGTGTCTATGTGGAATTTACTCTGAGATTATTGCCTAGTAAATGGTATATTTTATAAAGGGGAGATAAATAAGTTAACAGGGGAAAATTAAAAGAAAGGAAAAAAAGATAAAATAAATTATATTAAGAAATTTTTGAGTACTTCGACGGCTGGGTTCTGGATCGAACGGAAGCTCGAGTGAACGCACACTTGCAGATACAAATGATACGCTCGCACGCACAATGGAGCTTACGTTCGACCGAACAAATGGACGAACGAACGCATGCATGCATGTACGTAGACACAAATGACACGCACGCACGCATGCACGCATGATGGAACTTACGCTTGAATGAACGAACGAGCGAACGAACGAGCGGATGATTGAACGATTGAATGGGTGAGTGATGTCAGTAGGACTGGCATGATACGGGTTTTTTCTTGGTTTATTGAAATCGTGGTAGTTTGTACTGTAAATATTATTGATTCATTTGTAAAATTTATCATTGCATTTATATTGTTAACCATAAAGCTGTTCTGAAGGCAAAAAAAATCAGTAAATGTGAAATAAACAAAAGTTTGATTTTAGCAACCAGTTAAGCCTCCCTGACTCCCACAACTCGCAGCACTCTGTTTAAACCGCACTCATGTTCTTATATGTTCTTATGTAACACAAGTGATTCTAACCAGAGTCTTGGGCCAGAATTTTGCTGGCAATCAGCAGATGGAATGGGTGGTGGGTCAGCTGTTAAATTTAAAGTGATTGACATTGGGTCGGGAACCTGCTGTCAAAACGTGCTCAGTGGACTTTCCCAATATTGGGTCTGCCAGCGCTGAGCAGACCTGAACCCGACAAGCAGCTGTGGGGGAGGCAATTAAAATAATTAGTGGCTTGTTTACAGCCACTTAACAATGCTTTTTTCCCAGCTTTTGAGACTGACAGCTCGTCCACCGGTTTCTCACTGTGTCTAGATCTTGTCTGTGAAGCTGAGGTGGGAGGCCAGTGGCCATTGTGTCAGCTGATGAGTTGACAGCTTCAAATGTCATGTCAAAACTCCCAGCTGATTGAGATATGTTCCCTTATCCACTGGCTTCTCTAAACTGCATTTCCACTACAGATTCAGGATGCTACAAGTCTTTACACAAGTCTCCAGCCAGTCTGACCTCATTACCTCTCCCACCATTGAGAAATCACTTCTGTCATCTCTACTTCACCTACCATCACCTGCTATTCCATCAGCATTGGTGCACTTTATACTCTCTCACCTTGCTCCTCAGAATCCCACCATGATCAGTCGCACTGCCAGCAGCACCAGGCACATCAGCACAAACAACAACACCACCAACATTCTCCACAATCAACTGATGCTGCACAGGACACAGGGCATCAGCACCCAACCACATTGCTGCCCGGGAGGCCAGGGATGGCCTCACCCATGGCCAGATTTAATTCACTTGATGCTGTACGCCCTAGCTGCCACATGATGTGCCAGGATGGCACCACCCCATACCAACACCATAAAACATCCCTACAATTCCCAAGCCATTCCTTTCACACTCATCACCATTGTAGGGGGTACCATTATGTCTCACCATTTACTGCCACTCACTATGCCATTTCTAATGGTGCACACAAATCTGTCCAAGAACACAAAGTGTTGAAAATAAAGATTTCAATGTTTGACACCACATTAACAGAAACTTCACATGGACATTAGCTAAGACACACATGTGCCTACCCTTGTGTGTTGTTAGTTGGTATGATTGGACTAGGATGAGGGTGAGTGTGAGGGGTGGCTAGTGAGATGGGGAAGTGATAATATAGATAGAGAGGGATGGGTGGCGGTGCTAGGTAAGGTGCTGTGAGTATGGATGTGCAGGAGTAGGGTAGGGAAGGCAGAGTGATGGGGATGCGATGAGAGGCACAGCAGGATGAGGTTGAGTGTGGCTTTGCAGTACTGTTTTGTGATCTACTGAGACCATTGAAAGGCTGGCTCCACTGCAACCTGGTCCTCCTGATGACATTGCTGCTTGTGTCCTCCTGTACAATGTGCAACCAGGCTGCATTGATCTTCCGCCCATTGGAAGGGATGAGAATCTCCCTGCATGCTGTGATTCCCTCCATAAGCATATGGAGGGAGTAATGGGAGAGCCTGGGTGCAGCCCTGCACTTTTGTGCAGTGCTTGTCAGTGTTTGCAACACCTGAATGCTGTAGAACACTGACCACACAAATGTCAAAGTAAATTTGTGCATGGTCCCTTTAAGGAAACCGGCTGATGACGCATCATCAAATGATATCATCAGACCAGTTTTCTTCAATTGGCCGGGAAACCTGCTGGGAGGGTTTAACAAGCCCAATCAGGGGACAGTCATGTCGGAGGCCGGGATGGAGACAGGACCGGGCCGGGACCCGCCACTGACATCGCTCGCCACGGACTGGCCGAGGTAGGGAAAATCGTGGCCTTGGTTTTCCCGAGAAACTTTCAAAATTCAATTCATTTGTTCTTTTATAATTTGCTGGGTGAAAGGAACTCAATCTAGGATGAGGAAAGACTTTCTCTGTTTCTTTCTTTGTCTCTCTCTCTGTGCTTTTGTCTCACTCTCAGCTTGACATGTTTTCTGAAGTAAAAATGAACACATTTTATTTATAAGTCTAGTTGAAAATCAGTTCAAATTCATCATCCAGTTTATATTCAAATCAGTTTAATAAACATACAAACTGAAAAATTGTTGTACACATTGAGACAATTTGACTTTTACACTGAGAAAAACAACCGGAATATTTATAGTCCAAGCATCAATAAAAGCTATAACAGGTGTGTATAGTGAATACAGCCGGTCACGTTTGAAGTCGCTGCCTCTTTCTGTTTCTCTCTCATGCAAACATCCATGTTGAAAACACTCAATGTAAACTTTACCTGAAAAAACAACCAAACATATACTGTTGGAAGCTGAATCAAAACATTATAGCAGTTGGGCTGACTCAAGACATCCCAAGAAACTGTGCACACTACACCTACTCAGGCTGCACAATCCCCTTTTTTGTTAACAGACTCACAACTCTGTCCAAAAATTCTGAGTCAGGTTTTGCTGTCAAGAAAACAGTGAAGCTAATGGCGCTTGCTATTATTTAAGCGTAAATGGTACTTCAAGTGAGGGGCAGATGCGTGATAAAATATAATATCCAAAAGTTGCTGTCCATGTTGCTTCACGAAAATGGCATCTCCCTGTCTGCCTGACCATTGACTTGCATTGAATGTAATAAAGCTGCTGTATTTGCCGAGCAGATATGAAGTAAACTTGCCACAGAAAGTTAAGACTTGTCAATACAAGTGTAACTACATTTATAATGATGTGCTAAGTGTTAATTACTACAGTGCCAGTCAACCTTTCTGGCACTGAAAATTAACTATGGCAAGTGTGGAGTCTCATTTCTTCAGGTATTAATTTTTGTTGGAAAGTTTAATTATGTAATGTTAAACTATAAGAAAAAGTTTTTTTTACTTTTCTTCCTCTCTTAATCCAACCTTTCATTCCCTTTCCTCATTTCTCTTTCTGTACCTGATTTGACATTGAATTCATCCATTCTTATTTGCACTTTCTTCTCAGTCCATAACGAATTGAAGAAACATAGAATATTACAGCACAGAAGGAGGCCATTCGGCCCATCAAGTCTGCATTGGATCTTTCGAAGAGCAATCCAGTTAGTCCCACTCCCCGGCTCTTTCCCCATATCCCAGCACTTTTTTCTCCTTCAAGTATTTATCCAATTCCCTTTTGAAGGCTACTATTGAATCCAAATTGTACACTCTCGGGAGCCGCAAGCCTACATTTCGTTGTACTGCACTTGTGCACTAACAATGACAATAAAAGTTGATTTGATTTGATTTGATTGATTGTATCTACCACCCTATCAGGCAGTGCATTCCAAATCTTAACCACTCGTTGCGTAAAAAAGATTGTTGTCTCTGGTTCTTTTGCCAATCACCTTAATTCTGTGTTCTCTGGTTATCGACCCTTCAGCCACTGGAAAGAGTTTCCCTTTATTTATGCTATCTAAAAACCTCATGATTTTAAACACCTTCTCTGCTCCAAGAAGAACAAGCTCAGCTTCTCCAGTCTATTCATGTAACTGTATTCGCTCATCTCTGGAATCATTCTAGTAAATCTCTTCTGTACCCACTCCAAAGCCTTAACGCCTTCCTAAAGTTTGGTGCCCAGAATTGGACACAATACTCCAGCTGGGGCCAAACCAATGTTTTATATAAGTTTAGCATAACTTTGTGGCTTCCTTCCATTGTTTATTTCTCAATCCTTCAATCTGATTGGTTAAGGAGATCCACAGTGGGTTGCCCTGTTCACTCAGGTCCCAGATGCCCAGTTTCCCTCACTGAGCTTTTACAAGCTCACACTTTCAGCTAATTAGGAGGCAATAACATTGTCAGCTGACGGGTGCGGGGGCAAATGACAGATGCCATTAGATGCCCTGCTACAGCAAAACCTGTCCCAGGCTTTTGTGTGAAGCTGATGCTTCAAGTCAAAAAATTATATAGCACCTTTCATGACTTTAGGACACCCAAAAGTGCTTCACAGCCATTTTGTACATTACATTGTTGTAGTGTACAAAATGCGGCAGCAAATTTATGAACAGAAAGGTCCAAAAACCAGCAATGAGATAATGACCAGATAATTTGTTTTAGTGATAAATTTTGTCCAGGACACCAGAAGAATCCCTCTGCTCTTCTTCAAATAATAAATGTAAGAAGTCACACAACACCAGGTTATAGTCCAACAGTTTTAATTGAAATCACAAGCTTTCGGAGCGCTGCTCCTTCATCAGGTGAAGTGGAGAGATGCATAAAGACACAGCTTATATAGTCAGAGAATAATGCCAGATCATTACAGGTAATTTTTCTGTAATGTATGTACCTTTAAGGGGGGAACTACTTTCTACAGCTCATGTATACTGTAGTGCCGGCAGTGGCCACACCTGTATATAACGCTGAGTAGTAATCTGTTGTTTCAGTTGCAGTCTGAGCCACATTGAGTAAACACCGTTGTACTGTTCTCCGCAGTCTGTGTCTGATTATTACACGAACGTAACATTGGCGACGAGGCAGGTTTGAACCTACCTGCAACTCTGCATCACCTCCCGGGGATTCGTTCCTGGAGATCAGTGGATTGGAGGTCAAGGCCAGAGACTCGGGCGTCGACCACAGGCAACCGCCCAGTCATCCAGCAGAGACTCGAGAATTGCGGGGGAGGCTGTCGAGAGCCAGGCTTGGCTTTCCAGTCGAGGTGGTCCAGCGAAACGGGCTGGCAACAGGTAGTGCGCAGACCCTTCCCGGACAGCGGCGGGCTAGAGCCCGACCGAGCGGCACAGCAAAGGGCCGAGCAGCGTCGGAGAGAGGGAGAGAGAGAAGCACGCGAAACCTTCAGGGCGCCGCCATTGCCACGAGAACTGCCGGGAGTGGCATCAGCAGCAGCGGGGGAGGAAGGAAAGCATGGCAGATGCCATTTTAAGCCATTGGGAGACGCCATTTTAAACCACACCCAAAATACCAAAGAGTGGCAGTATCACCGCATTTGACAATGAAGTCGAAGATTGGACTATATATGTCGAACGAATAGAGGTGTACTGCAAGGCAAATGAGGTGTTAGATGACAAGAAAGCGGCGGTATTGTTAAATTTAATGGGTGCAAAGACGTATGGTTTGTTACAAAATCTAGTAACCCCAACGAAGCCAATGGAAAAGAGTTTTGAAGACATAGTAACGATACTAAAGGAACATTTAAACTCCACACCGCTGCTGATAGCAGAAAGATTCAAGTTTCACAAACGGAACCAGCATAAGGATGAAAGCAATGCTGATTATTTAACAGAACTGCGCAAACTATCGAAACACTGCCAGTTTGGAGCGGGACTGACAGATGCCTTAAGGGACAAGTTTGTGTGTGGGCTTCAAAGTGAAGGAACCCAGAAACGGCTTTTATCTGAAAAGGACCTTACGCTAGAAAAGGCTTCAGCATTGCGGTATCATATGAAGCAGCAGCACAGGGCGCTGCAGAGATACAACAGAGACCGCAAGAATATGGCACAAATGAAATGTCATATGGAACAGAGAAGTGCTATCGCTGCGGCAGAACAACACACGACCAGAATGATTGCTGGTTCAAAGAAGTGTGCAGACAGTGTGGAAAAGTAGGACACATAGCATGAGTCTGCAGGTCGGGAAAGAAAACCAGCAATAAGAAACCTACCAAAGGAAAGTACCAGAAGGTACATAAGATGACGGAGAACAGTTCAGACGAACAAAAGAGTGATAACGACTCCGAAAGCAGGGAACTGAGTTGTCTGAATCTACATAATGTGATCACAATGGAGGATCACCGAAACATTTGGGCCACTCTCAAGATAACAGGAGTCCAGGTAAAGATGGAATTGGACACAGGATCAGCCCTAACAGTCATAAACCAACGGGACTACGAGCGGCTATTCTCACACATACCCTTGAGAGGCACAAAAATTATTTTGAAGGCGTGCACGGGGCAAAAAGTCTACCCCAAAGGAAAAATAAGGGTGACCGTTATATATAACGATAAGGAAACACCAAAACTAGACCTGTAAGTATTGCAAAATGGAGGACCACCATTACTGGGACGTGAATGGATCAAGAAAACACAACTGGATTGACATTCCATACAGGCACTGACTGTGGCTGACAAAAAGGATGATGACGTCACACCTGGGCGACTGTCAAAGATCCTAACTGACGCGAAAGAAGTGTTCCAGCAAGGACTCGGAACACTAAAAGGCATGACAGCGATGAATAAAATTGAAAAAAACGCAAGCCCAAAATTTTTTAAGACCTTTTGCGATCCGCCCAGCCGTCGAAGCAGAGCAGGAGAGTCTGGAATGTTCAGGTGTACTGTCCAAGGTAGACTGGAGTGAGTGGGCTACACCCATCATCCCTGTGATGAAAAAGTCGTTGAGCAGCATGCCTGGTGAACCAAAGAAGGTTCGCATCTGTGGGGACTTTAAGGTAACAGTGAACCCGTTCCTTCACACCGCACAATAGCCACTTCCGCGGATGGAAGATATTTTTGCCTCGCTATCTGGAGGGAAACGCTTCACTAAGATTGATCTGGCCCAGGTGTATCTGCAAATGGAGGTAGACGAAGCGTCAAAAATTACCTCACAATCAACACCCATAAAGGTCTCTACCAATACAACTGGCTGGTATTCGGGGTAGCATCAGCTCCGACTATTTGGCAGAGGGCAATGGAACAAGTCCTGCAAGGGATCCCAGGGACCCAGTGTTATTTGGACGACATCCTGGTCACGGGCGAAAATGACAGTGATCACCTTGCCAACCTGGAGCAGGTGCTCACTAGATTGCAGGAATATGGTCTCTGAGCTAACTGCCCCAAATGCGAGTTTTTTAGAAAACAGATCTCGTATTGTGGCCACGTTATCGATAAAGAGGGGTTACATAAGTCCCCAAAGAAGATTGAGGCAGTAGTCAAGGCTCCAGCACCGGAAATTGTGTCACAACTGAGGTCATTCCTCGGGCTGGTAAACTACTACCATAAGTTCTTGCCAAATTTGTCTACAATACTACACCCACTGAACACCCTACTGCAAACTGGGGTGCCATGGAAGTGGAGTGACGAATGTAGACGAGCTTTCCAGAGGAGCAAAACACGAATCACATCGAAAGAGGTATTGGCCCATTACAACCCGGCATTACCAATTCGGTTGGCATGTGATGCATCACCCTACGGCATTGGAGCGGTGCTGTCGCACAAATTCTTGGACGGCTCAGAGAGGCCAATAGCCTTTGCGTCACGATCACTAACCTCAGCCGAGCGTAACTACGCCCAGATTGACAGGGAGGCCCTCAGCCTAGTGTGGGGAGTGAAAAAGTTCAATCACTATCTGCACGGGCAGAAATTCACCTTGCTGACTGATCACCAGCCTCTTGTCTACATTTTTAATCTGAAGAAGGGCGTTCCGGTGATGACTGCGCAACGACTACAAAGATGGTCACTTTTTCTAGGGGTGCACCACTATGAGATTGAATATAAGGGCACGAAACAGCATGGAAATGCTGATGGGCTATCACGCCTGCCACTGCCTACTGCGGAGGAAGCACCAGCAGTGGATCCTGTCGAAATATTCCATTCGACTACAGTTGAATACCTACCGGTAACTAGCGCTTGTATCAAAAAGGAAACCCGAAATGACCCGACACTGTCTCGGGTATATGATTTGACGGTGAAGGGATGGCCAGCACATGGCGACTCACTGTTGCCAGCATTCTCGACAAGGAGAGAACAGCTGTCAGTGTGCCGGGGGACCTTGATGCGTGGATCCCGAGTGGTAATTCCACCCTTAGTTAAGGGATAGAGTGCTCAATGAGCTTCATGAGGGTCATCTGGGAGGGGTAAAAATGAAAAGCCTAGCCAGGGCTTATGTGTGGTGGCCGGGAATTGATAAACAAATCGAGGACCTGAACAAGAGATGCTCAGGATGCCAGCAAGTCCAAAATGCACCACCACAGGCCCCTCTACACCCATGGGACTGGCCCTCATCTCCATGGCAACGGGTGCATATTGATTTTGCTGGTCCATTCATGGACTCAATGTTTTTAATAGCCGTGGATGCACACTCGAAATGGCTTGAGGTCATCAAAATGTTCTCCAACACCACGGAGAAAACTATTGCAGTCCTATTGACCATTTTTGCCAGGAATGGCTTGCCAGAACAGATTTGCTCTGACAACGGACCACAGTTTGTGTCCGAAGAGTTCCGGAGGTTCTTGAAAAAGAATGGGGTAAGGCATTACACATCCGCCCCGTATCATCCAGCCACAAATGGATTGGCTGAGCGGTTCATACAAACCTTTAAGAAGGCAATAAAGGCTATGTACAATGACAACATTCCGCTGCAGCACAAGGTGGACAATTTCCTGTTCGCCTACCGGAATGCAACACATGCAGTCACCAACCAGGCCCCAGCCATGATGTTCTTTAACCGAAGGTTAAGATGTCGCCTGGATTTTCTCAGACAAAAGGTACGAAGAGATGTTGTGAGTAAGCAATTCCAGCACATCCATGAGAAGCCAACAAGGAGCTTCAATGTAGGGCAACCAGTCTTGGCCCGCAACTACCGAACAGAAAAATGGCAGCCAGGAACGATATGCACATGGCAGAGCCCACTAATGTACACAGTGGACGTTGGGGAGAGCATCGTGAGACGCCATGCTGACCAGATCCTAGAGTCACAGGAACAAGTCAACCCCATGCCTCGCCCATACGTACCTGGTGATGAACCCGACGTACAGGTAGCATCTACCCCAGAAACAGTAGCATCGGAAGCTGATGAACCAACCGACGACAAGGGGCCAGAATCGCCTCCGCACCAAGAGCAACACACTCGGGAAAGGCGCTATCCAGAAAGGATCAGGAAGCCTCCCCAAAGACTGAATTTATAAATAGACTATTTTCAGCTAATGTTGCATGTTAAAAGTGTTAATTGTAATTAGTTTGATATTTAATTGTTAAATGAGTGTTATGGTACTGTTAATCTAAAAGGGGAGGAATTGTAATGTATGTACCTTTAAGGGGGGAACTACTTTCTACAGCTCAAGTATACTGTAGTACTGGCAGTCACCACACCTGTATATAATGCTGAGTAGTAATCTGTTGTTTCAGTTACAGTCTGAGCCACGTTGAGTAAACACCGTTGTACCGTTCTCTGCAGTCTGTGTCTGATTATTACATGGACGTAACACTTTCTAACTGCCATTTATCACATCTCGGCAGAGAGCACACGATAACATCAACAAGTTCCATCCCACCATCAAACCCACCATGGACTACTCCTCAGAATCAGTTTCATTCTTGGACACACAAATCTCCATCAAAGACGGACACCTCAGCACTTCACTCTACCGCAACCTCAGGATGCTCCACTTCTCCAGCTTCCACCCGAACCATGTTGAAGAAGCCATCCTCTATGGACAAGCCCTGCGAATACAAAGGATCTTCTCAGACGAGGAGGAACGCGATGGACACCTACAGATGCTGAAAGATGCCCTCGTAAGAACAGGGTATGACGCTCGACTCGTCGATTGACAGTTCTGACGGGCCACAGCGAAAAATTGCATAGACCTCCTCAGAAGACAAACACGGGACACAACTAACAGAGTACCCTTTGTCGTCCAGTAATTCCCCGGAGCGGAGAAACTACACCATGTTCTTCGCAGCCTTCAACATGTCATCAATGACGATGAACACCTCACTAAGGCCATCCCCACGCCTCCACTACTCACCTTCAAACAGCCACCTAACCTCAAACAGACCATCGTTCGCAGAATATTACCCAGCTTTCAGGAGAACAGCGACCACAACACCACACTACCCTGCTACGGCAACCTCTGCAAGACATGCCAGATCATCAACACAGATACCATCATCACACATGAGGACACCACCCACCAGGTACATGGTACATGCTCATGTGACTCGGCCAACGTTGTCTACCTCATATGTTGCAGGAAAGGATGCCCCGAAGCATGGTACATCGGCGAGACCATGCAGACACTGCAACAACGGATGAACGGACACCGCGCAACAATTGCCAGGCAGGAGTGTTCCCTCCCAGTCGGGGAACACTTCAGCAGTCAAGGACATTCAGCCTCTAATCTTCGGGTAAGCATTCTCCAAGGCAGCCTTCAAGACACACAACAACGCAAAATCGTCGAGCAGAAACTGATAGCCAAGTTCCGCACTCATGAGGATGGCCTCAACCAGGATCTTGGGTTCATGTCACACTACATGTAACCCCACCTGATGTAGGGGCACCCAGACCCGAGCCGTCGTTGGCTTGTTCTCTCTACACAGATGCGGCCGGGCCTGCTGTGATTTCCAGCAAAAAAAATGTTTTTTTGTCTGTTTTTTGTTTTTCATACAGACCCCAGCATCTGCAACATTTGACCCCTTGTGACCCCACCTCATTGTTCTTTGATGTAATTTTTTCCTGACTAACTTGTTTGGACACCATTCACACTTTTAATTGCTGTGATTATCTCTCTGCCGAGGTGTGATAAATGGCAGTTAGAAAGATTACCTGTAATCATCTGGCATTAGTCTCTGACTATATAAGCTGTGTCTTTATGCATCTCTCCACTTCACCTGATGAAGGAGCAGTGCTCTGAAAGTTTGTGATTTCAAATAAAACTGTTGGACTATAACCTGGTGTTGTGTGACTTCTTACATTTGTCCACTCCAGTCCAACACCGGCATCTCCACACCATGGCTTCTTCAAATAATGTCATGGGATCTTTTGCATCCAGCTGAGAGAACAGACAAGGGTTCAGTTTATTGTCTCATCCAAAAGACAGCACCTCTGACAGTGCAGCACACTCTCAGTAATGCACTGGAGTGTCAATCCAGATTATGTGCTCAAGTCTCATGGAGTGGGACTTGAACCCACAACCTTCTGACTCAGAGGTGAGAGTGTGACCATGGAGCCTGGGCTGAATGTAGTCAAAGAGAAATCAGTTGGTAAATTGAGCATGTTATTGTGGAATATCTATTTTTGTTGTCTTTATTTTATGCAAAACTTTGCTTTGGATATTAGAAATTTCAATTATTGAGTGGAACATTTTTTTCAAAATAAATGTTGAATATTTCAATTGGTTCATTTTTATTATTGTGGTAAGTTGTCCTGAGTTGTTGCTCAAAATTAGTTGTTTCCATAAGTCGTTATAGTTTCTTATTGATAGTTTTCTAACTATTTCTTCACTTTTGATTTGAACATTCACTACCTCTTCCATTCTGATTTCCCGCTACTTTACTTTGAGCCTATTAACAGTGTTACAGTGATAGTGTAACAGAACAAGTGTGGCAACAGAAAGTAAGTGTGCACTAGATATAGAACATTTAACATATTACTTACAGATTTCCTGGGGCATTACTTACAGTGAGTCAGTGGACATGCTAAAATGTGACATCTGAAGTGTTATATCTGAACTGTCATGGCTGAAATGTGACAGAATGTAAGTGTGACATTTACAGTAAATGCACAGTACATGCAAGACAGTTGACAAATTGGGGTCGGGTTACCGCTTTGGGCGTAATTGCCGAACCTGGTGCAAGTTGCGTCCAACATTGTGCCCGTTTTGAAAAGTGTTTGTTTTCCCCAACATTCTTTTTTTTTATACGTTCATGGTATGTGGGCATCGCTGGCAAGGCCAGCATTTCTGCCCATCACTAATTGCCCTTGAGAAGGTGGTGGTGAGCCGTCTTCTTGAACTGCTGCAGTCCGTGTGGTGAAGGTACTCCCACAGTGCTGTTAGGGAGGGAGTTCCAGGATTTTGATCCAGCAACGATGAAGGAACGGCGATATATTTCTAAGTCAGGATACTGTGTGACTTGGAGGGGAACTTGGAGGTGGTGTTGTTCTCATGCGCCCACTGCCCTTGTCCTTCCAGGTTGAAGAGGTCGTGGGTTTTGGATGTGCTACCGAAGAAGCCTTGGCGAGTTTCAGCAGTGCATCTAGTAGATGATACACACTGCAGCCATGGTACACCAGTGGTGGAGGGAATGAATGTTTAAGGTGGTAGATAGGGTGCCAATCAAGCAGGCTGCTTTGTCCTAGTTGGTGTTGTAGGGGTTTTGCAAATTTCCCCTATTTTCCCTGAAGATTGAAAAGATTGGTCCACATCATGGACAAAGAATTGGGTGATGTGACTTGTCTATAGTGTTTTCAAATGTGCCGAGAACCGCAAAAGACTGTGCTGAGATGGACAGAACGTGGACAATGCCGGAGTCATAGATTTCTGTGGAAAATATTCACACAGCTTGAGACAGTACATCTTAATAAAATAGTTCCCTGGAGTTTGGACAATCACAAAAGGTTTTAAAATGGCCACAGAAACCATGGCAAATGGAACAGCTCGCAGCTCGAGTTGTCTGTGTGTATAAAGTGGGAGGATCTAGCAGTGGCTGAGTCAGACCTGCCAATCAAAGGGAGGTTCCCTCTCAGCACTTGAAGTTGTTTATTGATTTAAGCAATTGCCCACTTGAGAACTGACCGCAGGACAATCGATTTGAAACTGCTTCTGTTTACACAGCCATTCAGAGCTCCCTCACAGACAATGAGAGACTGAAACCCTGAAATGGACTTTTGATCTGCAACCATTTAAGAACTGAATGGGTTTAAATCACCTAGCATTCTGGACAATAGAGCAGTTGAATTTCCCTTTTGCTTTAGCCCAGGTGAGCTCCGGATGTGGGTGGGAACATTTTGGCCCCACAGTGCAGACACACTCACCCAGTCCAACCACTTTGAGTTAGCCAATCACAGCTTTTCTCTTGTGAATTGGAACGTTTTGGGCACAAATCTTCCAGACAGGCAAACAGCAGGGGTGGGGGGGGGGGCGGTGCTCACAAGGTATATATGATAGCTCCTGAGAAGCTATCACTCTCTCGCTTTACTTCCTGGGACCACAGGTGAGCCTCTCTCTCTCTCTCTCACTCTCTCTCTCACTTCGCTGGACCACATGTGAGCAGAGTTTCTGACTCCTCAGCAAAGCAACCCAGTAAGGAGTTTGGGGGATGGTAATTAAGGGGATATTGCTAAGATTGTTTAATCAACATTGTAGTCACTTACCCCTCGCTTTTACCATCTGCATTCCCCCATTTAAGCAATTTTACTGTAAATACTGTGTTCGTGTGGTATAGTTTGATACTTGATTATAGATTCTTGTAGTTAATAAAACTTGATTTTTCTCTCATCCAAATCTTGTGTCCGTTTTAATATCATTAATTATAAATCCTGCAGTCAGAACTGGAAGGTAGGGTAGTGGTTCGAAACCGCTGTTTTAAAATTGGTTTATTTGGAATTGGTCAGATTGCAGGCAAAGGCTGCAGACCAGGTGAATTACCTTAAACCAGTTAATAGAATCCCCCCCTTACAGTGTTGAGCTTCTTGAGTGTTGTTGGAGCTGCACTCATCCAGGCAAGTGGAGAGTATTCCATCACACTCCTGACTTGTGCCTTGTAGATGGTGGAAAGACTTTGGGAAGTCATGAGGTGAGACACTCGCCACAGAATACCTAACCTTTGACCTGCTCTTGTTGCCACAGTATTTATGTGGCTGGTCCAGTTAAGTTTCTGGTCAGTGGTGACCCCCAGGATGTTGATGGTTGGGGGTTCAGCGATGGTAATGCCATTGAATATCAAGGGGAGGTGGTTAGACTCTCACTTGTTGGAGATAGTCATTGCCTGGCACTTGTGTGGTGCGAATGTTACCTGCCACTTATCATCCCAAGCCCGAATGTCGTCCAGGTCTTGTTGCATATGGACATGGACTGCTTAATTATCTGAGTAGTTGCAAATAGCACTGAACACTGTGCAGTCATCAGCGAACATCCCCATTTCTGACCTTATGTTGGAGGGAAGATCATTGATGAAGCAGCTGAAGATGGTTGGGCTTGGACACTGCCTTGAGGAACTCCTGCAGCGATGTTCTGTGGCGGCGAAGATTGACCTTCAACCACCACAACCAACTTCCTTTGTGTTAGGTATGACTCCAGACAGTGGTGCATTTTCCCCCTGATTCCCATTGATTTCAGTTTTACTTGGGCTCCTAGATGCCACACTCAGTCAAATGCTGCCTTGATGTCAAGGGCAGTCACTCTCACCTCACTTCTGGAATTCAGCTCCTTTGTCCATGTTTGGACCAAGGCTGTAATAAGGTATGGAGTTGCATGGTCCTGGGCATCAGTTAGCAGGTTATTGGTGAGTAAGTGACGCTTGATAGCACTGTCAATGACACCTTCCATCACTTTGTTGGTGATTGAGAGTAGACTGATGGGGAGGTAATTGGCCAGGTTGGATTTGTCCTTTTTGTGGACAGGACATACCTGGGCAGTTTTCCACATTGTCGGATAGATGCCAGTGTTGTAGCTGTATTGGAACAGCTTGGCTAGAGGTGCGGCTAGTTCTGGAGCACATGTCTTCAGGGCCCATAGCCTTTGCTGTATCCAGTGTGCTCAGCAGTTACTTGATATCACGTGGAGTAAATCGAATTGGCTGAAGCTGGCTTCTGTGATGGTGGAGACCTCGGGAGTAGGCCGATATGGATCATCCACTCAGCACTTCTGGCTGTAGATAGTTGCAAACGCTTCAACCTAGTCTTTTGCACTCATGTGCTGGGCTCCAACATCATTGAGGATGGGGATCTTCATGGAGCCTCCTCCTCCCGTTAGTTGTTTAATGGTCCACCACCATTCACAACTGAATGTGATAGGACTGCAGAGCTTTGATCTGATCCGTTGATTGTGGGATCGTTTAGTCCTGTCTACAGCATGCTGCTTCTGCTTTTTAGCATGCATGTAGTCCTGTTTTGCAGCTTCCCCAGGTTGGCACCTCATATTTGGGTACACCTGGTGCTGCTCCTGGCATGCTCTTCTGCACTCCTTATTGAACCAGGGTTGGTTCCCTGGCTGTTGGTAATGGTAGAGTGAGGGATATGCCAGGCCATGAGGTTACAGATTGTGGTGGAATACGATTCTGCTGCTGATGATTGCCCACAGCGCCTCATGGATGCCCAGTTTCCAGCTGCTAGATCTGTTCTGAATCTATCCCATTTTGCACTGTGGTAGTGCCACACAACACGATGGAGGGTGTCCTCAGTGTGAAGACGGGACTTTGTCTCCACAATGACTGTGCGGTGGTCACTGCTACCAATGCTGTCATGGACAGATGCATCTGTGACAGATAGATTGGTTTTTCCCTCATGTTGGTTCTCTCACCACCTGTCACAGGCCCAGACTGGCAGTTATTTCCTTCAGGATTCGGTCAGCTCAGTCAGTAGTGGTGCTACCGAGGCACTCTTGGTGATGGACATTGAAGTCCGCCACCCAGAGTGCATTCTGTGTCCTTGCTACTCTCAGTGCTTCTCCAAGTGGTGTTCAACATGGAGGAGCACTGATTCATCAGCTGAGGGAGGGCAGTAGGTGGTAATCAGCAGGAGGTTTCCTTGCCCATGCTTGACCTGAAGCCATGAGACTTCATGGTGTCCAGAATCAATGTTGAGGACTCCCAGGGCCACTCCTTCCCAACTGTGGCACCACCCCTGGTGGGTCTGTCCTGCAGGTGAGACAGGACATACCCAGGGATGGTGATGGAGGAGTTTGGGACATTAGCTGAAAGGTATGATTCTGTGAGCATGACTATGTCAGGCTGTTGCTTGACTAGTCTGTGGGACAGCTCTCCCAATTATGGCACAAGTCCCCAGATTTTGGTGAGAAGGACTTTGCAGGATCGACTGGGCTGGGTGTGCCATTTGTCTGTCCAGTTTCATTCTTAATGGGCCAGTAATTCCGGTCCCAATGCGTGAGTACAGATGGGGTACTCACGCGTGGGCCTGTTGGAAGTGCCGGATTTCAGCATGCACAACGCATGCGCGGGAAACCGACATTTCCTCCAAGGGGTTCAGAGGTCCAACGCATGCGCGCAGGACTCTGCGCGCACGCATTGAACTTCCTTCTTTTTGACAGGTTTGCCCGTGTGTAAGGGCCTGAACTTTTTAGACATATAAAAAGGAGACGTAAGGACTTGATTCTTTAAGGTAAGTGGTCTATTATTTAAAATTATAACATATTTTCCACAGCTTTATTGTTTTTAAGGACTTTACAGTAAGGTAAGTTTATTTTTAGACCCGATTTCTTAAAAAATTATATTTTTCAAAAAGTTGATTAATTGTTTAAAATAGTTTTTTAAAGTTATTTATAGTTTATTTAATTATTGGAATGTTTTTTAAAATTTTATTTAAAGTTAAACTAGTCTTTTGGGCGCCCGTACTTTTCATCAGTTTGACAGTTCTTACTATCAAACTCATGAATGAAGTTTCCCCTCCCCTGATTGGCTGCACAGTGCTCACCTGATCCCAGCCGGCACATCGAACTAACTACGCCGCTGGATCAGGTAAGCACAGCGCGCTGACATCTGAACCGGGTCAGTGACAGGAATTCCAAGCAGGCCCAGGCTTCAGATGTTGGCGCGCCGGGTGAGTGCACATTGGGGGCTTGCACGCGTGGCAAGCCCCCAAACCTAATTTCTGGGCCATTATGTTTCGTAGTGGTTAGTTACAACTGAGTGGCTTGCTAGGCCATTTCAGAGGGCAGTTAAGAGTCAACCACATTGCTGTGGGTCTGGAGTCACATATCGGCCAGACCAGGTAAGGACGGCAGATTTCCTTCCCTAAAGGACATTAGTGAACCAGATGGGTTTTTACGACAATCCGGTAGTTTCATGGTCACCATTACTGATACTAGCTTTTTATTCCAGATGTATTTAATTAACTGAATTTCAATTCCCCAGCTGCTGTGGTGGGATTTGAACTCACGCCTCTGGATCATCAGTCCAGGCCTCTGGATTACTAACCCAGTGACATTACCACTACTAATACGCTCAAACTCATTTGGATATCGTTGAACATAAAATTAACATGAACCAGCGTAATCGTGCAATGTTCCAAAACGTAATTCATTTGTAAAATTTTGCTTTTAAAACTTTTTCTTCATATATTTAAAAGTAGTAACTTGGTGAAGTTTGATTAAAACAGCTGAAAACGGGTTTATCATAAAAAATACATTTTAATCCACCACCTCTGAGCAACCTGATTTTAAATTCACTTTTAAAAATATATAAAACTATTTTCTAGTTATATTGGGGTATATTTGTCCATTTCTTAGTAATTTAAAGCAAACATCAGAATCAAAGCTTTTAAAACATACCTTTCAGTGTCCTTGCACCCAAAAGAGCAGGTTTCCTCCCACAGTCCAAAGATGTGCGGGTTAGGTTGATTGGCTATGATAAATTGACCCTCAGTGTTAGGGGGATTAAATACGTGGGGTTACAGGGATAGGGTGGGATATGTGTAGGGGTTACGGGGATCGGGTGGGATATGTGTCGGTGCAGGCTCGATGGGCCGAAATGGCCTCTATCTGCACTGTGGGGTTTCTGTGATTCTGTGATTCTGTGAAAGGCCCGCAAACGAGCACAATTAGCGGAAACTCCCAATAGTGATTAATTCACCCTGGGGGTGTGGGCAGTTTTGTGGGTAGGGCCTGCTTCTAACACGATGTTTATAAAACCAGAGCAAAAGATCGCGGAAACTTGAGTGAACGCATAGTTCTGTTGCACCAATTACATCTATATCGGCTGAGTTGGGCTGAAAAAGCAGCGTATTCTAGCGGAAACTCCAGACCATTATATATACTAGACGATCTTCAGTGGCATTGCACAGAGGGGGTCTAGAAATTTGTTCTAGACCCCCCTGTATATACTTGAATGATCCCTGCACCAGAATGGAGCTGCCTGAACCATCCCCTATGGTCCTTTGTTTGGTGGACAAAGCTATGTAAACCTGTGGCAGGGGGTTTCAGTGAACGTATCAGAAGAGCAGCACAAATGTTTGATGACGATGTTTCAGTGTAAAACCGATGTAAATCCTCAGAAAACAATGTCACAACGCTTGTCTTACACAGTAGTTATGTATAAAAGGTCCAGGAAATTCCAGACCAGTTTTTGCAATCGTCATTACAATATAGTTTAAAACCAAAGCACTGGGAATTATTATTGAAGGAACAGAACTGAAAAGCAGAGAAGTTACATTAAACTTGTGTCGAACTTTGGTTGGATCATATTAAGAGTACTGTGCACAGTGGAGCGTGGCATATTATAAAAAGTATATAGAGGCACTGGCAAAGGTACAAAAAAGATTTACAAGGATTGTAATGATCAATAACATGTCATGCTATAGTGGACACTAGGTGGAGCCGTAGAGCTGTATAGAGCTGTATATAGCTGTATGTATATAAGACTACACTACCCAGCTGTATGTATATTAAGACTACATTACCTATGAGGCACTAGGCTACCCACAAGGCAGCAGTCAAGATGGATACCTCTACAGATACTGTACCTAGTCCACATGTGCTCAATAAAAGTGTCTAGCAAAAGCTAGCTGTTTTCATAATAAGAATGTCTATTTATTAATGAACATAAGATGGTACCAGGAGTGGTGAAGATCTGCTGAAAATTGTGAAAAGCGACATAGAGAATTTGAAGCCACCAGAGCGTCTGAAACTCACAGGAAATATCGACTACAATTGGCAGACACTTAATCAACAATTCAAACTCTACATTGCAGCCATCGGATTTGGTACGAAGTCAGACACAAGGAAGATAGCGTTGCTGCTTATGGTTGCAGGCCCACAGGCAATAGAGGTATTTAATACATTTGTATTTAATCCAGAGGAGAACAGAGAAAAGTTAGAAGATGTGCTAAAAAAATTTGATGCACATTCTCTCCCAAAAAGAATGAGACCTATGAAAGATACATCTTCCGTTCTCGGACACAGCAGCAAAATGAGACTTTTGATAGCTTTATAACTGATCTGAAACTGAAAGCACAGACATGTAATTTCTCTGAGCTCAAAGCATCCATGATTCGTGACCAGATTGTGTTTGGTATTCATGGCAAAAGGAGAGCAAGAGACACTGTTTATTGGCCTGGCATAAATAAGGACATTGAGAACATGATAGGCAAATGTGAGACATTTCAGAAACACCAAAACAAACAAGCAAAGGAACCAATGATAGTAGCTGACATACCAACAGCACCATGGCAAAATGTTGGTATGGACCTTTTTCATTTAAATGGTAAAGGCTATCTAATAGTGATTGACTACTATTCTAACTATCCTGAGATGGCGCTGCTCTCAAGCACCACAGCAAGCAGTGTCATAATGCATGTGAAATCCACCTTCGCCAGACATGGAATTCCCAGGATTGCCATTAGCGACAATGGTCCGTGCTTCAACTGTAAGGAGTGGCAACAGTTTGCAGCACATTATGACTTTCAGCACATCACATCCAGTCCTTTCTATGCTCAGTCAAATGGTAAGGCAGAGAAAGGTGTTCAAGTTCTCAAGCAGCTACTGAAGAAAGCGACAGAAAGCAAGTCTGATCCTTATCTCGCCCTGCTGAGCTACCGAGCCTCGCCTTTAGACTGTGGTTTTTCACCTGCTGAACTACTAATGGGTCGCAAGTTGCGCACCACGCTACCCTGCTGTGCAAAAGAACAGCAAAGTGAGGAACTGAGACAGAGACTTCAACTGTTAAAGCTGAAACAGAAATCATACTATGATAAGTCATCCAAAACTCTAAAAACATTGACAAGGGATGATGTTGTCAGGATTGAGGATCCAGATGCATGGAGCAGGAAAGCTACAGTTCTTGAGGAAGTAGGACCAAGGTCATACACTGTTAGAACTGAGGAAGGACAGATTCTCAGGAGGAACCGCCGTTCCCTCCTGAAAACACAAGAGACTATTCAAGAGCAGATTGATGACAATGCCGCAACTGCATCTTGTCATTCACCGCCAGAACAATCTCATGAAGACACATCAGACTTACCCGTGTTGAGAAGATCCACACGTGAAGTAAAAAAGCCTGATAGACTTAATCTTTGAGTACAATGTAAAGCTTTGAAAATGTGTTGACTGTTTTGAAAATGTTTATGTTTATAGAGCACTAACAAAAGTGTGACTGATATTATCTTTATTGTTTTCTTGAAAGTTGATTGATATTGATTTTGTTAAACCTCAAAGAAAGGGGGATGTAATGATCAATAACATGTCATTCTATGGTGGACACTAGGTGGAGCCGTAGAGCTGTGTAGAGATGTATATCGCTGTATGTATATAAGACTACACTACCCAGCTGTATGTATATTAAGATTACATTACCCACGAGGCACTAGGCTACCCACAAGGCAGCAGTCAAGATGGATGCCTCTACAGATACTGTACCTAGTCCACATGTGCTCAATAAAGTGTCTAGCAAAAGCTAGCTGTGTTCATAATAAAAATGTCTATTTATTAATTTACATAAGAAGGATGATACCAGAAATGAGAGGTTATATCTTTCAGGAAAGATTGAAAAGGCTGGGTCTCTTTTCTCTAGAAAAGAGAAGGCTGAGAGGTGACCAGAGAAAGATCTTTAAGATTATGAAAGGGTTTGATAGGGTAGACGTAGAGAAGGTGTTTCCACTTGCCGGGGAGACCAAAACTAGCAGCTATAAAGATAAGATAGTCAATAGTCGGGGAACATAGGGACTAATGAGAGGGAGGAACTGAAAAAAATCAGTATTTGTAGGGAAATGGTGTTGGGGAAGTTGACGGGGTTGAAAACCGATAAATCCCCAGAGCCTGATAATCTACATCCTAGGGTACTTAAGGAAGTGGCCCTGGAGATAGTAGACGCATTGCTGGTCATCTTCCAGAACTCGATAGACTCTGGAACAGTACCCATTGATTGGAGGGTAGCTAATGTTACCCCACTCTTCAAAAAAGGTGGTAGAGAAAAAGTGGGGAATTATAGACCGGTAAGCCTGACATCAGTAATGGGGAAAATGCTAGAGTCCATTATAAAAGATTTAATAGCAGAGCACTTGGAAAGCAGTGACAGGATCGGACAAAGTCAACATGGATTTACAAAAGGTAAATCGTGCTTGACTAACCTACTGGAATTATTTGAGGATGTAACTGGTAAAATAGATAAGGGAGAACCAGTGGATGTGCTGTTTTGGACTTTCAGAAGGCTTTCGATGAGGTCCCACATAAGAGATTAGCTTGCAAAATTAAGGCACATGGGATTGGGGGCAAGGTATTGACTTGGATAGAGAACTGGTAGGCAGATAGAAAGCAAAGAGTTGGAATAAATGGGTGGCTTTCCGAGTGGCAGGCAGTGGCTAGTGGGGTACCGCAAGGATTGGTCCTAGGACCCCAGCTGTTCACAATATATATCAATGATCTGGACGAGGGAATTGGATGTAGTATCTCCAAATTTGCAGACGACACAAAGCTGAGTGGGCGTGTGTGCTGTGAGCAGGATGTCGTGAAACTCCAGTACAATTTGGACAGGTTGGGTGATTGGGCAGAAACATGGCAAATGCACTATAATGTGGATAAATGTGAGGTTATCCACTTTGGTGGCAAAAACAGGAAGGCAGATTATTATTTGAATGGCAATAGATTGGGAGAAGGGGAAATGCAAAGAGACCTGGGTGTTCTTGTGCACCAGTTGCTGAAGGTAATCATGCAGGTGCAGCAGGCGGTTAAGAAGGCAAATGGTATGTTGGCCTTCGTAGCAAGAGGGTTCGGGTACAGGAACAAGGATGTCTTGTTGCAGTTGTACAGGGCCTTGGTGAGACCGCACCTTGAGTATTGTGCGCAGTTTTGGTCGCCTTATCTGAGGAAGGACTTTCTTGCCATGGAAGGAGAGCAGTGAAGATTCACCAGGCTGATACCTGGGATGGCAGGAATGACGTATGAGGAGAGATTGGGTTGATTGGGCTTGTACTCACTGGAGTTTAGAATATTGAGAGGGGATCTCATCGAAACCTATAAAATTCTGTCAGGCCTGGACAGACTAGATGCAGGAAGGATGTTTCCGCTGGCCGGGGAGTCCAGAACTAGGGGTCGTAGTCTAAGGATAAGGGGTAAGCCATTTAGGACTGAGATGAGGAGGAATTTCTTCACCCAGAGAGTGGTGAACCTGTGGAATTCTCCGCCACAGAAGGCAGTGGAGGCCAATTCATTAAATATATTCAAGAAGGAGTTTGATATATTTCTTAAGGCTAGAGGGATCAAGGAATATGGGGAGAAGGCAGGGACAGGGTACTGAATTTGGATGATCAGCCATGATCTCATTGAATGGCGGAGCAGGCTCAAGGGGCCAAATGGCCTACTCCTGCTCCTATCTTCTATGTTTCTATGTTTACTAATAAATCCAATAAGGAGAGTGGTTAGAATGTGGAACTCTCTACCACTAGGAGTAATTGAGGCGAATAGCTTTATAGAGGAAGGTAAATAAATACATGAGGGAGAAAGGAATAGTAGGATATGCTGATAGGTTTAGATGAAGAGAAAAAAAAAGAAAGAAAGACTTGCATTTATATAGTGCCTTTCACGACCACCAGACGTCTCAAAGCACTTTACAGTCAATGAAGTGCTTTTGAACTGGAGTCACTGTTGTAATGTGCGAAACACGGCAGCCAATTTGCGCACAACAAATTCCCACAAACAGCAATGTTATAATGACCAGATAATCACTGTTCTTATTATATTGGTTGAGGGATAAATTTTGGCCAGGACACTAGGGACAACAACAGGGATAACAAGAGGGGTGGGAGGAACCTCGTGTGTAGCATAAACACTGGAATAGACCTGTTGGGCCGAATGGCCTGTTTATGTGCTGTACATTCTGTGTAGTCCTATGCTAGGATGGGAAAAAAATTAACCAGGGTTCCCAATGTTGATTACTATGCAAATGTAAGAAGTCACACAACACCAGGTTATAGTCCAACAGCTTTATTTGAAATCACAAGCATTAGGAGCGCTGCTCCTTCGTCAGGTGAAGTGGAGAAATGCATAAAGACACAGCTTATATAGTCAGAGAATAATGTCAGATGTTTACAGGTAATCTTGCCAACTGCCATTTATCACACCTCGGCAGAGAGATAATCACAGCAGTCAAAGGTGTGAATGGTGTCCAAACAGGTCAGTCAGGGAAACATTACATCAAAGAACAATGAGGTGGGGTCACAAGGGGTCAAATATTGCAGATGCTGGGGTCCGTATGAAAAAAAAAAACAGACAAAAAACATTTTTTTTTTCTTTTGCTGGAAATCACAGCAGGTCCGGCCGCACTGTGTAGAGAGAACAAGCCAATGTCGACTCAAGTCTGGATGACCCTGCATCAGGTGGGGTTACATGTAGCGTGACATGAACCCAAGATCTCGGTTGAGGCCGTCCTCATGGGTGCGGAACTTGGCTATCAGTTTCTGCTCGACGATTTTGCGTTGTCGTGTGTCTCGAAGGCCACCTTGGAGAATGCTTACCCGAAGATCGGAGGCTGAATGTCCTTGACTGCTGAAGTGTTCCCCGACTGGGAGGGAACACTCCTGCCTGGTGATTGTTGCGCAGTGTCCGTTCATCCGTTGTCGCAGTGTCTGCATGGTCTCGCCGATGTACCATGCTCCGGGGCATCCTTTCCTGCAACGTATGAGGCAGACAACGTTGGCCGAGTCACATGAGTATGTACCATGTACCTGGTGGGTGGTGTCCTCACGTGTGATGATGGGATCTGTGTTGATGATCTGGCATGTCTTGCAGAGGTTGCTGTGGCAGGGTTGTGTGGTGTCGTGGTCGCTGTTCTCCTGAAAGCTGGGTAATTTGCTGCGAACGATGGTCTGTTTGAGGTTAGGCGGCTGTTTACTATGCATGATTACTATGCAGTAACTCCTTCCATGAAACGCACAGGTGTGTGGGCAGGCTGGGCTCAGGCTGTTGTCAAATCACCAACCATTGCTCACTTTCTTGCCTTACATGCATGAGTATTGCTGGCATTTATGCCCCAAAATGAGTCACCAGCTTCTAGTGAGGATAGAAATTTGGGGAAAAATTAAATGCCATTTGAAGTGCGAGTAAATGAGACAGAGTACTCCATGAAATCAGCCTTTTACCAGCCCCACCAGACAGCTGTGTAAGTTACTGAGCTCTCAATGGCGATGACAGAAGTTTTGTTTTGTATATTTTCAAGGTGTGAAGAATGGTGTCATCTGTTCTTTCCCTTAATACTTCAAATGGGGGAGGAGAAGACATGAAGAGCTCAAATGTAAATTGTAACAGAAAGATAGAAGGCTTTAAGGAATGCAATCTGAGGGCAAAGAGACTTAGATGGTGTCACGAATTGAAAGAGTGACATTCAAGCACTGTAATAGAGCTGTCCTCTCTGTCAGTTATTGTTCACATATGCAATGTCAGTTTTTAATAATTGCATTTTCATAAATATTGTGCTGTGCTACTTGGGTACTTGCTCTGTGAAACTTAATCAGTCACATGACTGAGATAGATATTACAAAAGTTAGTCGCGAGTGTGCTTGAATATCAGCCATTGCAAGAGCAATGCTAGAGTGAGTTCAGTCACCAGAATTCTGAGATTATGTCAATTGATTAAGTATTACATGTACATCTGATTGTCTTGTTATCTGACATAAGAATTTTATGAAGATGGGCGTTATTTTCATGATAGAAAAATGAACTGCTGTGAATGAGGTCATGAGTGAAGTCTTCATCTACACCAGACCACAAACATTGTAATACTCGAAAATAGTATACATGGTGTCTCTTATAGGTTCCTACTATATTGAGAAATTAGCTGAGATTTTCTGGGGGGTCAGCGGGCATGATTGTTGGCGGGTGTTTTTTTCCTCTGTGGTTCAGCAGCCCACTGTGAGCTTGCCGCCACGTGCCTTTCCCCAATGTCGGGTATGTCAGCGCTGAGCAGACCTGACATGCAGCGGCAGGGGAACCAATTCAGGTAATTATGACCTTGTTTAGAGATCGTTAAAAACACACTTAAGCTCACCTTTTGATTTTACGGGCTCGATTTTGCCAGGCCCGAGGAGGCGGGATTGGAGGCATGTGAGGTGGCCCAATCCTGCCTCCATCCTGCCTCCGAGCAATTTTTCCAAATGCGTGTTTTCTGACCCCATTTCCATCCCGCATCCAAGAGGCGGGATAGGCCCTTAAGGCCCTTAACAACCACTTATTTGCCTCTATAATTCCATTTTGAGAGGCCTTTCTGATTTTACCACTTTTTCCACCTGCTGCACGTCTCCACTGGAACAAGCCACTGAATCCTGGTGGCCTCACAAGTAGACTGCTTACTAACAGCTGCAGCTCCACCATTAAAAAAGAGCTTTCAGCAATCATCATTTGCAGGTGGCAGAACTTTGTCTCAGGTCTGGGGGAACTTTTAGCAGGCATACCCATTGTTGTGGAAGTTTTATAGCCTGATGCCCATCTCCAGTGTGACCTCTTGGGAAATCCCTCTCGCCACCTTGACTGAGCACTTCCTCAATTGAGGCATATACCAGAAGCATGGGAACCATTTATTTCCTTTCCTCCTGGACATCAGATTCAGACGAAGACCAGCCGTGGCAGCAGCAGAACCATAAACAACAGCACCACCAACAGCAGCAGCAACAACAGGAACGCCAAGCTGCTGCTCACCCACCTGAAGCTGCACAGGCCAGAAGGCGCCAGCGGGCGACCACATTGCTGCCCAGAATGCAAGGGATGCACTCATCTTGGCCAGATTTGCTTAGCCTGCACAATCAAACACATTTGCCTCGCACCTTCTTATCAGACCATCGACAATGGCCAATAAGCTCCGGATTCCTATCACTCTGACCACCATACTGACAATTGCAAGTCGCCCTAGGCCCTCAATGTGGAAGTCCCATTAGCAAAATGGCACACGCCACAACTGCAACAGTTTGCCATCAGAATTTTTTATGACAATAAGCAACTGAGGGCTTTTCAAAATTAAACATAACATTTCACCCAAGTGGCTACCCTTGTGACTACTTGTGCATTATCTTCCTCTTATGCATGCTCCTACGTGGTGCTTTCCCTGTGGCTTCAGCAGATGTGAAGGCCCCTTGCTCACTTTCTTGCTGCTCCTGTCTCGACACCTTTCGTGGGCGTCCTCTGGGGTTGCGAACCTGTGAGGGCTCAGCAACAGTCTGCTGCTCCTGCGGCTGTGCCCGGGTTGAGACGCCGATCTCAGTTGGATGGGGACTCTGGTGGGGCTCTGACCGAGGGCTCTGCAGTGGCATGATCGTGTGAGCACTTGGAGAGGGGCCCCCACTTCCTTGTTGTATGCCACCAACTTCCCTCTCGTGGGTCAGCCCTACTTCCGAGCTAGCAAGTGGCTGGACAGCACCTTGCTGCACTGCAGGGGGGTCATGAGGACCAGTTTCTGCATTGGAAGTCCTACTCCAGAGGATTTGCATGAAGGTCTGGTTTGTTTACTCAATAGCTGACCATCGCTCCTCAATAGATGTCAGTCTATTCTGAACAATTACCATGCTTTCCATACCCTGGTGACTAAGCGCTCTATGGACTTAGCCATCCTCTCCTCTACCGTAGCCATCCTCTCCTCTATGGTAGCCAGCCTTACCATGGAAGTAGCCATCCTTTCCAAGGAGGTTGCCATCCTTTCCGTGGTGATGTGTTCATGTGCCAACGCCTCTACAAAGGCACTGCTCATGTTAGCAATGGACCCCTCCATTCGCACCACACTCACAGCGACCCTGGAGACAAAACCTGCCAGAGACTCCTGCACCTGTTCCTGGAGTTCCAGCACCGCTCTCCTTCTGGATGGACCCGGAGGAACAGGGTCGACATGCAGCGGAGCCGAGCTGGGAGCGTCCTCTCCACTGCGACGAGGACTCTCCACTGCTGTCCCTGTCTCCACCATCTGCTGATGCTCACTTGTGAGCTGTGAGACACCAGGTGACAACGCTACTCTATGTCCCGAAGGTCCCACTGAGGTGTAAGTGCCTGCGCTGGTGCAGGATGTGCTTAATTCTGCTGGCGGAGTGCCCTCAGAGGTTGCAGCTTCTGCTGAGGAGTCTGGAAGCTCAGGCTTTTCCTACTGGACAGTGGGGATGGGTCTCTCGATGCTCCTGTGGGGGAGTAAAGGAAAGAGTTAGAGATGTGAGGTAAAGGTTGCATGCACATGATCATAAGTCAATCTGTTAGAGCATCAGAAACATTATCAGTCACTCATGCAATTTCAATGAGAGAGATGCCAAACTATTCTGTCGCCAGCCTGCTGTGATGCGCCCGCCTGTCCGTCCCACACTTGGAAATCCTCCTCGATCCCGGCAATTTCCAGGGCCGCCTCCTCCGTCGTGTTGAGCTGGGCTGCTGAGGGTGGCCCTCCTCCTGTCCTCACTCTTTCCCTCTTATTGTGGGCTCTCATTTCCTGCAATGAGGGACACAAGTGGAGTTTGAGTGAGAATGTAGGAGTGAGTGTAGAGAATCCATAGCATAGATGCTTAGAAGGAGACAAAGGGCCCTCCCTGTGTGTTGTAAGTTGTTATCATTGTGTCACAGTGATAGGGAGTGTGAGGGCTGCATGGTCAAATAGTTAAGTGAATGTGACCATAGAGAGAGAGGAATGGGTCAGGGTGCAGGGATGTCCGTGTCAAGTGGGATGTGGAGGAAGAGGTTGGCAAAGCAGAGTGCTGGTGAGGAGAGGTGATGGGGATGAGATTGAGGGTGATGAGAAAGTCATACCCACTTTTCCTGTGCGGAGAAGGTCATGAAACCTCTTCCTGCACTGCAGCCGGGTTCTGTGGCACATAGAGATGGCATTGACATCCTGGGCCACTTGCAGCCACACAGCTTTAGTCTGTTGTGGTGGCTTTTTTCTCCCTGAGGAAGGGAAGAGCACCTCCTTATTAGATCTTGCTCCCTGCACCAGAGCATGGAGGGAGGGCTCATCAAAGCGAGGTGCAAACTTTTGCTTGCTGGTGGACATGGTCAGTAACTGAAGTCCTTCATACAATGTCCAAAGTGTTTCCAGTCTCCAGAAGAACCAAGGCTGCTTGCAGGCCTTAAATCCAGCAGCATTGGGTCAGGGGTTCCCACACATTGAAAATGAAGTGCCCAATTAGGGGAAAATGCCATTTTTTCAACACTTCACTTAGAAGCCGGGGTCCTGACACGATTTCCACCTGACACGCCCCAGCCCACCCACACTGACAAAACCCAGCCCTATGTGTTTGCACATGGGTCCTCGCTGCTCAGGGTTAAGCTGAGGTGGGAGATAATGGCCATTGAATCAGTTGACTACTTGACAACTGGAAATGTGCTATAAAAGCTCCCATCTTACAGCTCTTCGTTTTTCAAGCTCACAAACTGTAGTTAACTGCATTTGGAACACAGATTGAGTTTTACACAGGTTGCAAGTGTTCAGAAAAAACTCTCTATCCAGTGTCACCTCATTGGAACAACCTCTCTCATCATTGACAGAACGCTTCTGTCTTCGCTACTTCACCTTCCATCTATTCCATCAGCATCGGTGCCCTTCAAACTCTCTCACCTTGGTCCTCAGAATCCCACCATGATCAGCCCAACACCAGCAGCACCAGGAAAGGTATCTTAGCGGTTTCGATTCTTCAAGTTGCCCAAACCATCGCAGTCCTCTTTCTTGGATCTTCTGCACAAGCGTTGTTTCTTGTCTGAGCCATGTTCTTATTATGTTATTCTTGATTCCTCAAGGTTATTTATGGTAATTGATTCCATTATTTTACCTGGCATCAATGTTAAATTAATGGCTCTGTAGTAGTACCAATCTGGGTTAGCACACAGCTCAGGTCACCAGTCCCCATCAATGTTAAATTAATGGCTCTGTAGCAATCTGCTTTTCACTCTTCAGCCTGTTTCCAATCTATAAGGACTTTCCCAAAATTCATGAACTCCCTCATAATGATTATTAATACAATACAAATCTCATCCCTAGTCTCTCATAGTACTCCAAGATCAATACAATCCATCCTGAGGATTTATTTATTTTGAACCCATTTAGGCTGTCTAGGACATCCATCTCCTTTATTTCAAAGTAATAATTCCGTGATTATTATTGCTATTTAGGGAAGGTATGTTACTCATATCTTCCCCAGTGAATACGCGGGAGGATGTAATCATTTAGTATGTTCATTATCTTTTGATCATCATAAGTTTCAGCTCATTGGTATTATTTTAAGTATCCCCATCTCTTCTCTGGACTGCTCTTACTGTTCTGGTATTGAAAGAATTTCTTGATGTTGCTTTTTTGCCTGCAATTATACTATTTTGTAGGTTCTCTTTGACCTTCTCACCAGATTTTTAACATGTTTATTTATCTATCCCACCCTTCTCCTGTTGGGATTGTTTTTATTTTCTCCTTATTTCCCATCTAAATAATTTGTTAATCTATTTTAGCTTAATCTTTTGACAGTTATCACAGAATCACAGAATCACAGAAACCTCACAGTGCAGATAGAGGCCATTTCGGCCCATCGAGCCTGCACCGACACATATCCCACCCGATCCCACGTATTTAATCCACGTATATATACCTGGCTCCTGGTTTCTGAATCCCTGACTATGTTGAATTTGATTATTCTGTGGTCAATATCTTCCTAGTGTGCCATGATTTGGGTTCAGATGTGCACTGCATCTCTTGGCTTCCCTAACACACTAGATTGTGAAGCTGTCATGTATTATGTTTACAAGTCAGACTCTGAACCACTTGGATATTCCCAATTTATATTTGGTAAATAGGTGGCTACCAAGTCAGAATAAGAAGGAAGACAGCTTGCTCAATGAAGATTTAGCAAGACTATCTGAAAACAGGAAATCTGTTTTAGTGAGAGAAATAAAGAGGAAAAATTAAAATAAGGAGTGAAGATTCCGCAAGGAGTAAGGTGAAGTGCTCCAGTGCAATTAAAATAGAAGCATGTTAAAAGGTAGTTGTAGGATCAAAGAGGAACCTGGAAAACTGCATTACTGCAGACAAAATTACCAGTGTTACTCTAGGAAGAGTGTAAGAAGTCACACAACACCAGGTTATAGTCCAACAGCTTTATTTGAAATCACAAGCTTTCGGAGCGCTGCTCCTTCTTCAGGTGAAGTGCAGAAATGCATAAAGACACAGCTTATATAGTCAGAGAGTCATGTCAGATGTTTACAGGTAACCTTTCCAACTGCCATTTATCACACCTCGGCAGAGAGATAATCACAGCAGTCAAAGGTGTGAATGGTGTCCAAACAGGTCAGTCAGGGAAACATTACATCAAAGAACAATGAGGTGGGGTCACAAGGGGTCAAATATTGCAGATGCTGGGGTCCATATGAAAAACAAAAAAACAGACAAAAAACATTTTTTTTTTCTTTTGCTGGAAATCACAGCAGGTCCGGCCGCATCTGTGTAGAGAGAACAAGCCAATGTTGACTCGAGTCTGGATGACCCTGCATCAGGTGGGGTTACATGTAGCATGACATGAACCCAAGATCTCGGTTGAGGCCGTCCTCATGGGTGCGGAACTTGGCTATCAGTTTCTGCTCGACGATTTTGCGTTGTCGTGTGTCTCGAAGGCCACCTTGGAGAATGCTTACCCGAAGATCGGAGGCTGAATGTCCTTGACTGCTGAAGTGTTCCCCGACTGGGAGGGAACACTCCTGCCTTGTGATTGTTGCGCGGTGTCCGTTCATCCGTTGTCGCAGTGTCTGCATGGTCTCGCCAATGTACCATGCTCCGGGGCACCCTTTCCTGCAACGTATGAGGTAGACAACGTTGGCCGAGTCACATGAGTGTGTACCATGTACCTGGTGGGTGTCTACCAGCAGACAAAGGAGGTGCCATCGTCATACAGAACAGAACGGACTATTGCAAAGAAGTATACCGACAACTGGACTACCAGGAACACTACAGACAGATCCGACCAAAGAACACACCCGCCAACTCAACAGACTGATCAAAACCTTCGATCCAGACCTTCAAAGCACCCTACATGCTCTCATCCCACGTACTCCCCGCGTGGGAGACTTCTACTGCCTCCCAAAGATACACAAAGCCAACACACCTGGATGTCCTATCGCATCAGGCAATGGAACCCTGTGTGAGAACCTCTCTGGATATGTCGAGGGCATCCTGAAACCCATCGTACAGGGAACCCCCAGCTTCTGTCGTGACACTACAGACTTCTTACAGAAGCTCAGCACCCACGGACCAGTTGAACCAGGAACACTCCTCGCCACGATGGACGTCTCGGCACTCTACACCAGTATCCCCCACGATGACGGCATCGCTGCGACAGCCTCAGTACTCAACACCAACAACAGCCAATCTCCAGACGCCATCCTACAACTCATCCACTTCATCCTTGACCACATTGTCTTCACCTTCGACAACCAGTTCTTTACCCAAACACACGGAACAGCCATGGGGACCAAATTCGCACCCCAATACACAAACATCTTCATGCACAAGTTCAAGCAAGACTTCTTCGCTGCACAGGATCTCCAACCAACGCTATACACCAGATACATCGACGACATTTTCTTCCTATGGACCCACAGCGAAGAATCACTGAAAAGACTACACGATAACATCAACAAGTTCCATCCCACCATCAAACTCACCATGGACTACTCCTCAGGATCAGTCTCATTCCTGGACACACGAATCTCCATCAAAGACGGACACCTCAGCACTTCACTCTACCGCAAGCCCACGGACAACCTCACGATGCTTCACTTCTCCAGCTTCCACCCTAACCACGTTAAAGAAGCCATCCCCTATGGACAAGCCCTGCGAATACACGGGATCTGCTCAGACGAGGAGGAACGCGATGGACACCTACAGACACTGAAAGACGCCATTGTAAGAACGGGATATGACGCTCGACTCGTCGATCGACAGTTCCGACGGGCCACAGCGAAAAATCGCATAGACCTCCTCAGAAGACAAACACGGGACACAAGCAACAGAGTACCCTTCGTCGTCCAGTACTTCCCCGGAGCGGAGAAACTACGCCATGTTCTTCGCAGCCTTCAACATGTCATCGATGACGACGAACACCTCGCTAAGGCCATCCCCACGCCTCCACTACTCGCTTTCAAACAGCCGCCTAACCTCAAACAGACCATCGTTCGCAGCAAATTACCCAGCCTTCAGGAGAACAGCGACCACGACACCACACAACCCTGCCACAGCAACCTCTGCAAGACATGCCAGATCATCAACACAGATACCATCATCACACGTGAGGACACCACCCACCAGGTACATGGTACATACTCATGTGACTCGGCCAACGTTGTCTACCTCATACGTTGCAGGAAAGGATGCCCCGGAGCATGGTACATCGGCGAGACCATGCAGACACTGCGACAACGGATGAACGGATACCGCACAACAATCACAAGGCAGGAGTGTTCCCTCCCAGTCGGGGAACACTTCAGCAGTCAAGGACATTCAGCCTCCGATCTTCTGGTAAGCATTCTCCAAGGTGGCCTTCGAGACACACGACAACGCAAAATCGTCGAGCAGAAACTGATAGCCAAGTTCCGCACCCATGAGGACGGCCTCAACCAAGATCTTGGGTTCATGTCACGCTACATGTAACCCCACCTGATGCAGGGTCATCCAGACTCGAGTCAACATTGGCTTGTTCTCTCTACACAGATGCGGTCGGACCTGCTGTGATTTCCAGCCAAAAAAAATGTTTTTTGTCTGTTTTTTTGTTTTTCATACAGACCCCAGCATCTGCAATATTTGACCCCTTGTGACCCCACCTCATTGTTCTTTGATGTAATGTTTCCCTGACTGACCTGTTTGGACACCATTCACACCTTTGACTGCTGTGATTATCTCTCTGCCGAGGTGTGATAAATGGCAGTTGGAAAGGTTACCTGTAAACACCTGACATGATTCTCTGACTATATAAGCTGTGTCTTTATGCATTTCTCCACTTCACCTGAAGAAGGAGCAGTGCTCCGAAAGCTTGTGATTTCAAATAAAGCTGTTGGACTATAACCTGGTGGTGTGTGACTTCTTACATTTGTCCACCCCAGTCCAACTCCGGCATCACCACACCACTCTAGGAAGAGAGTAGCACAATTAAACATGGGTCCCTTAGAGGCTGAGACAGGAGAAATTATAATGGGGAATAAGGAAAAGGCTTAAACGTCAAACAAATATTTTGTGTCTGTCTTCACAGTAGAAGATGCAAAAGTAGAAATAGTGGTGAACCAAGTGTCTAATGAGAGTGAGGAAATTAAATTAAAGTAATTAATATCAGTAAAGACAAAGTACGGGAGAAATTCATGGGACTAAAAGCCGACAATTGTCATCTTCCAAACTGACTTCTGGGTTTCCCACATGCTACCCACAGCAGCCCCCAACCACCCCTCCCCCTCCAACACCCCCCAGCTTCCAGCAGTCAAAAAGTTAAAATTCCGGCCAAAGAATCTGCAAGGGGATATAGACCGGTTCAGTGAATGCGCAAGGTGACAGATGGAGTATAATGTGGGGCAGTATGAGGTTATTCACTTTGGTAGAAAGAATAGATAAACAGAATATTTTCTAAATGAAAGTAAACTAGCAAAAAATATAAAAACAGATAGCAAGAGTTTCTACAGCTATATAGAAAGTAAAAGGGTGGCTAAAGTGAATGTTGGTCCCTTAGAGGATGGGACCGGGAAACTAGTGGTGGGGAACATGGAGATGGCAAAGACGCTGAACAAATATTTTATATCAGTCTTTACAGTGGAGGACACTAAAAATATCCCAACATGGGACAAACAGGGGGCAATGGGGGGCGGGGGGGGGGGAGGATCTAAACATGATTAAAATCACTAAGGAGATGGTGCTCAGTAAAATAATGGGACTTAAGGCAGATAAATCCCCCAGACCTGATGGCCTACATCCTAGGGTCTTGAGAGAAGTGGAGGTAGGGATTGTGGATGGATTGGTGTTTATTTTCCAGAACTCCCTGGACTCAGGAAAGGTCCTGGCAGATTGGAAAACTGCTAATGTAACACCCTTATTTAAGAAGGGAAGTAGACAAAAAGCTGGAAACTATAGACCAGTTAGCCTAACATCTGTGGTTGGAAAAATGTTGGAGTCCATTATTAAGGAAACAGTAACAGAGCATTTGGATAAACATAATTTAATAGGACAGAGTCAGCATGGTTTTATGAAGGGGAAGTCATGTTTGACAAATTTGCTCGAATTCTGTGAGGATGTAACATACAGGGTGGATAAAGGGGAACCAGTGGATGTAGTGTATTTGGACTTCCAAAAGGCATTTTACAAGGGTCCACACAAAAGATTACTGATCAAGATAAGAAATCATGGGATTGGGGGTAATATACTGGCATGGGTGGAAGGTTGGCTATCTAACAGAAAACAAAGAGTTGGGATAAATGGTTCATTTTCGGGCTGGCAATCAGTAACTAGTGGTGTTCCGCAGGGGTCAGTGCTGGGACTCCAACTCTTTACAATCTATATTAACGATTTGGAGGAAGGGACCGAGTGCAACATATCCAAGTTTGCCGACGATACAAAGATGGGAGGGAAAGCAGTGAGTGAGGAGGACATAAAAATCCTGCAAAAGGACATAGACAAGCTAAGTGAGTGGGCAGAGATTTGGCAGATGCAATATAATGTTGGAAAGTGTGAGGTTATGCACTTTGGAAGAAAAAATCAAAGAGCAAGTTATTATCTAAATGGAGAGAAACTGCAAAGTGCTACAGTACAAAGGGATCTGGGGGTCCTGGTGCATGAAACACAAAAAGTTAGTATGCAGGTGCAGCAGGTGATCAGGAAGGCCAATGGAATCTTGGCTTTTATTGTGAGGGGGATGGAGTATAAAAACAGGGAAGTCTTGCTGCAGTTATACAGGGTATTGGTGAGGCCACACCTGGAATATTGCGTGCAGTTTTGGTTTCCATATTTAAGAAAAGATTTACTTGCTCTCGAGACGGTTCAGAGAAGGTTCACTCGGTTGATTCCGGAGATGAAGGGGTTGACATATGAGGAAAGGTTGAGTAGGTTGGGACTCTACTCATTGGTGTTCAGAAGAATGAGAGGCGATCTTATCGAAACATATAAGATTGTGAGGGGGCTTGATCGGGTGGATGCAGTGAGGATGTTTCCACTGATGGGTGAGACTAGAACTAGGGGGCATAATCTAAGAATAAGGGGCTGCCCTTTCAAAACTGAGATGAGGAAAAACTTCTTCACTCAGAGGGTAGTAAATCTATGGAATTTGCTACCCCAGAGAGCTGCAGAAGCTGCAACATTAAATAAATTTAAAATGGAGATAGACTGTTTCCTAGCAGATAAGGGAATTAGGGGTTACGGGGAGAGGGCAGGGAAGTGGACGTGAGTCTAGATTCAGATCAGCCATGATCCTATTGAATGGCGGAGCAGGCCCGAGGGGCCATATAGCCTACTCCTGCTCCTACTTCTTATGTTCTTATGTTCTTTTGTGAGAAACTAATAAATGTTGGTGTTCAGAGGGATTTGGGTGTCCTTGTACATGCAACACAGAAAGTTAACATGCAGGTACAGCAAGCAATTAGGAAAGCAAATGGTATTTTGGCCTTTATTGCAAAGGGGTGGAAGTACAAGAGTAAGGAAGTCTTGCTGCAATTATATAGGGCTTTGGTGAAATCACACCTGGTGTACTGTGTACAGTTACCGAAGGAAGGATATACTTGCCTTAGAGGGGATGCAAAAAAGGTTCACTAGGTTGGTTCCTGGAATGAGAGGGTTGTACTATGAGGAGAGATTGAGTGGAATGGGTCTATATTCTCTGGAATTTAGAAGAATGAGAGGCGATCACATTAAAACATATAAAATTCTTACAGGGCTTGGCAGAGTAGATGCTGAGAGGCTGTATCACCTGGCTGGAGAGACTAGAACCAGAGGTCACCGTCTCAGAATAAGGGGTCAGCGATTTCGGACTGAGATGAGGAGAAATTTCTTCACTCAGACGGTTGTGAATCTTTGGAATTCTCTACCCAAGGGCTGTGGATGCAGAATCATCATCATTGTATATATTCAAGTTCGAGATCGGTAGATTTTTGGGCATGGAGGGAAGCAAGGGTTATGGAGACTGGGTGGGAAAGTGGAGATGAGGTAGAAGTTCAGCTATAATCTTATTGAATGGTGGAGCAGGCTCTATGGGCCGTTTGGCCTACTCCTGCTCCGAATTCATTTGTTGTTTGGCCTAACCCTGCTCTGAATTCATATGTTGTTATCTTCTTAAAAGATAATGCTGAGGAATAGAATTCTTTCCACGCCAAAGACACTATAGTTTAGTTCTTATGCAACATCTAGCTATATTATAACAAAATTTCACAATTCAAATTAGACATATTACATGGAAATAATCAAAACTAATATTTGAAAAAATAAAAGGTTAATGAAAATAGTTATTTTGAAATAATTTGAACATCAAGGACTAAAATTACTGAGATTACACAAATCATTTGATTATGGTCCATTGCAAAATTAATAAAAATCGGTTTCTTTCCTCAGGTTTCTAAAAAGAAAAGAACTGCAAATGCTGATAATCTGAAACAAAGCAGAAAATATTGGAAATAGAGTGCTGGTCAGTCAGAATTTGCAAATGGAAAAAGCAAGTCAATGTTACGGATGCAACCCTTTGTCAGAACTGAAGGACAAAAGAATAATTTGTCTTTTCTCTTCACAGATGCTGACTGACTGGCTGTGTATTTCCATCATTTTCTCGGACTGCTTTATTCAGCTCCGTGAAGCCTTCTCCTGTCATATTCTAATTCCATGGCTGTATCACTCTTTCTTTTTATTAACATGATTTGAATCTAAATTACAATATGTGGATGAAGAAGAATAGAGGAACAAGCTAATCAGTTAATTATTAAAGTTTTGCCTGGTTGAGGCTAGGTAAATTGAAAATTTCAAAATTGAGTTTGATAGAGGGAGATGGAATTAAGATACAGATCAGCCATGATCTCATTGAATTGCGGAACAGGCTCAATAGGCTGCAAGGCCTCCTCCTGTTCCTATGTTGCTATGTTCCTTCCTTCCTACATTGTACAAATGATAGTGGGATTATGTGACACCTACAATGGAATCACCTGGCTCTGAGAACTCCACATGGAAACTGCTCAAAATGTTCTCCTACAGGTGAGATGAACACCTGAATTTTATCACAGTCATGGGTAGCAGATACCTTACAGGAAATTGAAAGACTATTCAAACCAAGTCCAATTGATGCCATCAACCAGGCGAGTAAAGCTGGAGCAGCTTTCTTCATCAACTAAACTCCAAAGTTGGATTACTGCCTTAAATTCACTGTTATGCGCACATATACAATATATAGTCATGTATCTTTCTCCTGAAAGGTATCTTCTTACATTTGATGTCTGTTTGGCTGTATTTGTGCACGTACCTTCTGCACTGTAACATTCCAGATGGGGAAAATGCTGGGGTGTGGGACTAAAGTAGGCAGCTTTTTCAAATTTCAGAAATTGTGCTTTAGGCACAGCAAGTAAAGGGAAAACTAAAAGATACAAAGTAAGTAAAGGAGGAGAAAGAAGTAAGGAATGTGTGAGCAAGACATTAGAGCAGAAGGACAGGTTAGGTGTAAATGAATTGCAGGCACAAATTCAACATGGAGGGTATGACATGGCAGCCATTACTGAGACATGGCTGCATGATGGTCTGGACTGGGAACTAAATATACCAGGTTATAAGGTCTGCAGGAAAGATAGGGAAAATGGTTGAGGGGGGGAGGAGTAGCCCTAGTGATTAAGTATGAAATCACTTCAATGATAAGAGAGAAGAAAGACTTGCATTTATACAGCGCCTTTCACAACCTCAGGACGTCCCAAAGTGCTTTACAATGAAATACTTTTGAAGTGTAGTCACTGTTGTAAAGTAGGAAAGCAGTGGCAGACATTTAAGGAGATATTTCATAACTCTCAGCAACGGTTTCTTCCAGTGAGAAAGAAAGACCCTGCGAGAAGGATGAACCATCTGTGGCTAACTAAGGAAATTAAAGATGGTATCGAATTGAAAGAAAAGGCATACAATGTTGCGAAGATTAGTGGTAGGACAGATGATTGGGAAATTTTTAGAAACCAGCAAAGGATGACTAAAAAAAAATCAAGAGGAAGATAGATTATGAGAGTAAACTAGGAAAACATATAAAAACAGACAGTAAGAGCTTCTACAGGTATATAAAAGGGAAGAGAGTAGCTAAAGTAAACTTTGGTCCCTTAGAGGATGGGACTGGGGAATTAATAATGGGAAATAGGGAGATCGCAGAGACTTTGAACAAATATTTTGTACTGGTCTTCAAGGTAGAAGACACTAAAAGCATCCTAATATTAATTGATAATCAAGGGGCTAAATGGAAGGAGGAACTTAAAACATTGACTGTCACAAGAGAAAAAGTACTAGGCAAACTAATGGGACTAAAGGCTGAAAAGTCCCCTGTACCTGATGGCCTACATCCTAGGGTCTTAAAAGAAGTGGCTGCAGAGATAGATTGCAACCAATGCATCCACTATCAAAATTCCCTGAATTCTGGAGAGGTCCCAATGAATTGGAAAACCACAAATGTAACGTCCCTATTCAAGAAAGGAGGGAGGCAAAAAGCAGGAAGCTATAGGCCAGTTAGCCTAACATCTGTCATTGGGAAAATGCTGGAATCCATTATTAAGGAACATTTAGAAAATCATAATAAAATCAAGCAGAGTTAACATGGTTTTATGAAAGGGAAATCGTGTTTGACAAATTTACTACAGTTCTTTGAGGATGTAACAAGCAGGGTGGATAAAGGGGAACCAGTAGAATTAGTGTATTTGGATTTCCAGAAGGCATTCAATAAAGTGCCACATAAAAGGTTACTGCACATTGTTATGTTCATTAAGAACTAAACATTCTTATTATGAACACAGCTAGCTTTTGCTAGTTACTTTATTGAGCCATGTGGACTAGGTATAGCATCTTGTAGAGGCTTCCATCTTGACTGCTGCCTTGTGGGTAGCCTAGCCTCATGGGTAGTGTAGTCTTATACATACAGCTATATACAGCTCTACTGCTCCACCTAGTGTCCACCACAGAATGACATGCTATTGATCACTACATCCCCCTTTCTTTGGAGGTTTAACAAAATCAATATCACTCAACTTTCAAGAAAACAATAAAGATAATATCAGTAACACTTTTGTTAGTGCTCTATAAACATAAACATTTTCAAAACAGTCAACACATTTTCAAAGCTTTACATTGTACTCAAAGATTAAGTCTATCAGGCTCTTTTACTTCACGTGTGGATCTTCTCAACACGGTTAAGTCTGATGTGTCTTCATGAGATTGTTCTGGTGGTGAATGACAAGATGCAGTTGCGGCATTGTCATCAATCTGCTCTTGTATAGATCGAGGTCTCCTTGCGATCTTTGCTTGGAGAGGGTTTCAGTGTTTCCTTCACTCTTCATGCCATAACTCGCAATGTAGTCAATGCACTCTCGAAAAATTGCTGGCAGCTGGATCCCATCATACAGCATAGTCCTCTCAGCAGCCTCAGCTAATGGAACACCAAAGATTTGCCTGAGGGAAGAAGGAGTATCCACCGGAACTGCTTCCTGCTCTGGTGCAGGCTTCTTCTTTTTATTTTTCTCTTTCCACTGCTTTTATTTGACCTTAAAGTCTTTTTCTTTCTTCTTGGAGAAACTAGGCTTTTTGAAGACATGGATACCCATTGGCCTTTTCATCCTTGATGGGCTCTCTGCTTCATCACCTGAGTCATCTGGTCTGCTTATGGCACAGTTTATACGGTAGACTCTTTTGACCAGTTCTAAGTCCTCACAAGCTTTGTCACCCAGTAGTGAATCAAGCCTTTCAGCCACAACAGAAAACATGAGATGATGCACTTTGTCTTTCACTGTCACTTTAAGTCTGCATACACCTAAGCTATCTATTTTCTGTCCATTATAGTCCTTCAGTAGTACTGACTTTTTCTGTATTTTGGGCTTTTCTTTCATATTGTTAATGTCACTCATACTGATTAAGTTTGCTTTTGCCCCAGTGTCCAGTTTCAATGTAACTAATGCTCCATTTATCTGCAGTGGGATCATCCATTTGTCCTCTTTTACTGCATTAACTTTATGTTCAGCATTGTCTATTTCTGAGGGCTGCACATTTTCTGTATCTTTTTTGATATCGTCACATGACACCATTCCTACAAAAAATGTCTCACTTAAATCAGTGTCCTCAATCACATTAACTCGTTGCCCTTTCGTCGTTTTTAATTTTGAAAAGCATTTTTTGGCAAAGTGATTCTTTCCATTACACTTTGTGCACATTTTTCCAAACGCTGGGCATTGTCTTAACTGGTGTTTGTAACCAAAGCGTTTGCAATTAAAAATTTCATCCTCCGATTGCTTTTCATTTCTGTTCTGCCCACGTTTCTTCCCCTTGTAGGACACAGCACCGACAGCAGCATTATCGCTCATTACATTCGCATCATTATTGATTTCGCTGAAAGTCTTCGCGTGATTTTGAGCTAGCTCGCTGGCTTTGCATATTGTCACAGCATTTTCCAATGTTATTTCGGTTTCTCTCAACAGACGTTCCCTGACTTTTTTATCATGAATACCAAACACAATCTGGTCACGAATCATGGATGCTTTGAGCTCAGAGAAATTATATGTCTGTGCTTTCAGTTTCAGATCAGTTATAAAGCTATCAAAAGTCTCATTTTGTTGCTGTGTCCAAGAACAGACGATGTATCTTTCATAGGTCTCATTCTTTTTGGGAGAGCAATGTGCATCAAATTTTTTTAGCACATCTTCTAATTTTTCTCTGTTCTCCGCTGGATTAAATACAAATGTATTAAATACCTCTATCACCTGTGGGCCTGCAGCCATAAGCAGCAACGCTATCTTCCTTGCATCTGGCTTCGTACCGAATCCGATGGCTGCAATGTAGAGTTCGAATTGCTGTTTAAAAGTCTGCCAGTTGTAGTCGATTTTTTCTGTGAGATTCAAACGCTCTGGTGGCTTCAAATTCTCCATGTTGCTTTTCACAATTTTCAGCAGATCTTCACCACCCTGGTACCATGTTATGTTCATTAATAACTAGACATTCTTATTATGAACACAGCTAGCTTTTGCTAGTTACTTTATTGAGCCATGTGGACTAGGTACAGCATCTTGTAGAGGCTTCCATCTTGACTGCTGCCTTGTGGGTAGCCTAGCCTCATGGGTAGTGTAGTCTTATACATACAGCTATATACAGCTCTACTGCTCCACCTAGCGTCCACCACAGAATGACATGTTATTGATCACTACACACATGATAAGAGCTCACGGTGTTGGGGGTAATATATTATCATGGATAGTGGATTGGCTAATTAAGAGAAAACAAAGAGTCGGGATAAATGGGTAATTTTCCAGTTGGCAAACTGTAACTAGTGGGGTGCCACAGGGATCATTGCTGGGGCATCAACTATTTGCAATCCATATTAATGACTTGGATAAAGGGACTATGAGTACTGTAGCCAAATTTGCTGATGATACAAACATAGGCGGGAAAGCAAGTCGTGAGGAGGACAAACGCAAAGGGATATCGATAGGCTACATGAGTGGGAAACATTTGGCAGCAGGAGGATAATGTGGGAAAATGTGAGGTTATCCACTTTGGTAGGAAAAATAAAAAAGTAAATTATTATTTAAATGGAGAGAGACCACATAATGCTGCGGTACAGAGGGATCTGGGGGTCCTCATACATGAAACACAAAAAGTTAGCATGCAGGAACAGCAAGTAATTAGGAAGGCAAATGGAATGTTGGCCTTTATTGCAAGGGGGATAGAATATAAAAGTAGGGAAGTCTTAATACAACTGTACAGATCGCTGGTGAGACCACACCTGGACTACTGCGTGCGGTTTTGGTCTCCTTATTTAAGGAGGGACATACTTGCATTGGAGGCAGTTCATGGAAACATAGAAACATAGAAGATAGGAGCAGGAGTAGGCCATTCGGTCCCTCGAGCCTGTTCCACCATTTAATGAGATCATGGCCAATCATCCAAATTCAGTACCCTGTCCCTGCTTTACTTTTTTATTTTCCCATATCCCTTTATCCCTTTAGCCGCAAGAAATATATCTAACTCCTCCTTGAATATATTTAATAAGTTGGCCTCAACTGCTTTCTGTGGTAGAGAATTCCACAGGTTCACCACTCTCTGGGTGAAGAAATTCCTGCTCATCTCAGTCCTAAATGGCTTACCCCTTATCCTTAGACTGTGACCCCTGGGTCTGGACTCCCCCGCCATCGAGAACATCCTTCCTGCATCTAGTCTGTCTAGTCCTGTTAGAATTTTATAAGTTTCAATGAGATCCCCTCTCATTCTACTAAACTCTAGTGAATATAAGCCCAATGGACCCAATCTCTCCTCATACGTCATTCCTGTCATCCCAGGTATCAGTCTGGTGAATCGTCGCTGCACTTCCTCCATGGCAAGAACATCCTTCCTCAGATAAGGCGACCAAAACTGCACATAATACTCAAGGTGTGGTCTCACCAAAGCCCTGTACAACTGCAGCAAGACATCCTTGCTCCTGTACTCGAATCCTCTCGCTATGAAGGCCAACATACCATTTGCCTTCTTAACCGCCTGCTGCATTTGCATGCAGACCTTCAGCGACTGGTGCACATGGACACCCAGGTCTTGTTGCACTTCCCCTTTTCCCAATCTATTGCCGTTCAGATGTTAATCTGTCTTCCTGTTTTTGCCACCAAAGTGGATAACCTCGCATTGATCCACATTATACTGCATCTGCCATGCATCTGCCCAATCATCCAACCTGTCCAAATCATCCTGGAGTTTCTCTGCATCCTCCTCACAGCACACACGCCCACCCAGCTTTGTGTCATCTGCAAACTTGGAGATATTACATCGAGTTCCCTCATCTAGATCATGAATATATATTGAGAATAGCTGGGGTCCTAGCACAGATCCCTGTGGTACACCACCAGTCAGTGCCTGCCACTCAGAAAAAGACCTGTTTATTCCAACTCTTTGCTTCCTTTCTGCCAATCAGTTCTCTATCCAAGTCAGTACCCTACCTCCAATCCCATATGCTTTAACTTTGCACGCTAATCTCTTATGCGGGACCTTATTGAATGCCTTCTGAAAGTCCAAATACACCACATCCACTGGTTTTCCCTTATCTATTCTACCAGTTACATCCTCAAAAAATTCCAGTAGATTAGTCAAGCATGATTTACCTTTTGTAATCTATGTTGACTTTGTCCGATCCTGTCACTGTTTTCCAAGTGCTCTGCTATTACATCTTTTATAATGGACTCTAGCAATTTCCCCACTACCGATGTCAGGCTTACCAGTGGAAAACCAGTAGATGTGGTGTATTTGGACTTTCAGAAGGCTGCATAAGAGATTAGCATGCAAAGTTAAAGCACATGGGATTGGTGGTAAAGTACTGACTTGGATAGAGAACTGGTCTATAATTCCCCGTTTTCTCTCTAAAACCTTTTTTAAATAGTGGGGTTACATCAGCTATCCTCCAATCCATGGGAACTGTTCCAGTGTCTATAGAATTTTGGAAGATGACCAGCAATGCATCTATTATTTCTTGGGCCAGTTCCTTAAGTACCCTAGAATGTGGATTATCAGGCCCATGGGATTTATCGCCCTTCAATGCCGACAATTTTTGTACAAATACTGATTTCATTCAATTCCTCCTTCTCATTAGACCCTCTGTTCCCCGACATCTCTGGAAGGTTATTTGTGTCCTCCTTTGTGAAGACAGAACCAATGTATGCATTTAATTGGTATGCCATTTCTTTGTTCCCCATTTTAAATTCCCCTTGATTCTGACTGCAAGGGACCTACGCTTGACTTCACCAATCTTTTTCTCTTCACATATCTATAGAATCTTTTACAGTCAGTTTTTATGTTCCCTACAAGTTTACTCTCATATTCTATTTCCCCCCTCTTAATTAATCCCTTTGTCCTCCTTTGCTCCCAATCCTCAGATTTGTTGCTTTTTCTGGCCAATTTATATGTTCTCTCCTTGGATCTTATGCTACCCCTAATTTCCCTTGTTAGCCACAGTTGAGTCACCTTTTTATTTTTATTTTTATGCCAAACAAGGATGAACAAATTCTGTAGTTCATCCATACGATCTTTAAATGTTTGCCATTGCCTATCCACCGTCAAACCTTTAAGTAACGTTCCCCAAACCATCCTAGCCAACTCTTGCCTCATACAATCGTAGTTTCCTTTATTTAAATTCAGGACCCTAGTCACTGAGTCAACTACTTCACTCTCCATCTTAATGACGAATTCTATCATATCATGGTTGCTCCTCCCCAAGGGGCCTCGCACAACAACATTGCTAATTAATCCTTTCTCATTACAGAGAAGGTTCACTAGGTTCATTCCTAAGATGAAGGGTTTGTCTTATGAAGAAAGGTTGAGCAGGTTGGGCCTATACTCATTGGAGTTTAGAAGAATGAAAGGTGATCTTATTAAAACATATAAGATTCTGAGGGGGCTTGACAGGGTAGATGCAGGGAGGAAGTTGTGGGGGAATCTAGAACTAGAGGGCATAGTTTCAGAATAAGGGGTCACCCATTTAAAATGGAGATGAGGAGGAATTTCTTCTCTCAGCGGCTCGAGAATCTTTGGAATTCTCTGCCCCAGAGAGCTGTGGAGGGAGAGTCATTGATTATATTCAAGGTGGAGATAGACATATATTTGAGCTACAAGGGAGTCAATGGTTATGGGGAATGGGTGGGAATGTGACATTGAGGCCAAGATCAGATAAATCATGATCTTATTGAATGGCGGGGCCGGCTTGAGGGGCCGAAGGCCGACTCCAGCTCTTATTTCTTATGTTCGTATGGCAGCCAATTTGCGCAGAAACAGCAATGTGGTAACAGAAACACAGAAACATAGAAACATAGGAACAGGTGTAGGCCATTCGGCCCTTCGAGCCTGCTCTGCCATTCAATATGATCATGGCTGATCTTCTATCTCAATACCATATTCTCGCTCTCTCCCCATACCCCTTGATACCTTTTGTGTCTAGAAATCTATCTATCTCCTTCATAAATATATTCAGTGACTTGGCCTCCACAGCCTTCTGGGGTAAAGAATTCCACAGGTTCACCACCCTCTGAGTGAAGAAAGTTCTCCTCATCTCAGTCCTAAATGTCCTACCCCGTATCCTGAGACTGTGACCCCTCGTTCTAGACCCCCCAGCCAGGGAAAACATCCAGTCTGTCTAGCCCTGTCAGGATGTTATATGTTTCAATGAGATCCCCTCTCATTCGTTGAAATTGTAGTGAATACAGGCCTAGTTGACCCAATCTCTCCTCATACAACAGTTCTGCCATCTCAGGAATCAGGCTGGTGAACCTTCGCTGCACTCCCTCTATGGCAAGTATATCCTTTCTTAGGTAAGAAGACCTAAACTGCACACAGTACTCCAGGTGTGGTCTCACCAAAGCCCTGTATAACTGTCGTAAGACATCCTTGCTCCTGTACTCAAATCCTCTTGCAATGAAGGCCAACACACCATTTGCCTTCCTAACTGCTTGCTGCACTTGCATGTTTGCTTTCAGTGGCTGGTGTGCAAGGACACCCCAGGTCCCTTTCTACATCAGCATTTCCCAATCTATCACCATTTAAATAATATTCTACCTTTCTGTTTTTCCTGCCGAAGTGGTTAACTTCACATTTATCCACGTTATACTGCATCTGCCATGTATTTGCCTACTCACTCAACTTGTCTAAATGGCCTTGAAGCCTCTTTGCATCCTTCTCACAACTCACAATCCCACCTAGTTTTGTGTCATCAGTAAACTTGGAAATATTACATTTGGTTCCCTCATCCAAATCATTGATATATATTGTGAATAGCTGGGGCCCAAGCACTGATCCCTGCGGTAACCCACTAGTCAATGCCTGCCACCCCTGAAAAAGACCAATTTTTTCCTACTCTCTGTTTCCTGTCTGTTAACCAATTTTCAATCCATGCCAGTATATTACCTCCAATCCCATGTGCTTTAATTTTGCACACTAACCTCTATGTGGATCTTTATCAAAGGCCTTCTGGAAAGCCAAATACACCACATCCACTGGTTCTCCCTTATCTATTCTACCAGTTACATCCTAAAAGAACTCCAGTAGGTTTGTCAAACACGATTTCCATTTCATAAATCCATGTTGAATTATGTCTAATCCCGTTGATATTTTCTAAGTGTCCTGTTATCACATCCTTTACAATAGACTCTGGCATTTTCCCTACTACTGATGTTAGGCTAACCGGTCTGTAGTTCCTGGTTTCCTCTCTCCCTCTTTTTTTAAAATAGTGGGGTTACGTTTGCCACCCTCCAATCTGCCGGAACTGTTGCATAATCTATAGAACTTTGGAAGATGACAACCAATGCATCCATTATTTCCACAGCTACCTCTTTTAGTACTCTGGGATGCAGATTATCAGGCCCATGGGATTTATCAGCTTTCAGTCCCATTAATTTCACCAGCACTATTATTTTAATAATACTAATTTCATTTCATTCATCCTTCTCACTAGACCCTTGGTTCCCTCGCATTTCTGGGAAATTATTTGTGTCCCCTTCCGTGAAGACAGAACAAAAGTATTTGTTTAATTGCTCAACCATTTCCTTGTTCCCCATTAAAAATTTTCCCGTTTCTGACTGCAAGGGACCTACATTTGTCTTCACTAATCTTTTTCTTTTTACTTACTTGTAGAAGCTTTTACAGTCCACTTTTATGTTTCTTGTAAGTTTACGCTCATACTCTATTTTTCCCCTCTTAATCAATCTCTTGGTCCTTTTTTGCTGAACTCTGAACTGCTCCCAATCCTCAGGCTTGCTACTTTTTCTGGTAACTTTATATGGCTCCGCTTTGGATCTAATACTATCCTTAATATCTTTTGTTAGCCATGGTTGGGCTGCTTTTCCTTTTGTGCTTTTGCGCCAGAAAAGAATGTATAACTGTTGCAATTCATGCATTCATTCCTTAAATGTTAGCCATTGTGGCAGAAGCACTGAATGACTCTGGCTAACTGTATATAATTCTCCTTAACGATGTTCTAACACCAGCCTAAACCTGTACCATTGTGTTAGGCATTACTGTGTTTTGTATATAGAGTTTGCATGTACGGGGCATGGCCCCTTTAAGAGCGCGGGAAAACGCGATGACGTCATGTCGCAAACCACGGGGCTGCCCAGGCAGTCCTCGTGGCATCTCCATTGAGTAAAGACCTGTTTAATTGTTCTTTGGTGTCGATCTCAGTTATTCGTGGGAATTTGTTAATTCCTACATTGGTGACCCCGTTTTTGTGAACGTTTTCACAAAAGAAGAGCACAGCATGGAAGCAAACGCCGTTTTGCTAAAGCTACCGCAGTTCTGGGAGCAGCAAGCGCCCTCGTGGTTTATTCAGGTCGAGGCCCAGTTCGCCCTGAGGAACATCGATGCGGATCAGACCAAGTACGTTTATGTGGTCTCCGCACTCGACAGCTCTACCACCTCTCGGATTGTCAGCCTCCTCGAAAACCCCCCAACAGAGCGCATGTATGAAACCCTCAAAGCATGGTTACTGCAGGTTTTCAGGCTCACAAAATTGGAGCACGCCCGTCGATTACTCGCTATGCCCGGGCTCGGGGACTCCAAGCCTTCAGAGTTGATGAGTCAAATGCTCACACTCCTGGGCTCAGAACGGGAATGTTTCCTATTCCGCGAGATTTTCCTCAGCCAACTGCCTGAACAGGTACAAGCTGCCCTGGCCAGATCTGAAGTTAAAGACTGCGCAACACTCGCTGCGGAGGCTGACAAAATTTTCACTGTAACGCGGCAGAACTGCGCCGCCGCGAGGCACCCATCCCCCGCAGACGCCGCCCCAGCTCGTCAGCCTGCTGGGCTGTGTTTCTACCATGCGCAGTTCGGCATGAAGGCAGAGTGTTGCCGCCTTCCCTGCAGTTTTCCCCAACAAAACAAAAAACAACTGACACTGCGACCACCGAGGGACGGGTCTAACGGGCACCCCGCGGCCGCGATAGCGATCGGCAACGCGGGAAAATTGCTGTTCATCACTGATACTCTCTCTGGTCGTCATTTTCTATGTGACACCAGAGTGCAGTGCAGCATTTTACCCACGTCCGCCCTCGATGTGCAGACGGGGAATCACAGCCCCACCCTTGAAGCGGCCAATGGCGGAGCAATTCGGACCTTCGGCAGACGGCGAGTGGAGGTGTGCCTCGGGGGGGGCAATGTTTTCACTGGGAGTTTGTTACGGCCAAAGTTTCCCAGCCCCTCCTCGGCGCAGATTTCCTGTGCACCAACAGCCTCCTGGTCGATGTTAGGAACCGGCAGCTGATCAACGCAGCAACTTTTAATTCTCTTCCGTGTTACCGCAGTAACACTATATCGCGCACCATCTCCTGTGCGTTCCCGACTCCTGATGAGTTCGCTCGCCTGCTCGGCAAATTCCCTGACCTGACAAGACCCACGTACTCCTCCACAGCCATGAAACATGGTGTGGATCACCACATCACCACCAACGGCCCCCCAGTCTACGCGTGGGCCCGGCGCCTGGAACCTGGCAAGCTGGTGGTTGCAAAGGCGGAGTTCGCAACCATGGAACAGTTAGGGAATAGTCGCCGGTCAAATAGTCCCGGTCTTCACCCCTCCATATCGTCCCGAAGCCTGGCGGCGGATGGCGGCCATGTGGCGACTATCGAAGCCTAAACGACGCCACCACTCTTGATCGGTGCCCGATCCCTCACATTCAGGATTTCTCTGCCCATTTGGCAGGAAACACCGTGTTCTCTAAAGTTGACCTCATCCGGGGCTACCACCAGGTCCCAGTTCACCCACAGGACGTCCAGAAGACCGCAGTCATCACCCCATTCGGCCTCTTCGAGTTTTTACAAATGCCGTTTGGGTTAAAGAACGCCGCCCAGGCTTTCCAACGCCTGATGGACTCCGTGCTGTGGGACCTCAAGTTCCTCTTAATCTACCTAGATGATATCCTAATTGCCAATCCTACTAAGGAAGAACATACCTGTCACCTACGCACCCTTTTTCGATGCCTCAGCCAACATGGCCTGATTATCAACCTGGCCAAGTGTCAGTTTGGCCTGCACCAAATTGATTTCCTGGGGCATCGCATCACCTCAGAGGGAGCGGTTCCTTTACCTTCGAAGGTAGAGGCGGTGACATCCTTTTCACGCCCGCAGAACGTAAAGGCCCTGCAGGAATTCCTAGGCATGGTAAACTTTTACCACCGTTTCGTGCCTAAGGCGGCACTACTCATGCAGCCCCTCTATGAGGCCCTCAAGTGCAAGACTGGCAAGAGCCCGGTAGTCTGGATGGATGACATGGCCTGAGCGCTCGCCGACACCAAAAGCGCCTTAGCCAACGCGACTATGCTGGCGCACCCGCTGCCAGGAGCCACCATCGCCCTCACCACCAACACGTCGGACTACGCAGTCGGTGCCGTGCAACAGCAGTGGGTGAACGGGATGTGGCAGCCGTTGGCATTCTTCAGCCGTCAACTACGGCAGAACGAGAGAGCATACAGCACGTTCGACCGGGAGTTGCTCGCACTTTTTCTTGTCATCTGCCATTTTTGGTTCCTATTGGAAGGACGTCCTTTCACTGCCTTTGTGGACCATAAGCCGCTAACCTTTGCAATGGCCAAGACCGCCGAACAGTGGTCAGCCCGACAGCAGTGTCAACTGACCTACATATCCGAATTCACCACAGATATACAGCATGTGGCTGGTAAGGACAACGTGGTGGCAGACTGCCTCTCCCGCGCGATCGTCAATACGGTTCATTTGGGCATCGACTACACCCTCATGGCAGCGGACCAAGCCTCAGAACCGGAGTTCAAGCTTACAGAACGGCCATCAGTGGCCTCCAGTTCCATTCGGCAGGTACCACGCTGTTGTGTGACGTCTCCGTACAGGATCCTCGCCTGGTTGTGCCGGTCGTCTAGCACCACAAAGTGTTCGACGCCATACATGGGTTGTCACACCCGGGAATGAAGGCCTCTCAGAAGCTGTTGTCAGCGAAATTTGTATGGCATGGCATGCATAAAGATGTCCGCAACTGGGCCAACACCTGCGTGGTCTGTCAAAGGGCCAAGGTACAGCACCACATCAAAGCTCCGTTGGCCACCTTCACAGTTCCGAAGCGACGTTTTGACCATGTCAACGTGGACCTGGTAGGACCACTCCCACCCTCCCATGGTTTTTCACACATCCTGACCATGGTTGACCGCACCACCAGATGGCCGGAGGCGGTCCCTCTGTCATCCACTACTTCGGCAGACGTGGCCAGGGTGTTCATTTCCTCCTGGATCGCCCATTTCGGAGTGCCCGCAGATATTTTGTCAGACAGGGGACCGCAGTTTTCCTCCAAACTCTGGAATGCAGTGGCCCAAGGACTCGGTGTCAAATTGCACCGCACCACAGCCTACCACCCACAGGCGAATGGCCTCTGCGACCGCTTCCACCGGTCAATGAAAGCCGCCCTGAGGGCCAGCCTCCAGGACGCTGGATGGGCAGACAAGCTTCCATGGGTCCTGTTGGGCCTTTGCACGGCCCCCAAAGAAGACCTTCACTCTTCATCAGCGGAGCTTGTGTATGGTCAGCCGCTGCGAGTCCTGGGGGACTTGCTACCAACATTGACGGAGCCCTGGTCTGCATCTGCCCAGCTTGCTAGTCACCAAGAGGCGGCCAGATGTTTCGCACCGGTGCCCACTTCGCACCACAGGCTGCAGAGGTCACACGTTCCCATGGAGCTTCACAAGGCTGAATACATTTTTATTCACCATGACGCGCATAGGGATCCACTCAAGGCCCCATATACCAGTCCCTTCCGCGTGTTGGAAGCAGGGGACAAAACCTTCACGGTAGATGTCGGTGGTAAACCGGACCACATTTCGGTCGACCGCTTAAAGCCAGCACATTTTGACCTCGACCGCCCCGCCGAGACAGCACAACCGCCAAGATGGGGTCGGCCACCCATCGTCGTTACGGCAGACCAAGTGCGACCGCCCGCCAGACCACCAGCCGACCAGCAGCCTCCACCTCGAAAGTACAGGAGTCATTCTGACAGGCTCATCAGACCCCCTCAACGTTTGACTTTGTCCGTTAAAGCGAATTCTGGGGGGGCGCATGTGGCAGAACCACTGAATGACTCTGGCTAACTGTATATAATTCTGTTTAACGATGTTCTAACACCAGCCTGAACCTGTACCATTGTGTTAGGCATTACTGTGTTTTGTATATCGAGTTTGATTGTACGGGGCGTGGCCCCTTTAAGAGCGCGGGAAAACACGGGTAAACGCGATGATGTCACGTCGCAAACCACGGGGCTGCCCAGGCAGTCCTCGTGGCATCTCCATTGAGTAAAGACCTGTTTAATTGTTCTCTGGTGTCGATCTCAGTTATTTGTAGGAATTTGATAATTCCTACACTTTAATGACCAGATAATCTAATTTTATTATATTGATTGAGGGATAAATATTGGCCTGGACACCGGGGAATTGGGATTACCCCACCCCCGCTCTTCTTCGAAATAGTGCCATGGAATCTTTTATGTCCACCTGAGAGAGCCTTGGTTTAACATTTCATCCAAACGATGGCAACTCCGACAATGCAACACCCCCTCAGTACTGCACTGGAGTGTCAGCCTAGATTGTTTTGTGCTCAAGTCTCTGGAGTGGGACTAGAACCCAAAACCTTCTGACTCAGAGGCGAGAGTGCTACCCACTTTTTTTAAATATTATACTTCATTGAACATTAAGAACATTTACAACATCGTGATCATTACATTTGTATGATACAAATCAATTCCACCGCTCTGCACAGCCATTCCGCCACCACATTTTAACATCAAAACCTGAAGTTTAATTTGTCACCTGTAACATATATTACTCGATTGTACTTTAAAAATTGATTGTAAAATATTGTCCTTTAATTCCTTTCTGAATAAAACATCCACAGAGCCTTATAATGTTCTTTTAGCTTATATTTAAAATACTTTTTTAGGTTGATTCTCCTCCCCTTAAAAAACAGAGCATTCCTTCTTTGCACAATCACGAATCTAGCCATACTGAACATTAAATTAATTGCCGCTCCGTTAGACTCTGGCAGACTCTCCTGCAATCCCCATCTCAAAATTGAGTCCCACAGGATTCCCATTCTCGCTCTTCGGTCCCCACCCAGCAAAAAAGCTTCACACAACTGTCGAACATAGTACTTAAAGTCATTTAACTGCGGACATAACACCAGTAAATGGGACAGAATTTCATCCCGTGTCCCACACACGGGGCAAGTTGCCGCCTCCACTCGTCCAACCTTGCACAAGACCGTCATGGTAAAAATCCGGTTATGAGCCAATTTGAAATCCAGTTCAATCCACTCTGGACATATAAAATTCGCTCACACTCCCTTCCAAATTCTGTTGAAGTCCAGCTGTGGGTACATACTCTGCCAAAACTCCTGACCAGCAGGGGTCTTGAATCTCCATTCTCTAAATACCTCATAGAAATCTCGAGTATTACAGTTGTCAAATTGGACCAACTCTTCCCCTTTCTCCAGTACAAAGCTTGGAAAAGCAGGACGCATTTTACTTCCTTTGGAGATTTGCGCATTTATTTCTTCCATCCAATCCTGTGGCATTGCCCTCACAATCTTCTCATACATAATTCCTATTGCTTTTTCCTCTACCTCCTGATCCTCCTCCCACACCATATCCCACACTATCGCTTCCGGCAACCAACCTGGAATCACCTCGTATAATACATCTTTCACAGATATAATTGTAAAGTCTGTAGGTTGTATAGCGAAGTAATACACAGACTACAAGAGTAACTTAAACAGGATTTTACTATTCGAAGGTCAGGGCGAATCTGCCCAATAAATTCTGCCACAGCACTTATATACCGGTGTGGTCACCGTCGGTATTACAGTATACAGCAGCCAGGATAAAGTAGTGCCACACCTAAAATAGTTCTCTTAAAGGTGGACGGTTACATGCAATAGTTCTCTTAAAGGTAGAACAGTTACATACACTACAATCCTCCCTTTTTAGCTTACAACATACTTATTCCCCATTAACATAACATCATAACAGCGCAGACACGATGGGCCGAAGGGCCTCTTTCTGTGCTGTAAAACTCTATGACTCTATGACTCTATGATAACATATCCAACTTCATGTTACAACAGTTCACAGAGGTAGTCTCTGCGGAAACAGTTCACAGATTCAGTCTCTGCGGGAAACAGTTCACAGATTCAGTCTCTGATCTTCTTGACTCAGTCCGGACCACGCCTCCGTGGTGTAGTCGGGTCACCTTGCTAGAGGGACTCATCCCATAGTCCTTCCCTAGACTTAACAGCTTTACTTCCATCACTTCTGAACCAGCATTGCTGACTTTTTAAAACAAACAAAAAACAGTTGGATTGCCTTGGGAAATTTTCCTACTTTCCAACTGATTTGGCTCCGTTCGGGGGACCACGTGTGTGATCGGGTAGAGGTAATAATGGTTCAGATGGTTATCATCTTCTGCTTCATCTTTTCCTTTTTTGCTTCTTGGAGACTCTCGGGGCTCCATTGTCAGCTGCCAGCTGTAACGCCACCATCTCCCTATGTTCCTTAGACTTTAAGTGATTCATCCTGATTTCGGCACTTTGGGAGTTCTCGGCACAAGCTGGGCAGACCAGGTAATATTCAGTGTCACTCAACAGGTCATGGTAATATTCGTTGTCGTCCTGAGCTAGGCCAGCGAGAGGGTCTTCTATTTCCTCCTTACCCAGCTGGACGTTAGCCGACTTTTGTTCCAAATCCCGACATCTGTCCTGAAGAGACTTCATCATGCGTTCAGATTCATCCCGCTTTTTCTGGGCTTCCTGCAAGTCTTTTACTGATGACCTCATTTGTGATTTCAATACTTCAACTTCATTCGGAGATTGATTGATCGGACTATTCAATCCCTCTACTGAAGTAGCTGTTTCAGTATTCTGTTGTTCTACATTGCCGTGCGTCAGCGTACTTTTGGCATCCAAGGGCTGTTCTGCTGCAGACTTCTCAGTCTGGGTTGCCACCTCAGCTCTTCCAATGACTTTTGAGAGCTCCCTTCCCTTTGAAGAGTGAGGCTCGTATTTAAGTTTTTCCCATTTTAGAGTTTTATCCCTCAGCATATGAATGAGTTGGCTGACTGTTAACTCTTCTGCCATCATCCCTTTTCCATTAACTACAGGGCTGTTTATAACCTTGCCCTGGAGGAGTTGGCTGACTGTTAACTCTTCTGTCCTCATCCCTTTTCCATTAGCTGCAGGGCTGTTTAGAACCTTGTCCTGGGGCTCCTTTGCTGCTTCTACTTCGCCATCATCCGTAGCCCCCATCGTTCTAATTTCCACAAATGAATCGTCCGGTGATGCTGCACCCAACTTCAGTAGGAGCTCGGAAGTCATGTCGACCAACTCAGCTTTTTCTGTCTGCAACCTGCTAACCAGTGCCTTCAGTTGCGGCACGTCTTGTTCCACCGGATTGGAGCACGCCCCTTCAGAAGCCGAATCAGCTTTGATTCGTTTGGCCTCCTCGTGCAGATGGTTTGTGTGCTCCTGCTCCCTTTTCTTCCCCAGCTGCTTCTGTTGTCTTTCCCGATTCTGAACAGACTCAGAATTCTCTGTCAAGCTATGTTGTTGTTGTTCAGAGGAATTCTGTTCTGAAACTTTGTTCTCCTCTGGAGCATAAGCCTTTATGCCCACATTCGTTCTACCAACCTTAGTCAGCAAGTTCATTTTAGACTTGTCTTTCATGCTTGGGCTGGTCTTATCATCATCCGTTTCAGAGTCTGAGCTGATTGTCTGCCCCGAGTCCTCACTCATTATTGCTTTGAGGTAGTGCCATTCCATGTCTATTTTCTTGATCCACTCCCGTCCTAGAAGTGGTGGTCCTCCCTCAGGTAGTATGTATAAGTCCATTCCGGGGTGTTCTTTGCCCCTGTCTCTCACCTTGACTCTTATCTTTCCCATGGGGTATACTTTATGCCCCGTGTATGTCTGCAATACGAACTTGGTATCTCTCAAGGGTATATGTGAGAATAGCCGGTTGTAATCCCTTCGATTTATGACTGATAGGGCTGATCCAGTGTCCAATTCCATTCTCGCTTGGACTCCGGCTATTTTTAGCATGACCCAGATAGTTTGTAGGTCAGCTTCCTTACTCACATTATGAATTCTCAGACTACCCAGTTCCTGGCCACTTGGGTCTGAATCCGAATTCTGTTCATCTGAACTCTTCTCAACCACATTGTGTACTTTGTTGTACTTTTCCTGTGATGGCTTTTTTTTTTGGTTGTTGGTCTTCTTCCCTGACCGGCGTACTTTGGCTATGTGACCCAGTTTGCCACATTTCCTACAGTCCTGGTTTTTAAACCAGCATTGGTTCTGGTCGTGTGTTGTCTTCCCACAACGATAACATTTCGTTGCACCCGAAGTAATTTGATCCACACTGAGGACCGTTGCCTTCAGCTGCATTTCTGCAGTTCCTTTCGCTGCGGCTTCGTGTGATGCTGCAATAAGGACAGCCCTATCCAGTGTAAGGTCGTTCTCTTCGAGCAGTCGCTTTTGCGTTCCTTCCTTCGACAACCCGCACACGAACTTGTCTCGCAATGCCTCTGTCAGATTTCCTCCAAACGGGCAGTATTTCGCTAGCCTACGCAGTTCGACCAAGTATTCCGCATTGCTTTCCTCTTTCCGTTGCGTTCTCGCATAAAATTTGAATCGTTCCGCCAACATCAGCGGTGTGGGGTTCAAGTGATCCTTCAGAACAGCAACAATATTATCGAAGGTTTGATCCGCCGGTTTAACTGGTGCTAGAAGATGCTTCAATAGCCCATATGTCTTCGCCCCCATCGAGTTTAGCAAGGTTATAGCTTTATCATCATCCTCTATTTTATTGGCCTCACAATATATCTCAATGCGTTCTACATACGTGGCCCAATCTTCTACCTCGGAATCGAAATCGTTGATGTTACCACGCTTAGGCATCTTCACCTCCCTGATAAACAACAACGAAATATTTCTTTAACTCTTTTTTTTTTCCAAGATGGCGGTTTCCCCGCGCTTATCTTCTTTCCCCGCCCCTTTCAAAATGGCGGTTCCCGCTTTTCTTCCCCTGGCGGGAGGGGTAAGCTTTTCCCTCGGGCGACGGCCGCTGGCTTTCGGGGTTCGCAGCCTGCTCTTCGGCTTCAGCGCGTTCCCTTCTCTCGGCCGGGCAACCGGCTCTGGGTACAACCCGTTGACGGCGAACGGTCTCAGCCGCTGGCTGGATCTCACTCAGTCTCCCTCGCTCGGGCTCTGTCTCTTCCGCTCGCGCGGCTCTCGCTCGCTCTCTCTCGGGCTCTGTCTCTCCCGTTCGCGCGGCTCTCGCTCGGGCTCTGTCTCTCCCGCTCGCGCGGCTCTCAATTGCGCCTCCCAGCCCTCTCGCAGTCCGGTGCTTCCCTCCCCGGCTGCGGCTGAGTTCTCCGCGATTTATTTATTTTATCTCTTCCCGCGCCTTACGATCCCGGTCGCAGCGCTTCGTGGCCTCGGTCACTGTCCGACCTTTTTCACCCAATCACTCCTCCCAGCCTCTCGCAGTCCGGTGCTTCCTCCCCGGCTGTGGCTGCGTTCTCCGCGGTTTATTTATTTTTATCTCTTCCCGCGCCTTACGATCCGGTCGCAGCGCTTCGTGGCCTCAGTCACTGTCTGGCCTTTTTCACCCCAATCGCGCCTCCCAGCTTCTCGCAGTCCGGTGCTTTCCTCCCCGGCTGTGGCTGAGTTCTCCGTGGCTTATTTATGTTTATATCTTCCCGCGCCTTACGATCCCGGTCGCAGCGCCTCGTGGTCGCGGTATTTGTCCGGCCTTTTTCGCCGTCGCGGTCTAGTCGTCTCACGATGCTCCCCAGCCCGCTTGTACCGCGGCTTCTGCTCCACACTGCCCCAGTCTCAGCGTCTCTGGGCCCGACTTCTGTCCGGCTCCTTTCCCCCTCGACCGTGGTCGAGTGCACCGCCCTTATCCTCCGTTTATTTGTTTCTATTTTCCCTTTACTCACAGTCACCGTGGCCGACTTGCTTCTCGTGTTGATCGGCTCACTCCCCACCGTGGCAGAAGGGACAATCCATGCCTGTTGCTGATGGAAGACATCGTGTTTGAAATCTTCCTCCTTTCTTCGTCTGCAGACTCGAGTTTTCTCTCAGCAAAACGATGAGGGCGGGTGCCTCTTCTCGATGCTCGTTTACTTCTTCAGAAGTATTGTTGCCGCAGGGTAAGATCGAACTCGTCGCCACTGTAAAGTCTGTGGGTTGTATAGCGAAGTAATACACAGACGACAAGAGTAACTTAAACAGGACTTTACTATTCGTAGGTCAGGGCGAATCTGCCCAATAAATTCTGCCACAGCACTTATATACCGGTGTGGTCACCGTCGGTATTACAGTATACAGCAGCCAGGATAAAGTAGTGCCACACCTAAAATAGTTCTCTTAAAGGTGGACAGATACATACAATAGTTCTCTTAAAGGTAGAACAGTTACATGCACTACAATAATCACAGCTTTTATAAAAGCTTGATTAAATAAAACTTCTCCTTCGATGTTGACCCACTTGTTCAAAAATAAGGGCTGTTCTAAAAATTCCTCAGCCCCCTTAAGCATAAACTGCACACTTTTTAAAAATTGGGCCCAAGTCTCTACAACCCCCTTATAAAACATAGGGAGAAGTTTAATCGATTTCAAAAACATCTTATTGTATTCCATATACAATATCCCCTGCCCTCCTATCCCACTTCATTTTTAAAAACGCTCAAAACAACTCTTCCAAAAACTTGTATTTGACTTCTGAAGAAATCTCTTCACCCATTTGATTCTAAAGGATTATTTCTTCAAATCAATATCTGGGAAATTGAGTCCTCCCTGAATTCTCCGTCCAATGATGGTATTGTAAGCCACCAAGGCTGGTTTCCCTTCCCATAAAAACCTCACACAAGCCTCTCGCTTGGACTTTTTCACCCACTCAGGAATATCTTCCACTGTGAATAAGTACCATAGCTTCGATAGCAGGAGGGCAGACAACACTGTCGCTCTTCCTTGCACTTTCAACCACCTACTTTCCCATCTTCCCAAAATCTTTTTAATTTTCATAACCTTCGGTTCCCAATTTAATCGATCCACTTCATCCCTGTCTTTCTTGCACCCCATATGCACCCCCAGAACTTCAAAACCTCCACCACCTTAAAGGGACATTCCCCCAACCATTCCCCCCTACCCCTCCCTGCAACCAGACATTGGGACTTACTATAATTCACTCTGGCTCCTGAAGCTCTACAATATTCCTCAACTACATCCATAGCTTTCCTCACTGACTCCCCATTTCTCAATGTTAATTTTGTGTCATCTGCATATTGGTGTATCACCGACACCAGCCCTGAACTGGGGACCACAATCCCAACTATACCTTGTTTCTTTCGCATCATGTAACCTAATGGTTCTGCTACCAATGTGTACAACAATGGGGACAGGGAACAACCCTGTCCCACTGATCTCTGTATCGGAAAATACTTGGATAAAAAACCATTACATTTAACACAGCTAAATATGTTTGAATAAAAAATCCTTATCCACTGAATGAAATTTTCCTTGAAACCAAATGCTTCCAAAACCTTAAATAAAAACTCATGAGAGACCCTATCAAAGGCTTTCTCTTGATCTATCTTTAATACATAAGCCTCCCTCCCACTCTCTTCCATGAGCTCTATCGCATCTCGGATTGAGACCACAGAGTCTGCAATGTCCCGGCCTATGACTCCATTGGACTGAGAGGGCCAAACTATCTGCGGTAACACCTCCTTCAAACGATTTGCCATAACCCTCGCCAAGATTTTATAATCCACATTTAACAATGTGATGGGCCTCCAATTCTTCAGATCCCGTCTATCCCCTTTATTTTTATAAGCTAAGCTTATGATCCCTCTCCTCATAGATGGGGAGAGGCTTCCCTCAATTTTAATATCCTTAAAAACTTCTAAGAGCAATGGACTTAAAATCTCGCAAAATTCTTTATAAAATTCTGCACTTAGTCCATTGGACCCTGGGTTTCCCCCCCCCCACCCCCTTCATTCCACTTATTGCTACTTTTATTTCTGCTAATCCTACTTCTTTGTCACACATGCTTCTCTCATCCTCCTTTAAACCCTTTTCAATAAAAGCAGTAACCTTCTCCATCACCAAATTGGAAATGTCTTCTTTAGTATATAACTCTTGTTAAAAGCTGCTAGCCGCCTCTAAAATCTCCTCACTTTCATGAATGATCTTCTCCCCAACATTCAACTCTTCAATTAACGATAATCTCTGTCACAGCTTTTCTTGCTCTAGTAAATATCTAGTGCATCTTTCGCCCTCCAATGCATCTCTAGCCTTTGCAAGGAGAATGGCCCCCTTGCATTTTTCAGCTTGCAATAATTCCCACTCTTCCTTTAGCACCTGGAACTTAGTCTCCACTCCCTTATCCCCTCCATCAAGTGCTTTACAGAAATCCGTAAACCTTTTATTTATATTCTCTTCTTGATGCTGGTTAGCTGCCGCCTTCTTTTTCCCATAACGTACCGAAAAAACTTTTACCTCATATTTGAAATTATCCCACAAAACTCTTCTTTCTTTCAAAAACAAAACTTCCTTCCAAACATCCTTTATTATATTTATAATCCCTTCTTTATAAGCAATTTCTTTCAGGTATTGATTGTTTAAAATCCACACCCCTGAACCGATCTTAACTCTGCTGTTCCTAATTCTAAGAACCAAAGCCAAGTGATCACTAAAAAATATTTTTCTATAAAAAATCTCCATCACCTCAGAACTTAACCCTTCACGCATTAACACAAAATCTATTCGGCTCTGTTTTAAAACATCACCCACCCAACCTGATCTGGAGAACTCCCTTTTTATGGGGTTCCAGTCCCTCCATAAGTCTCTCAAATTTAAATTTGCCATCATTTTTACAGTCATCCCTCTGGAGTTATCATCCTTAAAGGTCATCTGGGCTGAAATGTCCATCCGAGATAAAAATACATTAAAATCCCCCACTATACAAGGATTTTCCACCTCTGCCACTTCAGTGAATAACCCCTGAAAAAACTCTCAACGCTTGCAATGGTCGTTCGGTGCATAGATATTAAAGAGATCGCAATTAAATTCCTCCATTTTTACCCTTAGCCATAAAAATCTCCCCTCAGCGTCCTTGTCCATCAAGGCAACGTTCTCTTTTATGGACGGACTCACCAAAACAGCCACCCCTCTACGGTTATTGTGTGCACAACTTGCAAACACCTCTCCCTTCCAAACCTTCTGAACTCTTTCTAGGATATCCTCATCCCAAAAGGTTTCTTGCAGACACAAGTCCATACCTTTAGAACCCTGCAACAACTGCTGCAATTTCTTATCACCCCTCAGTCCGTTCACATTAATCGAGACCAATGTAATCATGGCTCCAAAGAAGGGAAGTATGACTGATAATCTCCCCATCATTTAATCTCTGGCCCTTCCCTCCTCACATGCTCCTTCCCAACTTCTCGGGCAGCTGTTGCTTTTCCCTGCAGCCTCCGACTCCTTTTCCCCTCCTGTTTAAACTTTCCCTGCTGTTTCAGCCTCTTCTATGCATTAAGTTTGGGCCCAGGAGCTGCCCTTCCTCCCTCCTCCTGCCCCTCACTAACCTTTCCTTTTCCACATGATGCCACCCAACCCCCGACTTCCATGTCTCTGTCCCCCTCTAATTCCTCACACTCAAGCTCTTCTGCAACCCCCTGTGCCTGCTCCCCGTCAGATACATAATCCTGCTCCCCGTCAAATACTGCATCTCCCACAGAGAGTCTTCCTGCTATCGCAGTTTCTCCCACTGTGCCGCTCCCTTCGACCACATCTCCACCTCTGACCCTTGCACCCTGTTGCTTCTCTCCATGGGACAATGGCGCACCTAAATTGTTCCCTTCTGACGTCTCTATCTCGCCGATCCCATCCTGCTGTCCCTTTAAGGCTCCTGCCTCTTGCACCCTCTCCCCGTCCTGCCCCCTCCCGCTCACCAAGATATCCGACTCCCCGCCTCTCCCCGGAGCGCCCACATCCACCACACACCCCGCTCCCGCCTCCTCTCCCCCCGCAGCCACCAGACTTCCCAGGGGGAGCCGAACCGCACTAAGGCTCGAGTCTGTACTCGACCCTCGCTGCCCGTTGCTGTCTTTGTTCCCCTCCACAGCACTCGGCGTGTTTTCCGCCATCTCCATCCCGTCCTCCACTCCGCCATCCTTTGCCTCTTCCTCTGCTCCTTTCTCCTTTATTTTACTGGCTGTTTCCTCTGACTGCACTGCTCCTCCGGCCATTCCACTCTCATCTCCGTCTCCTTCTCCCATCTCCTCATCACTCATATCGCTCCCTTCTGCCACACACTCACAGCGGGTGGGGCCTTTGTGACACACCCCACAGCTCTCAACGTTGCAGCTCCGAGCGATATGTCCCGTCTCACCGCAATTGTAACAATACAAATCTGGACAGTTTCTTACGAGATGGTTAGTCCCAGACAATAATAGCACACCTTTGGTTATCGTGCAGCACACGAAACTACTGCACTCCTTCCAGTTTCCCAAACTTCATACTGTACGGTAAAAACCTCAACACCTCTGGGAACCGCACCTTTACATACCGTGTTCCGTCTGCTACCCGTGTTCCCGGATAGTACCTCCTCTTTATTTCGGAACAGATTTTAATGTCCCACGACTCCAACTTTTTGCTCAGCACTTCGTCCTCAATGTACACTGGCAAGTTCAAAAATGAAACCACCACCTCCTCTGAATATAGCATAGTCACCTCCAAGATTTCTCACCAACTTTCAGAATGAGTAGCAGTTTTTCCACCTCCTCATGACCACTGACCGTCACCTCAAATCCCACATTCGGCTTTGGTCGGCAGGCAAAGCAGCTTCCCTCACCACAGTCCTCATGAACCACTTGGATTATATCCCAGGCTCGAATCTTCTTATGCTCATATTGCACCACCACCGTGTTTTCTTTACCAAACCTCCTGGGGTCCCAGCCCAAATCTTTGTGCCTTCTTTTTCCTTTCCCACCACAGTTTCTTCCCTAATTAAATTCCTCTCGGGAACACTGTCCTCCAAGGGGCCTGGCTCTCCGGACCCCTCAGCAGCCATCTGGCTGTTTTTTGTGGGCCAAAAAGGCCCTAAAACCTGAAAACAAAACCCCAAAACCCACCACCAACAGTTTACAAAACTCCCTCCAACACCCAGCTGCAATTAGGCAACCAGTAACACCTGGCTCACTCCTAGCCCCTCCCACCTAGAGAGTGTTACCCACTAAGCTATGGCTGACACCCTAAGAGAGGATATAACGAGAGATAAGCAGGCAGTGGAGACTTTGTGTAGAATTAATAAATATAAAATAATTTAAGCTTGTAATGGGAATTGTGTATAGCTGGCAGCAGGTTGTAGGGGGGCATCCTTTACCTGGTTTACGGTAATTTACCTGGTCAGGCAGTCTTGCCAGTGCACTATGACCAATTCCAATCAGCGGTTTCGAACCGCTAAATCCTCCTTCCAGTTCTGACTGAAGGAACTTATATTTAATGAGATATTAAAAACGGACAAATGGTCTGGATGCAAGGAAGTCAAATTTTATTTAAAACTAAAGAAACTACACAACACGATCAAAGTAATCACGATAAAATTGCTTAACAGGGGAAGGCAGATGGCAAAACGAGGGATAAATGGCTACAATGGTAATCTTACAATCTTAGCAACAGTTCCCTTAAATTACCGCCCCTTTACTTCTCACTAGATTGTCTTGCTAGTGGGTCAGAAGCCTTGCTCACCTGCAGTCCAAAGAGTAAAAGAGAAGAGAGAAATGCTTCTGGGAAGCTATCTTTTATACCCCTTTTTTGGGGCCCGCCCAGATCTGATGTTGCTGGGCTAAAACAAAAGAGATCCAAACTGTCCACTTGTCTGGGATGGGTTTGGATAAAGTTGCAGTTTAAATGTGTCCATTGTCTGTGATGGCTTTCAAATAAAGCTGCAGTGGTTTGAATGTGTTCTCCCATTCATTTAAACGGTTCCTCCTCAGTTTGGATGTGTCCACTTGATATACAAACAAATGCTAATAGCATTGAATTGTTTTGTAAATAAAGCATTGTCCTGTGGTCATCTGGAACCGCAATTGATTGACAGTCTTGAGTGCTTATCAAACAAAGTCCTTTTGTTCATGCTGGCAGTTTGAAGCACTTGATATTAGAGTCAATTTCAGTGAATGGATGTGTGTAAACAACCCAGTGTGCTTGCTGTCTGATGATTGGCTGATTCAAATGGGTTACTCCCCAGTGTAAACAAACAGCTTGTAGGTTACTGGGTCCGCCCAATACCACAGGGTGACTGACAGCTCAAACCCACTACAGGGCAGCGCTGAGCTTTTTCATATGCTAACAGCCTGTCTGTTTCATATGCTAACAGCCTGTCTGTCCTTTTAAATTCTGTTTCCATGAGGCCTGTTCAGCCATTTTTATGCCCTGGGCAATTTAAACAGTCCAAAACTCAAGAGTACATCTTTTAATAAAATGTACAATCTTAAAGTGTGCGATTTTCACAAAGTTCTTTGATTCCAGTGTCCAAGTGCTGCCCAGCTTACGAGCTTTTTAACACAGCCTTTTGTGGTTCTGGGTATGTTTTAAAACATTGTCCAACCCAGAGACAATTTAAATCACACAGGTCTTCCTCCACGATGTGGATTAATAGTTCCCGATCTTCAGGGGCTGGGGGGATTTTGCGACCCCTACAAGGTGTGAAGTGGTAGAATGTGTGAATCAGACAAGAATGTAGCAAAGGCTGAGTGGTTTTAATGGGGGATTTTAACTTTCATATAGATTTGGGATAAGCAGACAAGCTCATGTCAGAAAGGTAATGAATTTCTCAAGTGTGTTCAGGATAGTTTTCTGCAACAATAAGCCCCATAAACAAGAGGGCAGGCTACAGTAGATTCAGTAATGAGTAATGAGCCAGATTTAGTTAACATTCAAACTGTGCCTGAACACTTATTTAAGAGCGATGATAAGATGATCAAGTTCAATGTAATGTTTGAAAGGGAGAAATGTGAAACAGCTACTAAGATTCTAGATTTAGGTAAGGCTAACTTCAATGCGATGAGACAGACACTGTCCACAGTAAACTGGGCAAATCTGTTAATAGGTAAAATGACAGAAGATCAGTGGGAGATGTTCAAAAAAGAATTTAATGTCTTACAGGCCAGTTTATACCCCTAAGGGGCAAGAGTTCTACTTGAAAAGAAATACAGCCATGGATGACTAAAAAAATAAGGCAAAACATAAAACTTAAAGAAAAAGCATGCAAAAATGAAAAAACTAGCACGGATCCTGGCAACCGGGAGAGATACAAAGAACAACAAAAGGGGACAAAAGGTATATATCAATGATTTGGTCTTGAGTGTAAGAAGTATGACTAAGAAGTTTGCAGATGATACAAAAATTGGCCGTGTAGTTGATATTGAAGAAGTAAGCTGTAGACTGCAAGAAGATAGCAATGGGCGGGTAAGGTGGGAAGAAAAGTGGCAAATCGAATTCAATCCAGAGAAGTGTGGGGTAACACATTTGGGGAGGGCTAACAAGGCAAGGGAATACACTGTAATTGGTAGGATACTGAGAAGTGCAGAAGATCAGAGGGACCTTGGAGTTCATGTCCGCAGATCCCTGAAGGTAGCAGGACAGGTAGATAAGGTGGTTAAGAAGGCATACGGGATACTTAAATTTATCAGCCGAGGCATAGAATATAAGAGCAGGGAGGTTATGCTTGAAACATAGAAACATAGAAACATAGAAGATAGGAGCAGGAGAAGGCCATTCGGCCCCTCGATCCTGTTCCGCCATTTAATGAGATCATTGCTGATCATCAAAATTCAGTACCCTGTCCCTGCTTTCTCCCCATATCCCTTGATTCCTTTAGCCTTAAGAAATATATCTTACTCCTTCTTGAATATATTTAATGAATTGGCCTCAACTGCCTTCTGTGGTAGAGAATTCCACAGGTTCACCACTCTCTGGGTGAATAAATTCCTCCTCATCTCTGTCCTAAATGGCTTACCACTTATCCTTACACTCTGATCGCTGGTTCTGGACTCCCCCGCCATTGGGAACATCCTTCCTGTATCTAGTCTGTCTAGTCCTGTTAGAATTTTATAAGTTTCAATGAGATCCCCTCTCATTCTTCTAAGCTCCAGCCCAATCGACCCAATCTCTCCTCATACGTCATTCCTGCCATCCCAGGTACCAGTCTGGTGAATCTTCGCTGTACTCCCTCCATGGCAAGAACATCCTTCCTCAGATAAGGCGACCAAAACTGCACACAATACTCAAGGTGTGGTCTCACCAAGGCCCTGTACAACTGCAGCAAGACATCCTTGTTCCTGTACTCGAATCCTCTCGCTATGAAGGCCAACATACCATTTGCCTTCTTAACCACCTGCTTCACCTGCATGCTTACCTTCAGCGGCTGGTGCACAAGGACACCCAGGTCTCGTTGCACTTCCGCTTCTCCCAATCTATTGCCATTCAGATAATGCTCTGTCTTCTTGTTTTTGCCACCAAAGTGGATAACCTTGCATTTATCCACATTATACTGCATCTGCCATGCATCTGCCCAATCACCCAACCTGTCCAAATCATAATGGAGTTTCTCTGCATCCTCCTCACAGCACACACACGCACCCAGCTTTGTGTCATCTACAAACTTGGAGATATTACATCGAGTTCCCTCGTCTATACCATTCATATATATTGTGAATAGCTGGGTTCCTAGCACCGATCCCGGTTGTACCCCACTAGTCACTGCCTGCCACTCGGAAAAAGATCTGTTTATTCCAACACTTTGCTTCCTCTCTGCTAACCAGTTCTCTATCCAAGTCAGTACCTTACCCACAATCCCACGTGCTTTAAATTTGCACACTAATCTCTTATGCGGGACCTTATCGAAAGCCTTCTGAAAGTCCAAATACACCACATCCAGTGGTTCTCCCTTATCTATTCTACCAGTCACATCCTCAAAAAATTCCAGCAGATTAGTCAAGCACGATTTGCCTTTTGTAATTTCATGTTGACTTTGTCTGATCCTGTCACTGTTTTCCAAGTGCTCTGCTATTACATCTTTTATAATGGACTCTAGCATTTTCCCCACTACCAATGTCAGGCTAACCAGTCTATAATTCCCCATTTCCTCTCTACCACCTTTTTTAAATGGTGGGGTTACTGCAGTGGGTGGCGTGCGCCCAGTCAGCTCTGCCCCTGACTGTGTCTGAGCAGTTCGAATCGCTCCCACACTCCTGGGTTCTAGACACCGGACTTAGGTAAAGCGGCGATACAGAAATAGTGTAGACAACTACCGTATTTTTAGTAAAGGCACAATTAAATCACAACACTGAAAGTTACTAGAACAATTACAGGCATATACAAGTACACTTATTTGGGAATGGGGAACACCAGGTGTTGTATCCGTGTGTTAATGGAGACATGGAATGCAGGAGTTGGTTTAACAGGTGTTTACTGAATAAAGTCTGGAGGTGAACTAAAAGATACAAGACGCTATACAGGCTTATATACCCAAGTGGTCACTACCGGTATTACAGTACACAGGGGCTCTTAAAGGTACATACACTACAATTCCTCCCCTTTTAGATAATTAGTACATAACATTTTAAGTAATCATTAATTAACATGTTTACAAGAACAGTAATGTACACATTTGCTGCAGTTAATCAATTATAAGTCAGTCTCTCTGGAGGCTTCCTGACTCGGTCTGGATAACGCCTTGGCGGTGTAGGAGTTTTCGGTGGTGTAGTAGGTTCTTTTGGCAAGGTCGATTCGGCTTGAATGCCAGTGTCGGGTTCATCTGGTTCCAGTATCACCGGATCGGACGTAGATACTATGGGTATCTCTGCTTCATCATTAGGCGTATAGAGTTGTGGTGTAGGTTATCCCTTTTCGGATGACTCTATGATCTGGTTATGCTTTCACCAATGTCCACGGTATACATCAGCGGTCCTAGTCGTGTGCAAATAGTTCCAGGCTGCCATTTCTCGGTACGGTAGTCCCGGGCCAAAACTTGTTGACCTATCTGGAAGGTTCTAGTTGGCCTTTCATTCATGCCTTGAAATTGTCGGTTCTCTACGTCCCTTCTGATGTTTGGCTTGATCAAATCCAGCCGGCATCTTAGTCTTCTATTGAAAACATCATGGCGGGAGTTTGGTTTGTAACCACATGTGTTGCATTCCTGTACGCAAACAAGAAGTTATCTACCTTATGTTGTAGATTTATGTCTTCATTACTCATGGCGTTTATGGCCTTTTTGAAGGTCTGGACAAACCTTTCAGCTAATCCATTGGTGGCGGGATGGTATGGGGCGGACGTGTAGTGCTTAACCCCATTGTTTTTAAGAACTTCCTGAATTCTTCGGACACAAATTGCGGTCCATTATCAGAACAGATCTGTTCAGGCAGCCCATTCTTGGCAAATATGGTCCTTAATACTGTGATGGTTTTTTCCGTGGTGGTGGAGGACACCTTTATTACCTCTGGCCACTTGGAGTGTGCATCAACCGCGATTAAGAACATTGAGTCCATAAATGGATCAGCAAAGTCGATGTGTACCCTTTGCCATGGAGATGAGGGCCACTCCCATGGATGTAGAGGGGCTTGTGGTGGGGCGTTTTGGACCTTCTGGCATCCTAGACAGCTCTTGGTCATTTCTTCGATGTCTCCATCGATACCTGGCCACCACACAAACGCTCTGGCTAGGTTCTTCATTTGCACTCCACCCAGATGCCCCTCATGAAGCTCCTTTAGCACTTTATCCTGGAGTTTGGGTGGAATCACCACTCTGGATCCACACATCAAGGTTCCTCGGCACACTGACAGCTGTTCTCTTCTTTGCGAGAATGCTGGCAACAGTGGTTCGCCATGTGCTGGCCATCCCTTCATCGTTAAATCGTAGACTCGTGAGAGAGTCGGGTCATTTCTCGTTTCATTTTCAATGGTAGAATTTGTTACTGGTAGACATTCCACTATGGTTGAGTGGAACATCTCCACTGGGTCCACTGTAGGTGCCTCTTCTACCGTTGGCAACGGTAGGCGCGATAAACCATCAGCATTCCCATGCTGTTTTGATCCTTTGTATTCTATGTCATATTGGTGTGCCCCTAGGAAAAGGGACCACCTCTGGAGCCTTTGTGCTGTCATAATGGGAACGCCCTTTTTAGGGTTGAATATGGAAACGAGGGGTTGATGGTCAGTCAACAAGGTAAATTTTTGTCCGTGTAGGTAATGGTTGAATTTCTTCACTCCCCATACCAGGCTGAGTGCTTCCCTGTCGATCTGGGCATAGTTACACTCAGCTGAGTTCAATGAGCGTGACGCAAAAGCTATCGGCCGCTCCGAGCCATCAGGGAATCTATGCGATAATACCGCTCCTACGCCGTAAGGGGATGCATCGCACGCCAGTCTGATTGGCAGTGATGGGTTGTAATGAGCCAACACTTCCTTGGACGTGATCAAGCCTTTGCATTTATGGAAGGCACTTTTACAGTCTTCGCTCCATTTCCAAATTACTCCCGTTTGTAGCAGTGCATTAAGAGGGTGCAGAACAGTTGACAAGTTCGGTAAAGATTTATGATAGTAATTTATCAATCCCAGGAATGACCTTAATTGTGAGACATTTTCAGTTGCTGGGGCTTTTATCGCCGCTTCAATTTTTTCAGGTGACTTATGCAACCCTTCTTCGTTAATTATATGGCCACAATATGATATTTGTTTCTGGAAAAATTCGCACTTGTGACGATTTGCTCGTAGGCCCCGTTCTCTCAGCCTAGTGAGCACCTGCTCCAAATTGGCAAGGTGCTCGTTGTCGTTTTCTCCTGTTACAAGGATGTCGTCTAGGTAGCATTGAGTCCCCGGAATCCCTTGCAGGACTTGCTCCATAGCTCTTTGCCAGATAGCTGGAGCTGATGCTACTCCGAAAACCAGTCGATTGTACTGGTGCAGGCCTTTGTGTGTGTTTATCGTGAGATACTTTTTAGAGGCCTCCTCAACCTCCATCTGTAGATATGCCTGTGCCAAGTCAATTTTGGTGAAACGTTTCCCTCCGGATAGTGAGGCGAAAATATCTTCTATCCTCGGAAGAGGATACTGTACAGTGTGAAGGACCGGGTTTACAGTCACCTTGAAGTCCCCACTGATGCGAATTTTTCTCTGTTCTTCAGATTTATCATTATTCAACATTTTCTTCATGACCGGGACGATGGGTGTTGCCCACTCGCTCCAATCTACCTTGGATAACACGCCTGTCTTTTCCAAATTCTCCAGCTCTGCCTCGACTGCTGGACAAATTGCGTATGGCACCGGCCTTGCCTTAAAAAACTTGGGAATTGCCGCATCTTCCACTTTTATTGAGGCGGTGACACCTTTCAAGGTTCCTAGTTCCTGTTGAAACACTTCTTTGGCGTTGGCCAAGATGTCTTTTAATCGTTCAGGTATGACGTCATCATCATTTTTTTTCTTACTGGTCACCATCAGTGCCTGAATGGAGTGCCAGTCTAAACGTATCTTCCTGATCCATTCACGTCCCAACAGCGGTGGACCAGCATCTTGCAGAATGTATAAATACAACTTCTGTATTTCCTTGCCGTTGCATACAACAGGCACCCTTATTTTCCCTCTGTGGTATACTTTCTGCCCCATATATGTCTTCAAGATAATGGATGTGTCTTTCAAAGGTATATGCGGAAATAGCCGCTCGTAATCCCGTCGACTTATGACGGTCAGAGCTGATCCTGTATCTGGCTCCATTTTAACTGGGGACCCCGCTATCATGAGGGTAACCCAAATGGTCTGGTAATCTTCTTTGGCAATTACATTATGTAATTTGAGACAGCTTAGTCTCTTGTTTCCGGAGTCGCTATCGCTCTTCTGGTCTTCGGAGCTACTGTCCGTCATCATTTGTACCTTTCTGTACTTTTCCTTATTGATTTTTTTTCTGTCAGTGGATTTTTTTGTTTCCAGATTGGCATACACGTACAATGAGTCCCATCTTTCTGCATTGCCTGCATGCTTTGTCCTTGAACCAGCAGTCCCTCTGGTCATGGGTGGATCTGCCGCAGCGATAACATCTCTCGAAACCCCGTGTCATTTCATGGGTGCCGAAGTCCTGTGGCTTTTGCTGTATCTCTGCAGCTCCTCTTGCTGCTGCTTCGTATGATACAGCCACACTGAAAGCCTTGTCCAGTGTCAAATCTTTCTCAGAAAGTAGCCTTTTCTGTGTTCCTTCACTTAGGAGAACGCAGACGAATTTGTCTCGTAGAGAATCTGCCAGTCCTGCCCCAAATTGGCAGTGCTTTGACAGCTTTCTTAATTCGGTGAGGTAATCAGCGTTACTTTCATTCTTGTGCTGATTCCTCCTGAAGAATTTGAATCGTTCCGCTATCAGCAGCAGTGTTGGGTTTAAGTGCTCCTGTAGGGTATCAACAATCTCCTTAAAATTCTTGTCCATCGGTTTGGCTGGAGTGATTAAGTTTCGTAACAGCCCGTATGTCCTTGCGCCCATCAGATTTAGAAGTACCGATGCCTTTTTATCATCCTCTACTTCATTCGCTGTGCAATATACCTCCACTCTTTCCACATATGTGGTCTAATCCTCCATATCACTATCGAAAGCAATAATATTGCCAGTCTTAGGCATCCTGAAAATCAAAAATGGCGCCTCCCGCGCTTTCCTTTCTTCCCTGCTGAGAAAAAATGCTGCCTCCCGCGCTTTCCCGCCGCTGCCGCTGCTGACAACGCTGTTCTCCACGGTCTTTATTTACAGAGATATTTTTAATAGTTGGAGACTCGTTCCCGCCGGACTCTCTGGGACTTTTCCCTCCCTCTGCTTGGTCCGAACTCCGACCTGCTTTGCAGCGCCGGCTGTCTCCCGAGTGCTCCACCCTCCGTCTCTGTTTGCCTCCGCCTTCCGACTCACTGCTCGGCCCCGCTGCCGAGCCACCCGATCGAGCCCCAGCCCGCCGCCCAGGAAGGATTAGTGCAGTACCTGCCACCAGCCCGGCTAGCTGGTGAAACCACAGTTTTTTAAAAAAATTTTCATTGATTTTTTCTTCGACCTTCGTCTGAGGAATCGATCTCCTTGAGGTGCTGCCGAATTGCAGGTAAGTCCGTTTCCAATTCGTCGCCACTGTTGTATCTGTGTGTTAATGGAGACACGGAATGCAGGAGTTGGTTTAACAGGTGTTTACTGAACAAAGTCTGGAGGTGAACTAAAAGATACAAGACGCTATACAGGCTTATATACCCGAGTGGCCACTACCGGTATTACAGTACACAGGGGCTCTTAAAGGTACATACACTACACCAGGCACATCGAGTGAACAAACACATTAAAAATCCCCCCTACCCTTGTCCCACCCCAATACCTAATTAGATTGAGCTAAGAGGGGCCAGGGATTTATGCTCACCAATGGGGTTCGTTTTTGATGGTTCAAAACCTGTCAATTAAGCCAGTTATGGTTTTGGGGTTCACTCTTGTTGGCCTTTGGGGCCTGCCGTCACCACGTAGTCCCAGGGTGCGGCGATGGAGTCGTCTGTGTAAAGTACCCTCCTTTCCTTCGTTAGAGATAGGGAGTAAAGTCTTTGTTGGGTACTTTACCTTGCAGAAAATAGTTGTTCTTCTGGTTGTGGTTTGGTCGCCGATGGTTTTGTTGTGGTTGGGGTTCGGTTGGCGGTCTATGGTGTTGGCTTGATCCTTCTACCCATGTTTCGAACACCAGCTTATAATTGGACTGAGGTGTGTACCCACTCGTCCCCAATGCTTCTTTGCAGTGCCCTTCTCTGCTTATCGGTTTTTGCCTTTCATCTCGTCTCGCCTGCCCGCTCGCGGCCCCATGTGTCCTGTGTGCGTTCGAGTCGGGTCCTGTTCTCCGACCGCATTTGGCCCCCGGTGTTGTAATGGGCGTCCTCCGTGTCGAGCAGCGCTGGGAGGGAGGAGAGGAAGGAGAGAAGCAAGCGAAGTGCTCTTGGCTAACCGTGGACCTAAAATTATATCGGTTCTTCATTCCCTTATCTGTGCGCCAAATCAGGTCAGTTCTTTGTTTAATTTTGATGGGCTTGTCTAAAGTGATTACAGTCATTCACTTTAACGGCTTTATGGGGCGGTTGTCTCCTTGTTTAATGGCTTCAATATCCTGGCTGTTTGTCATTTATGAAATTTAATTGCCTTTTCCTGGCTTGGTAGCTACTTTGAGTGTTACCGATTATTTATGCAGAAAGTTAATGGCCTCAAGATTAGGCCTGTCCTGAGTTCACAGAAACCCCACAGCGCAGATAGAGGCCATTTCGGCCCATCGAGCCTGCACCGACACATATCCCACCCTATCCCCACGTACTTAATCCCCCTAACACTAAGGGTCAATTTATCATAGCCAATCAACCTAACCCGCACATCTTTGGACTGTGGGAGGAAACTGGAGCACCCGGAGGAAACCCACGCAAACACGGGGAGAATGTGCAAACTCCACACAGACAGTCGCCCGAGGCCGGATTCGAACCCGGGTCCCTGGCGCTGTGAGGCAACAGTGCTAACCACTATGCCACCGTGCTGCCCCAGAGTTGATCTGTTTCAAGATGAAGAATGCATATTCTGTGTTTACCTTGCTGTCTGGCTTTAGAAAATGACAAAGTCTTTCACAGATCCATGCATGTTAGGCTTCGTTTCAGGATTTGAATGGGCCTGCCTTCTGCAGGGCCTTGCTTTTAAAATCCTGCAGGTTTCTGTCATGAGGTTTCAGAAGCCATTTTCTTTTGGGTACCCTTTTTAATAACTTGTCCATACAGGGTCCCTTTATCCATAACCTTTGGGGAATGTGGGTATTTTGAGAACCCTACATTACATTAGCTACCCTCCAATCCATGGGAACTGTTCCAGAGTCTATAGAATTTTAGAAGATGACCAGCAATGCATCTACTATTTCTAGGGCCACTTCCTTAAGTACCCTAGGATGTAGATTATCAGGCCCTGGGGATTTATCAGCCTTCAATCCCGTCAATTTCCCTAACTCCATTTCCTTACAAATACTGATTTCTTTCAGTTCCTCCCTCTCATTAGACCCTATGTTCCCCGACTTCTCTGGGAGGGTATTTGTGTCCTCCTTTGTGAAGACAAAACCAAAGTATGTATTTAATTGGCCTGCCATTTCTTTGTTCCCAATTATAAATTCCCCTGATTCTGACTGCAAGGGACCTATGCTTGACTTCACCAATCTTTTTCTCTTCATATATTTACTAGCTGGAGTGCCCGGCGGTGCCGAGGCTTTTTCGAGGGCATGTTGTTGTTGGAAGAGAGAGAGAATGACTGGGGGGGGGGAGAGAGAGAGAGCGACTGGGGGGAAGAGAGAGAGCGACTGGGGGGAAGAGGGGGGAGGGAGGGGGGAAGGGAGGGAGGGGGGAAGAGGGGGGGAAAAGAGGGGGGGAAGAGGGGGGGAAAGAGGGGGGAAGAGGGGGGGTGGAAGAGGGGGGAGGAGGGAAGAGCGGGGGGAAGAGGGGGGGAGGGGGGAAGAGGGGGGGAGGAGTGGGGGAGGAAGAGGGGGGGAGGGGGGAAGGGGAGGAAGAGGAGGGGGAAGAGGGGAAGGGCGGAGGAGGGGTGGAAGAGGGGGGGAGGGGGGAAGGGAGGGAGGGGAAGGGAGGGAGAGGGGGGGAAGGGAGGGAGGGGGGAGGGAGGGAGGGGGGAAGGGAGGGGGGGCAGGGAGGGAGGGGGGGAAGGGAGGAGGGAGGGAGGGGGGGAAGGGAGGAGGGAGGGAGGGGGGAAGGGAGGAGGGGGGAGGGAAGGGGGGGAGGGAGGGAGAGAGAGGGGGTGAGGGAGAGAGAGTGGGAGGGAGGGAGAGAGAGAGGGGGGAGGGAGGGAGGGAGAGTGGGGGGGGAGGGAGGGAGAGAGAGTGGGGGGAGGGAGGGAGAGAGAGGGGGGAGGGAGAGAGGGGGGAGAGAGAGGGGGAGGGAGAGAGAGGGGGAGGGAGGGAGAGAGGGGGGAGGGAGGGAGGGGGGAGGGAGAGAGAGTGGGCGAGGGAGGGAGAGAGGGGGGGAGGGAGAGGGTGGGCAGGGAAGAGGGGGGCAGGGAAGAGGGGGGGCAGGGAGAGGGGGGAAGGGAGAGGGAGGGGAGAGAGGGGGGGAGAGAGAGGGAGGGAGGGGGAAGGAGAGAGGGAAGGAGGAAGAAACCAGGCAGCCCAGGCTAAAGATGGCGCTGTTCAGGCCCTCATTGAAGTTCTGCCATGATCAAAGATGGCGTCACGAAGAAAGTGTCGTACTGCCAAGATCAAATATGGCGCTGTGGTGTCGCTACATTGAACTGCTGCCAGGATGAAAGATGGCCGGGCCCAGTTGCTGGGGTAACCCTCCTCGGCTCCCGATCTCCAGAGCCAGTTGCCGGGTTAACCCTTGAGAGGGGGGGGGGGCTGAGGAGAGGGGATAGGGGGCGGGGGCAGAAAGATAAAAAAGCTGTCTGCCAGCCTTCATGGCGGGTGCGGCCAGCCTTGAAGGTGCATGAAGAAGCCGGCGGCCATTTTCTCATGTCGGTTGGAAGCATGGAAAAATAAAATTTCTTAATAAAAACTGCAAAATTTCTTTACTTTAAAAAAAAGTACCTGCAAAGTACAAAATCGGAAATCTTCTAACTTTATATGTTCTTTCCTTAAAAACTTTCGGCTTTTGTATATCTTCTAACTTTATATCTTCTTTCTTTAAAAAACTTTTGCCTTTTGAAAATCGAAAGTTTTTTAAGGAAAGAAGATATAAAGTTAGAAGATATAAAAACTGAATTATTTATTCTCTATCTCTTCATTTACGTTGCAATAGTTGCTGCAGTCACTCCAGTGCTCGCGAAGACTGAAGTAACTTTTATTTATTCTGTCTTATTAAGCATCAGGCCCCGCCCACACACGCCATAGGATTGGTCAACCATCACGTGATGGGGGAGACCGAAGGGTGGGGGGTGAGGGGTGGGAGAAGCTTGCCACGAAACAATTGCCTAGGGTCCAGCATGGCTGGCAACAGACGCCCAGGCTTAGAGGCCTACCTGCAAAAATGGGGAAAGGTAGGAAAATTAATGAGATTAGATGAAAGATTTAGAAAGTAATTAACTTTTTTTAAAAACAATTTCTGAAAGTAATTATTTTTTTTTTTAAAGAATTTCTGTTTTAAAAGGAACTTTTTTTTAAAGACGCAGAAAGCGGGAAAAAGAAATGAAAAGTTTGGAATCAAGATGGCGGCGACTCACCTCGGTTCAGAACGATAAGGCCCGCCCACACAGGCACTGATTGGTGGACCGTCAGGTCACCGAAGCATAGGATTGGTCAATCGTCCCGTCACTCGACCGTAGGAGGGCCCAGCCGCATGCGCCAGGAAGCCGCCGTATGATTGGTCGACCTCAAAGTCACTCGATGCTAATGAGCGGATAATGAGCGGAATGTTGAATGTTTTTTGGATACCGCTGGCGCAATTTTTGTCCGGCCGAAATGTAAATATGCTTAGGACGGTTCTGGAATCGTCAGCTTTCTTTCGACGTAACACACGTGTAGGTACGTTCTTTAACTTTCAAGTTAATTCAATGCAGACAGACGGCATGGCAGACAGACAGACAGAAGAACTGCTTTATATATATAGATAGAAGCTTTTACAGTCAGTTTTTATGTTCCCTGAAAGCTTACTCTCATACTCTATTTCCCCCCCCCCTTTATTAATACTTTTGTCCTCCTTTGCTGAATCCTAAACTGCTCCCAATCCTCAGGTTTGCTGCTTTTTCTGGCCGATTTATATGTCTTCCCCTTGGATCTTATGCTAACCCTAATTTCCCTTGTTAGCCACAGTTGTGCCACATTTTTTGTTATATTTTTATGACAGACAGGAATGAATAAATTCTGTAGTTCATCCATGCGATCTTTAAATGTTTGCCATTGCCTATCCACCATCAACCCTTTAGCATAGAAACATAGAAGATAGGAGCAGGATTAGGCCATTCGGCAGCTCGAGCCTGATCCGCCATTCAATGAGATCATGGCTGATCATCAGTACCCTGTCCCTGCCTTCTTCACATATCCTTTGATCCCTTTAGCATTAAGAAATATATCTAACTCCTTCTTGAATATATTTAATGATTTGGCCTCAACTTCCTTCTGTGGTAGAGAATTCCACAGGTTCACCACTCTCTGGGTGAAGAAATTCCTCCTCACCTCTGTCCTAAATGGCTTACTCCTTATCTTTAGACTGTGATCTCTGGCTCTGGGCTCACCCGCCATCGGGAACATCCTTCCTGCATCTAGTCTGTCTAGTCCTGTTAGAATTTAATAAGTTTCAATGAGATCACCTCTCATTCTTCTAAACTCCAGCGAGTATAAGCCCAATCGACCCAGTCTCTCCTCATACGTCATTCATGCCATCCCAGGTGTCAGTCTGGTGAATCTTCACTGCACTCCCGCCATGGCAAGAACATCCTTCCTCGGATAAGGTGACCAAAACTGCACACAATACTCAAGGTGTGATCTCACCAAGGCCCTGCAGAACTGCAGCAAAACACCCTTGTTTTTTTACTCGAATCCTCTCACTACGAAGGTCAAAATACCATTACCCTTCTTAACCGCATGCTGCATGTGCATGCTTACCTTCAGCGACTGGTGCACAAGGACACCCAGGACTCGTTGCACTTCCCCTTCTCCCAATCTATTGCCATTCAGATAATAATCTGCCTTCATGTTTTTGCAACCAAAGTGGATAACCTCGCATTTATCCACATTATACTGCATCTGACATGCATTTGCCCAATCACCCAACCTGTCCAAATCATAATGGAGTTTCTCAGCATCCTCCTCTCAACACACACGCCCACCCGGCTTTGTGTCATCTACAAACTTGGAGATATTACATCTAGTTTGCTCATCTAGATCACTTATATATATTGTGAATAGCTGGGGCCCGAGCACTGGTCCCTGCGGTACCCCACTAGTCACTGCCTGCCACTCAGAAAAAGACCCGTTTATTCCAACTCTTTGCTTCCTGTCTGCCAACCAGTTCTCTATCCAAGTCAATACCTTGCCCCCAATCTCTTGTGCTTTAAGTTTATATGCTAATCTCTTATGCGGGAACTTATCGAAAGCCTTCTGAAAGTCCAAAAACCCCACATCCACGGGTTCTCCCTTATCTATTCTACCAGTTATCTATTCTACCAGTTACATCCTCAAAAAATTCCAGTAGATTAGTCAAGCACGATTTTCCTTTTGTAAATCCATGTTGATCTTGTCCGATCCTGTCACTGTTTTCCAAGTGCTCTGCTATTACATCTTTTATAATGGACTCTAGCATTTTCCCCACTACCGATATAATTCACCTTTTTCTCTCTACCACCTTTTTTGAACAGTGGGGTAACATTAGCTACCGTCCAATCCACGGGAACTGTTCCAGAGTCTATCTTATTTTGATCGCTCCTTCCCAAGGGGCCTCGCACAACAAGATTGCTAATGAATCCTTTCTCATTACATAATACCCAGTCTAAGATGGCCTGATCTCTCATTGGTTCCTCGACATATTGGTCCAGGAAACCATCCTGTATACACTCTAGTAATTCCTCCTCCACAGTATTGTTACTAATTTGGTTAGCCCAATCTATGTGTAGATTAAAGTCACTCATGATAACTGCTGTGCCCTTATTGCATGCGTCTCTAATTTCCTGTTTAAAGCCGTCCCCAATCTCAGCATTATTGTTTGGGGGTCTGCATACAACTGCCATTAATGTTTTCTGCCCCTTGGTATTTCTCAGCTCTACCCATACAGGTTCGACATCATCAGAGCTAATATCCTTCCTTACTATTGTGTTAATCTCCTCTTTAACCAGCAATGCTACCCCACCTCCTTTTCCTGTTTGCCTGTCCTTACTGAATATTGAATATCAACACCCCTGGATGTTGAATTCCCAGCCTTGGTCACCCTGGAGTCATGTCTCCTTAATCCCAATTACATCATATCCGTTTACATCTATTTGCGCAGCGAATTCCTCCATCTTATTAAGAATGCTCCTTGCAGTAAGAAACAAAGCCTTCAGGCTTGCTTTTTTAACACTCTTAGGGGGAAAAATTCAGTTGGTTTGTGCCTCACGTTAGTGCCTTAAGAGGGCACTAATGGGGCACAAAGCAACTACCACCCGGGCGCGGCGATGATTGCATCGCTCACGAAGTTAATTGACATTTTGAGGCGGCGCTAAGCACTACCGCCACAATCTCCTGCGCCGGCAGATCGTGACATCAGTCGAGTGTGCAATGCCCCCATAGTGCCCCGGACCGGATAATATTGCATGGCGCCCCCTGCCTTACCACCTGCCACCAGCAATGACAGGTTAAGGGGAGCATTTTGCAGTCAGGAAGGCACTAGGGGAGTGCTATTTAAAGGCGACCGCTTCCTGCCTTTTTTTTTGGTGACATTTTTGCACCACGCATTCTGAGAGAGAGAGCGAGATGCTTCTGGAGCGATTGAATGCTGTGTGAAGGAGTTTTGGGTACTGAGCAGCACTTTGCAGGTTCATTTTGATTTGCCCTTCCTTGTATCGATTTAGAAGAGACTGTAGGGGCTGCACTCTGAGCTCTTTTCCTGGGCCTCTCCATTGTTCTTTCCAGCAGATTTGATGTACAGGTCTCTCCAGGCTGAAATTACAGGCTGCAATGAGCAGGATATGGATGGAGAGCAAGATCAACCCTCCACTTTAAGAACTGGCCGGCGCCAGTGTGTCTGTGTTCCATTGCTGACTGACATCACATGAGCTTCGCCAACGCTCTGAGTTAACGCCTCGCTCCTCAGCCTTTGTGCCTTAAGACAGGTTTGAAGCGCATGAGTTAGTGCTCCAATCACCTCCAGGGGCGATAAAAGCCAAATTTGCAGTCGGAGGCGATATTTAGCAGCAGGCGCTAAACTTTGCGCACAGCTGATAATCGCGCCCCAAATGAGGTGATACTGAATTTTCCCCCTTAGTCCTTTTGGAATTATTATTTATTGTGGCCCTGTTTGATTTACACCCTTGATTTTTCTGCCTTCCCCTTTTGCTTTTCTCCTTCCTGTCTTTTGCTTCTATCCTTGTTTCCCTTTCCTCTGTCTCCCTGCACAGATTCCCAACCCCCTGACATTTTAGTTTGTACCCTTCCCAACAGCATTAGCAAACACTCCCCCTAGGACATCGGTCCCAGTCCTGCCCAGGTGCAAACTCTCCAGTTCGCACCTCCCCCAGAACCGTTTCCAATGTCCCAGCAATTTGAATCCCTCCCTCTGCACCATTCCTCTAGCCACATATTCATCTGAAATATCCTTCTATTTCTACTCTGACTAGCACGTGGCACTGGTAACAATCCTGAGATTACTACCTTTGAGGTCCTATTTTTTAATTTACCTCCTAACTCCCTATATTCAGCTTTTAGGACCTCATCCCATTTTTTACCTATATCTTTGGTACCTATATGCACCATGAGGCTGTTCACCCTCCCCCTCCAGAATGCCCTGCAGCTGTTCCAAGACATCCCTGACCCTTGCATCAGGGAGGCAACATATCATCCTGGAGTCTCATTTCTGGCCGCAGAAATGCCTATCTATTCCCCTTACAATAGAAACCCCTATCACTATAGCTCTTCTGCTCTTTTACCTCCCGTCCTGTGCAGCAGAGCCACCTCTGGTGCCAAGAAGTTGGCTACTGCTGCCTTTCCCCAATAAGCAGTCCAAAGATGTGCAGGTTAGGTTGATTGGCTATGATAAATTGACCCTTAGTGTTAGGGGGATTAAATACGTGGGGTTACGGGGCTGGGGTGGGATATGTGTTGGTGTAGGGGTTACGGGGATCGGGTGGGATATGTGTCGGTGCAGGCTCGATGGGCCGAAATGGCCTCTATCTGCACTGTGGGGTTTCTGTGATTTCTGTGAAGCCATCTCCCCCAACAATATCCAAAGCAGTATATCTGTTTGAGAGGGGGATGGCCACAGGGGACCCCTGCACTACCTGCCTGCGCCTACTACTCTGCCTGGCGGTCACCAATTCCCTTCCTGCCTGTGCAGCCTTTGCCCGTGGTGTGAACTGTATAAAACACTAGTTAGGCCTCAGCTAGAATACTGCATGCAGTTCTGGTCACCACATTACAGGAATGATGTCATTTCACTAGAGAGGGTGCAGAGGAGATTTACGAGGATGTTGCCTGGGCTGGAGAATTTTAGCTATGAGGAAAGATTGGATAGGCTGTGGTTGTTTTCTTTGGAACAGAGGAGGTTGAGGGGAGACCTAATTGAGGTGTATAAAATTGTGAGGGGCCTAAATAGAGTGGATGGAAAGGACCTATTTCCCTTAGCAGAAGGGTCAATAACCAGGGAGCAAAGATTTAAAGTAATTGGTAGGATGTTTAGAGGGGAGTTGAGGAGAAATCTTTTCACCCAGAGGGTGGTGGGAGTCTGGAACTCACTAGCGGCACACTATGTTACAGCTTGCCATAAACAGAGGGACAACCACTAAATATAAGAAAAGAGTATATATAAATTATATGAAAGTATATTTATACACTCAGGGATATATCTGTTTATACACTGTAAGGATAGATCTGTATTTTTGTGAACAAACATGAATGTTTTCCGATGCTTTGGCAACATAAGATGTAACTTGTCATGCCAATAAAGCGATTTGAATTGAATTGAATTGAATTGAAAGGGATGTAGAGGCAGAGACCCCCATCACATTTGAAAAATACTTGGACATGCACTTGAAGTGCGGAAACCTACAAGGCTATGGACCAAGAGCTGGAAAGTGAGATTATGGTGAATAGCTCTTTGTCAGCCAGCACGAACAAGATAGGCTGAATGGCCTCCTTCTGTGCTGTAAATTTCTATGATTCTATGAACAGAGAGAGCCACAAAAAGGGAGTATGAAAATAAACTTCCAAGAGATATCGGGCCCGATATTCCGATCCCTACGGGTGTGTACACGCTGTGTACTCACCCGTAGGGACAACGGAAATGCCGGTTTCAGCTATGCACAGTGCATGCTCTGGAAACTGGCATTTCCACTCTGTCAAGAAAGCTCTTGACAGATCCTACAGCTGCCCTGGAGAAGGGCCTCTGCGGACGGATAGTTCCACTTTTTGGAGATCCTCCGCCCACAGAAAACCCTTACAATTATTGAGCCTGGTAAAAGTAGTCGTAAAGCCTGCTTTTACCAGGATAAGAGTTGACAAAAAAAAATGTTTTCACTGATTTATCATTTAAAAATACTTTCAAAAAGGTAAGTTTATTTTTAGCCCCGTAAAAACTTTTAATTTTTTCAAAAATTTTAATTTTTGTTTAAAATAGTTAATTTATTGTAATTTCAAGTCATTTTAACAATGTGATTTTTTTTTAAATGTATTTAAAATTTTACTATGTTTTGGGAGTGATCTCCATTCATAACCCTGCTCTCGACGCAGTTCAGAGAAGGTTCACTCGGTTGATTCCGGAGATGAGGGGGTTGACTTATGAGGAAAGGTTGAGTAGGTTGGGCCTCTACACATTGGAATTCAGAAGAATGAGAGGCAATCTTATCAAAACATATAAGATTGTGAGGGGGCTTGATCGGGTGGATGCGGTGAGGATGTTTGCACTGATGGGTGAGACTAGAACTAGGGGGCATAATCTTAGAATAAGGGGCTGCCCTTTCAAAACTGAGATGAGGAGAAACTTCTTCACTCAGAGGCTAGTAAATCTATGGAATTTGCTACCTCAGGGAGTTGTGGAAGCTGCGACATTAAATAAATTAAAAACGGAGATAGACAGTTTCCTAGCTGATAAGGGAATAAGGGGTTACGGGGAGAGGGCAGGGAAGTAGACGTGAGTCTATGTACAGATCAGCCATGATCTTATTGAATGGTGGAGCAGGCCCAAGGGGCCGTATGACCTACTCCTGCTCCTACTTCTTATGTTCTTATGTTCTAATATATTTGACAGGTCTTCCTGTCAAATGTATGAAGGGCGATTCCTTCTGTGATTGTCTCCCCATGGCCCACATGATCCCAGGGATGCTGAAAACTACCTGCGCCTCTGGGATACATGGGCCCTGCACTCTTGCAGTTTGGAGAGGCCCAGCACCGGAATTGTGAGCGTCCCGGGAGCCCTCGAGTAAGGACGCAGATTTTTCCAGATCGCAGTCCTCTGCCCGCGGGAATATCTGGGCCATCAAATCAACACAATTTTTTTTAACAATTATATTAGGCAAAATAGGATGGTCAGGAGCAAAGTGGCCCTTTGAAAACTGATAACGGTGATATTGTAATTGAAAATAAGGAAATGGCGGACATGTTGAATAATTACTTTGCATTAGTATTTACAGTAGAGGAAGAGGATAGCATGCTGTACACCCCAAGGAAACTAATATTGAGTCAGGGATGGGGACTCATCAAAATTAACGTAAGCAAAATAACAGTAATGTAAAAAATAATGGCACTAAAGAGTGACAAATCCCCAGGATCTGTCAGGGTTGCTGTCACGGGGCCGTGTAGACACGGGGCCATGCTATCAAGGCGGGGCTGGTTCTGGACCCAAGTGCAGACAGACAAGGCGAGAAGCAGATATGCAGTCTTAAATAACAGTACTTTACTAGAATCACACAGGTAAACAGTTACAAAACATAGGAGCTCAAGACAAGCTCTCACATAGGCAAATGGCTAGTCAAGATAGGAACTCAAGACAAGCTACCATGAGGCAACCGGCTTGTCCAGACTGAGCTCAAGACAAGCTACCCCAGGGCAACCAGCTTGTCAAGATAAGGGCTCAAGACAAGCTACCGTGAGGTAACCGGCTTGTCAAAACTGAGCTCAAGACAAGCTGCCACAGGGCAACCAGCTTGTCCAAACTGAGCACCTTATCAAGGCTGAGAAACTTGTCAGCACCTTGTCAAGACTGAGAACAAAGGGAAGAACCACAGAACTTAAATAGAAGCAGAAACATAACACAGATAAACAGTTATAGACATAGGAGCTCAAGACAAGCAACCACTAAGGCAACTGGCTTGTCAAGGCAAGCTAGCACATAGGCAACAGGCTTGTTGAGACTGAGCACCTAGTCGAGACTGAGCACCTAGTCGAGACTGAGCACCTAGTCGAGACTGAGCACCTAGTCGAGACTAACTCCCTTGTCAGGACTGAGCCCAGAGGGAAGAAACCACAGAACTTAAATACAAGCAAAAACAGGTGAAACCAATAAACCAGATAAAAGGCAGTTAAGTAATAAACAGAAGAAACAAGTAACAATTAACAAAGGGAAACCAACCCGTGAAGGTGCCATCTAGGGGTTACTGAAGGAACTGACCAGCACCCTCACAGGATCAGATGGTTTCCATCCTAGGGATTTAAAGGAAGTAGGTGAGAACATTGCAGATGCCCTAAATATAATTTTCCACAGTTCTCTCAATTCAAAAACTGTTCCTTTAGATTGTAAAATTGCACATGTCACACAACAATTTAAGAAAGGTGAATTATAAACCTGTTGCTTAACATCTGTTGTTGGAAAATTACTAGAGTTTATAATTAAGGATAGAGTGACTGAACACGTTGAAAATTTTCAGCTGATTAGAGAGAGCCAGCATGGATTTGTAAAGGGTAGGTGAAGCCTGACAAACCTGATTTAATTTTTTGAAGAGGTGACTAAAGTAATGGACAGGGAAATGTCTATGGATGTTATGTATATGGACTTCCAGAGGCATTTGATAAAGTCCCTCATAAGAGACTATTAGCTAAAGTTGAAGCTCAGGAAATTGAAGACAAATTATTGTCCTGGTTAGGCAATTGGCTGAGCGGCAGGAGATGGAGAGTAGGGATAATGGGTAGGTACTCTAATTGGTAGGATGTGACTAGTAGTGTCCCGCAGGGATCTGTGTTGGGGCCTCAACTATTCAATGTATTTATTAATGACTTAGATGATGGGATAGAAAGCCACATGTCCAAGTTTGCCGATGACACAAAGATAGATGGCATTGTAAGCAGTGTAGGTGGGAGCATAAAATTACAAAGAGATATTAATAGATTAAGCGAATGCGCAAAACTGTGGCAAATGGATTTCAATGTAGGCAAATGTGAGGTCATCCGCTTTGGGCCTAAAAAGGATAGAACAGGGTACTTTCTAAATGGTGAAAAGCTAAAAACAGTGGAGGGCAAAGAGACTTGGGGGTCCATGGACATAGATCATTAACATTTCATGAACAGGTACAGAAATAATCAGAAAGGCTAATGGAATGCTGGCCTTTATATCTAGAGGACTAGAATACAAGGGGGTAGAAGTTATGCTACAGCTATACCAAGCTCTGGTTAGACCACACCTGTAGTACTGTGAGCAGTTCTGGGCACCACACCTTAGGAAGCATGTATTGGCCTTGGAGAGAGTGCAGCGTAGGTTTACCAGAATGATACCAAGGGTTAAATTACAAGGAGAGATTACACAAACTAGGGTTGTATTCCCTGGAATTTAGAAGGTTAAGTGGTGATTTGATCGAAGTTTGCAAGATATTAAGGGGAACTGATAGGGTAGATAGAGAGAAACTATTTCCGCTGGTTGGGGATTCTAGGACTAGGGGACATAGCCTAAAAATTTGAGCCAGACCTTTCAGGAGTGAAATTAGGAAACACTTCTACACGCAAGGGTGGCAGAACTTTGGAACTCTCTTCTGCAAACGGCAATTGATGCTAGATTGATAGCTTTTTGTTAACCAAAGTTTTAAAGGGATATGGGCCAAAGGTGGGTATATGGAGTTAGATCGCAGCACAGCCATGATCTTATTGAATAGCTTGAGGGGCTGAATGGCCTACTCCGGTTCCTATGTTCCTTGTGGTGAAGTTACCCCCATAGTGCTTTTAGGGAGGGAATTCCAGGATGGCAGCATAGTGGTTATGTTACTGAACTAGTAATCCAGAGGCCTGGACTAATGATCCAGAGGAAATCAAATGTCCCTGAATGTGAGTTCAAATCCCACCACAGCAGCTGGGGAATTTAAATTCAGTTAATTAAGTAAATCTGGAATAAAAAGCTTGTATCAGTAATGGTGAACATGAAACTATTGGATTGTCATAAAAACCCATCTGGTTCACTAATGTCCTTTAGTGAAAGAAAGCTGCTGTCCTTACCTGTCCTTCACACTGACTGGAATAGCTGGGCTAGAGGCACGGCTAATTCAGAACATCACTGCAGGAGTTACTCAGGGCAGTGTCCTAGGCCCAACCACCTTCAGCTGCTTCATCAATGACCTTCCCTCCATCATAAGGTCAGATGTGGGGATGTTTGCTGATGACTGCACAGTGTTCAGCGCCATTCTCAAATCCTCAGATACTGAAGCAGTCCATGCCTGCATACAACAAGACCTGAACAACATTCAGGCTTGGGCTGATAAGTAGCAGGTAACATTCGCGTCACACAAGTGCCAGGCAATGACTATCTCCAACAAGTGAGCATCTAACCACCGCCCCTTGACATTCAATGGTATTACCATTGCCGAATCCACCACCATCAACATCCTAAGGGTCACCATTGACCAGAAACTTAACTGGACCAACCACATAAATACTGTGGCAACAAGAGCAGGTCAGAGGCTGGGTATTCTGTGGCAAGTGTCTCACCTCCTGCCTCCCCAAAGCCTTTCCACCATCTACAAGGCACAAATTAGGAGTGTGATGGAATACTCTCCACTTGCCTGGATGAGTGCAGGTTCAGCAACACTCAAGAAGCTCGACACCATCCAGGACAAAGCAGCCCACTTGATTGGCACCCCATCCACCACCTTAAACATTCACTCCATCCACCACTGCCATACCGTGGCTGCAGTGTGTACCATCTACAAGATGCGCTGCAGCAACTCACCAAGGCTTCTTCAGCAGCACCTCCCAAACCCACGACCTCTACCACCTCTACCACAAGGGCAGCAGGCACATGGGAACACCACCACCTCCAAGTTCCCTTCCAAGTCACACACCATCCTGATGTGGAAATATATCGTCGTTCCTTCATCGTCGCTGGGTCAAAATCCTGGAACTCCCTCCCTAACAGCACTTTGGTGGTACCTTCACCACACGGACTGCAACGGTTCAAGAATGCGGCTCACCACTGTTATGTTCATTAATAACTAGACATTCTTATTATGAACACAGCTAGCTTTTGCTAGTTACTTTTATTGAGTACATGTGGACTTGTACAGCATCTTGTAGAGGCTTCCATCTTGACTGCTGCCTTGTGGGTAGCATAGCCTCATGGGTAATGTAGTCATAATGGGGCAGAAATTCCTCCCCAAACGCGTGAGTACGGAAGGGGTACTCAAGCGTCTGGCCGGAGGAAATGCCGGTTTTCAGCATGCACAGCGCATGCGCTGAAAACCGGCATTTCCTCTCCTCCAACCCAAGAGTGTGCGTGCGCGTGCGCTGTAGGGGGCAGCGTGTGCGTCTTGGATTTCCTCCGTTTTGGGGGATTTGCGCATGTGTAAAGGCCTCCGGTCTTGACGCTTGTAAAAAGCACACGTAAGTATTTATTTTTACAGGTAAGTGGTAAGTGGTGTTTTCACAGAATCACAGAATCACAGAATCTACAGTGCAGATAGAGGCCATTTCGGCCCATCGAGCCTGCACCGACACATATCCCACCCTATCCCTGTAACCCCACGTATTTAATCCCCTAACACTAAGGGTCAATTTATCATAGCCAAATCAACCTAACCTGCACATCTTTGGACTGTGGGAGGAAACCGGAGCACCCGGAGGAAACCCACGCAGACACAGGGAGAATGTGCAAACTCCACACAGACAGTCGGCCGAGGCCAGATTTGAACCCGGGTCCCTGGCGCTGTGAGGCAACAGTGCTAACCACTATGCCACCCACAGGTTTATTATTTTAAAGAATCTACAATAAGGTAAGTTTAGTTTTAGACCCTTTTTATTAAAAAATTATTTTTTTCAAAAAAAAAATTATTGTTTAAATTATTTTTTTAAACTTATTTATACTTAATTTAATGATTGGGATGTTTTTTAATTTTTAATTTAAAGTTTAAACAGTGTTTTGGGCCCCCGTAGTTTTCATGAGTTTGACAGTTCTTACTCTCAAACTCATGAATGAACCTTCCCCTCCCCTGATTGGTTGTACAGTGCTCACCTGATCCCAGCCGGCACATCGGACTAACTTTGCCGCTGGATCAGGTAAGCACTGCGTGCTGACATCTGAACCGGGCCTGTGACAGGAAATGCAAGCAGGCCCGGGCTTCAGATGTCAGCATGCAGGGTGAGTGCAGATCGGGGGCTTGCACCCGCGGGAAGCCCCCGACCCGAATTTTTGGCCCATTATAATATATAGCTGGGTAGTGTAGTCTTATACATACAGCTATATACAGCTCTACGGCTCCACCTAGTTTCCACTATAGAATGACATGCTATTGATCACTACATCCCCCTTTCTTTGAGGTTTAACAAAATCAATATCAATGAACTTTCAAGAAAACAATAAAGATAATATCAGTAACACTTTTGCTGGTGCTCTATAAACATAAACATTTTCAAAACAGTCAACACATTTTCAAAGCTTTACATTGTACTCAAAGATTAAGTCTATCAGGCTCTTTTACTTCATGTGTGGATCTTCTCAACACGGGTAAGTCTGATGTGTCTTCATGAGATTGTCCTGGCGGTGAATGACAAGATGCAGTTGCGGCATTGTCATCAATCTGCTCTTGAATAGTCTCTTGTGTTTTTAGGAGGGAACGGCGGGTCCTTCTGAGAATCTGTCCTTCCTTAGTTCTAACAGTGTATGACCTTGGTCTTACTTCCTCAAGAACTGTAGCTTTCCTGTTCCATGCATCTAGATCCTCAATCCTGACAACATCATCCTTTGTCAATGGTTTTAGAGTTTTGGATGACTTGTCATAGTATGATTTCTGTTTCAGCTTTAACAGTTGAAGTCTCTGTCTCAGTTCCTCACTTTGCTGTTCTTTTGCACAGCAGGGTAGCGTGGTGCGCAACTTGCGACCCATTAGTAGTTCAGCAGGTGAAGAACCACAGTCGAAAGGTGAGGCTCGGTAGCTCAGCAGGGTGAGATAAGGATCAGACTTGCTTTCTGTCACTTTCTTCAGTAGCTGCTTGAGAACTTGAACACCTTTCTCTGCCTTACCATTTGACTGAGTATACAAAGGACTGGATGTGACGTGCTGAAAGTCATAATGTGCTGCAAACTGTTGCCACTCCTTACAGTTGAAGCATGGACCATTGTCGCTAACGGCAATCCTGGGAATTCCATGTCTGGTGAAGATAGATTTCACATGCATTATGATACTGCTTGCTGTGGTGCTTGAGAGCAGCGCCATCTCAGGATAGTTAGAATAGTAGTCAATCACTATTAGATAGTCTTTACCATTTAAATGAAAAAGGTCCATACCAACCTTTTGCCATGCTGCTGTTGGTATGTCAGCTACTATCATTGGTTCCTTTGCTTGTTTGCTTTGGTGTTTCTGACATGTCTCACATTTGCCTATCATGTTCTCAATGTCCTTATTTATGCCAGTCCAATAAACAGTGTCTCTTGCTCTCCTTTTGCATTTTTCAATTCCGAGGTGTCCCTCATGAATCCTTTTGAGCATGTCTTGTCGTAGAGCCTGTGGAATGACTATTCTGTTCTGTTTTAGTAATAGTCCACTTGCTACACTCAATTCTGACCTTATGTGAAAATATTTTGGACAGGAACCTTTTGGCCAACCATGATGAATGTTCTCTATTACTGTTTGTAATACTGTATCTTTTACTGTTTCTTCTGCTATTTGCTTTGATTTTGTGTCTGACACGGGCAGCGCAGCAGTGACCATACTCACATGAACATCCACGTCTTCTTCAGTGGAGCTCACATGACTCATTGTGGGTGCTCGGGATAGTGCATCTGCTAACACTATGTATTTGCCTGGTGTGTAGATCAGTTCAAAGTCATATCTTTGCAGCTTCATCATGAGTCGTTGAATCCTTGGAGACATCTCATTCAGGTTTTTTTTTATGATGGCAACCAGAGGGCTGTGGTCTGTCTCAACTGTGAAGGTGGGAAGTCCATATATGTAGCCATGAAACTTTTCTAGTCCAACTACCAAGCCTAGACATTCCTTTTCAATCTGAGCGTATCGACACTCAGTATCAGTCATAGACCTGGAGGCATAGGCAACAGGCTTCCAATCTTCACCCTTTGCTTGTAGCAAGACCGCACCTAGGCCATCTTTTGATGCATCCGTTGACACTTTGATTCTTTTGGTTGGGTAAAAGAAGGTAAGTACAGGTGTGGTTGTCAGCACTGTTTTGAGGTTTATCCACTCTTGTTCATGTCTTTCTGTTCATGCGAACTCATTTGTTTTATGTAGCAGGTTTCGCAGGCAGGCTGTCTTGGCTGACAAGTTAGGAATGAACTTTCCAATGAAGTTTATCATCCCCATGATGCGTAGCACTCCTTTTTTGTCAGTGGGTCGGGTCATTTTGAGTATGGCGTTTACTTTTTCCATACCTGGCTCTATTCCTTTACCAGATAGATTATCTCCTAGGAAAGTGACTTCCTGGACGCCAAACTGACACTTGGCTTTGTTGAGCTTCAGTCCATTCCGGCGTATGCTCTGTAGCACTTTAGTCAGTCTCTCATTGTGTTCTTTCAGTGTGGAGCCCCAGATGATGATGTCATCAACATAGACCCGAACTTCTTCCAGACCTTCAATTATGTGTTCCATCGCTCTATGAAAGATTTCAGATGCAGATATTATCCCGAAAGGCATTCTGAGGAAACAATACCTGCCAAATGGTGTGTTGAAGGTACAGTATTTGGTGCTTTCTTCATCCAGTTTTAGTTGCCAAAATCCTTGTGAGGCATCGAGCTTTGTAAAGTACCTGGCACCTGACATTTCACTGGTGATTTCTTCTCGCTTGGGAATCTGGTAGTGTTCACGTTTTATGTTTGCATTTAAGTCCTTTGGATCCATGCATATTCTTAGATCATTGTTCTTTTTCTTTACACATACCATGGAGTTAACCCAGTCTGTTGGCTCTTCGACTTTCCTGATGACTCCTAGTGTGGTCATTCTGTCCAGTTCATTCTTGAGCTGGTCACGCAGGGGTGCTGGAACTCTTTGTGGAGCATGTACCACTGGCTGAGCATCCTGCTTTAGCTGGATCTTGTAAGTGAATGGTAGAACTCCAAATACTTTGAACACATCCTGGAAATTATTCACTACAGAATCCATCGAGTCATCTGGTCTGCTTATGGCACAGTTTATACGGTAGACACTTTTGACCAGTTCTAAGTCCTCACAAGCTTTGTCACCCAGTAGTGAATCAAGCCTTTCAGCCACAACAGAAAACATGAGATGATGCACTTTGTCTTTGACTGTCACTTAAAGTCTGCATACACCTAAGCTATCTATTTTCTGTCCATTATAGTCCTTCAGTAGTACTGACTTTTTCTGTATTTTGGGCTTTTCTTTCATATTGTTAATGTCACTCATGCTGATAAAGTTTGCTTTTGCCCCAGTGTCCAGTTTCAATGTAACTAATGCTCCATTTATCTGCAGTGGGATCATCCATTTGTCCTCTTTTACTGCATTAACTTTATGTTCAGCATTGTCGATTTCTGAGGGCTGCACATTTTCTGTATCTTTTTTGACATCGTCACATGACACCATTCCTACAAAAAATGTCTCACTTAAATCAGTGTCCTCAATCACATTAACTCGTTGCCCTTTCGTCGTTTTTACTTTTGAAAAGCATTGTTTGGCAAAGTGATTCTTTTCATTACACTTTATGCACATTTTTCCAAAAGCTGGGCATTGTCTTAACTGGTGTTTGTAACCACAGCGTTTACAATTAAAAATTTCATCCTCCGATTGCTTTTCATTTCTGTTCTGCCCAAGTTTCTTCCCCTTATAGGACACAGCACTGACAGCAGCATTATCACTCATAACAATCACATCATTATTGATTTCACTGAAAGTCTGCGTGTGCTTTCGAGCTAGCTCGCTGGCTTGGCATATTTTCACCGCATTTTCCAAATTTAGTTCGGTTTCTCTCAACAGACGTTCCCTGACTTTTTTATCATGAATACCAAACACAATCTGGTCACGAATCATGGATGCTTTGAGCTCAGAGAAATTACATGTCTGTGCTTTCAGTTTCAGATCAGTTATAAAGCTATCAAAAGTCTCATTTTGTTGCTGTGTCCGAGAACGGAAGATGTATCTTTCATACGTCTCATTCTTTTTGGGAGAACAATGTGCATCAAATTTCTGTAGCACATCGTCTAATTTGTCTCTGTTCTCCGCTGGATTAAATACAAATGTATTAAATACCTCTATCGCCTGTGGGTCTGCAACCGTAAGCAGCAACGCTATCTTCCTTGCGTCTGGCTTCGTACCGAATCCGATGGCTGCAATGTAGAGTTCGAATTGCTGTTTAAAAGTCTGCGAATTGTAGTCGATTTTTTCTGTGAGTTTTAAATGCTCTGGTGTCTTCAAATTCTCCATGTTGCTTTTCACAATTTTCAGCAGATCTTCACCACCCTGGTACCATGTTATGTTCATTAATAACTAGACATTCTTATTATGAACACAGCTAGCTTTTGCTAGTTACTTTTATTGAGCACATGTGGACTTGTACAGCATCTTGTAGAGGCTTCCATCTTGACTGCTGCCTTGTGGGTAGCCTAGCCTCATGGGTAATGTAGTCTTAATATAATATATAGCTGGGTAGTGTAGTCTTATAAATACAGCTATATACAGCTCTACGGCTCCACCTAGTGCCCACTATAGAATGACATGCTATTGATCACTACAACCACCACCTTCTCAAGGGCAATTAGGGATGGGCAAAAATGCTGGCCTTGCCAGCGATGCCCACATCGCATAAACAAATATAAAGTAAAAAGAGCCTGCACAGACACGACGGGCTGAATGGCCTCCTTCTGTGCTGTAAGATTCTATGATTCTATGTGCCCATAACTGTTAAATTAGTCAATACTGTTTACAAGCCTTGTATTTACCAGGGTAACCTGAAATACTGAGTTTTAAGCATTCACTTTTGTGTAAATTTTCCTGCCTCGTAACTCATTCCCAGCTGGTTACAATACCATTTAGATGTGCAAAACATCTTGGCAGTTTATGCATAAAAATGTTATTAAAGAGGCATAATCAGCCTGGTAAAAGTGACTGGGATCTACTTTTACTAAACTTGTAAGCAAGAGATGTACAATGGCAGAATTGGTGATATAACAATGTCCTATTTTGTGGCAAAATGAAAGCTTACTGAAATTTAAAAATGTGTTGCAATACTATGTACTGCAACAGATATCACAGCTGCTACAGTACAGAAATTCCTGTAGGCTATTATGACAGCTGTGGTAAGTTCGTTTCTTGTGACTGCGTGCTTCCAGGAACTGAGCCTGCCCAAAAACTCCCTGAAAGGGTGAAAATGGCCCATTAACCAAGACTCTAAAATGACTGGCCATGTTTCATTTATGTGCTATTTTGACACAACTGGCAGGGAAAGTGAATTCTTCTTAATGTTAACGCACTAAAAACTAAACTTTTGCAAATGGCATAACTGAGCAAAGAATTGAGAAAACACTAGGAACATGGTCTCGATTTACATCTGGTTCTTCTGTCTGGCTGCCTTTGGTAGTGAACTTGCCCATTACTATAACAACCAATATTTTCACTATACACAGAGTGCTTACTTATTTATAAATTGCTTCCACTCTGAGTAAACAGAATTGCAGGATGCAATATTGAAGTATGATCGAGTTCAAGGATATCTCCATTATTTAAGTATTTTAAGTACCGAGATTACATTATGGTCATTTTTGAGAAGTTGGCTTAACTGAAACATGGTGAAACTTAGTAATCATCTCTGGGTCATGCTGCCTGTTATCATTTACAACCTCTTTTATGTTCAGTATTGTTGCATAATACAGCTGCTACATTTCTTGGTAACCAACTGTTAATTGTTGCCCAATAGACTTTCAGTCATATCACAAGTGTTAATTGTTTTCTGTGGCTAGCACTACACATCAACAATACAGAGTACATTAGACTTTGGTGTCCACCAAAAGGGCCATTTTTAACAAACAAATGCATCCCAGAACTGAATAAGACCACATTTTTAAAACAAATAGATATCCTGGAGTAATTTCAAGACTGTAGTTTTGTCTTCTGGTCACAGTTGTTGCTAATCATCATCTGAGCCTCCAGCTATCCAGTAATCTTGATATTATAATCACAAAAGAATTGTAACAGTAATATTTCTCAGCAAAACCCTATCAGCTGACCACCTCTAGCATTATAATATTGAAAACAGCCCCTTTCATAGCAATTACACAGACTCACGAGGAAAGCTCAGCAGTCATAATGGTGGCTAGTATTGTGAGCAATGGCAGATAACTCCAACAGTGAAACTGCCCCGGAAAAAGTTCCAAATAAGTGAAAAAAATCCAACCCTCTTGAGAATCCATAGAGTGTTGTATGGCCGACTTGTGGGAATAGCTTGTTGTTGAGTGCAATCAACATTGTGTAATAAATTGTACATGTATAAAGCATATGAATAACTTGAAGATTCTGTGGAAATCAGTTGTGCTGTAGTTTCTGGCCAATGTAGAGAACATTTTATAAAACCAAACCGTTCCATCCAAAGTGGCCAGCAAAACTATTTAATGTAATGTAACTTTAATGTATCAAGGGGCCATAAATATAAGATAGTCACTAATAAAACCAATAAAGAATTCAGGAGAAACTTTGTGGGAAAAACTTGGTACCTTAGCACCTCCCGTTAGCGCCATCTGCTGGCACAATCAGGGCACTAGAGCATTATCGCCAGGGTGAGGCATGCCAAATCCTGCCCCTCCTGCAGCGCTGCCGCTAACAGTTATCACCGGGAGCCTCAACACCAGGTGGATCGTGACATTAATGAGTATGCAATGCTCAGTGGCCACCCAATCTGAGAAATTGATGGTCCCCACCTACCTTAGCACCTGGAGCAAACAGCGACAGGGAGAGCTGGTATGAAGCAACAGGAAGCCAGCTCCAGGGATGCCATTTAAAGGGATCATCAGTAATGAGTCACAGCTGTAGGTTAGTGAAGTGTCAGTGCTTTCTTGTCAGTTTCACATAGCGCAACAGTCTCATTCCATAATTTAAAGGTTATTTCGTATCAGGAGTGTTGTGGCAACTAAAAAGGAGCTACATTTACTCTTAAAAAAATCAAACTGCTAGACTTGGTGTAAGGGTAAACCGGGAGAGCTTCTTCTCACTGAGACAGACCCTCTGATATAAAGGGTCGATGTCCACCTTATTCCCAATCAATCACTCGGAGTCCGGAGGTTCGTTCAGTAAAGCACCTTTATTTACAAGTCGACAGGGGAGACACCCATCCTGGGATGAATGCTCCCCGATCGCTAAGATCCCCTGCCTTATATGCTGCTTTTTGTTCTAAGTTGTGGCTTACATCATATCGTTGATTTCGGGTGCAAATTCTTGCGACCCATGTGCACATTTTGACTGTTTACATAGTTCTGTGACCCCATACAATATCTTTACCACATTCCTCAATTAGTAACTAATGGTTTGTGCGCTTTATTCAATTAGCAACTGACGGTTTGACCATTATACCACATTCCGCCATACTTCCCTATGGGACATGTACATAACAACTCCGTATATGGTTGGATATATGCTCGGTTCATCAATACCCTTATTTTAGCCCATTTAGCTCTTTCAGTCCTCCTTTTGGTCCTGATTAATCCCTTTTAATCATTGACCAACCCAATTATTTCTCCTATTATGGTGTCCTGCTGGTGTGGTGATCAAATCCAACCCATTGGGTCACCTTATTTATATAATCATATTGTCCTGATTTCTATGCCCCCTACATCCTTTCCATCGACATATTATCCATCCAATTACATAGGTTATAAGCATAAATGTTATTAGTAATATGCATCTGTTAAGCAAGACTTTCACTCAAGCCTTCAAACGTTCATAGTAATAGTCCATCTAGTCAATGGGAATCTGCCCAGGAGGTTTCTGTAACAATTACCACCAAACAGCATACATTACTACTTTATCAAGGTCATGTACATTTCTTCCATTTCCTTCTTTCTTTTTTGTTTTCTACGTTTTTTACAGGCAGCGCATGCTGCTATTCCCATTCCTATCTCAAAAAACCAATTGTACTATAACTAGTATGTGAGAAGTGATGCGGATCCATGGGTGTATGTTGACATTCATCCCCCAATCCCACAGCTTCTCATACAATAGGACCTCCTGTAGTTCTACTTCTACATCCCTTTCTAGCTCCCCAAGTTTCCCTTGCAACATTGTAGGATTCGCAAAATTGTACTTTATAGTATAAAGGGTCGAATGGCAGAAGAGACCATGATTTTAAAGATTATTTTAAAAGAAGCCCAGAAAAAGGGGCATTCAGAATGGCCACCAAACCCCGTGATCAGCTTATTGGGACACTTTAAAATTGTTCCTGCAAATCCTCAGACAGCTTTGTGGATTCAGCCCAAAGTAAGTTCTGGAAGCCGTTTCTGAGAGAATGAAACCAGACACCCACATATACATATAGATTGGATACAGATCCAGTCGAGATCAGCCTGTAGATAAAGGCCATCTAAATGTTGACCCAGACAAAAGGGGACAGTTTCATATTCATGAGAAGAGCAGGACATCACCAGGACATTAAAAACAATGAAGGTCATTCTAGACTAGAGATGGGCCATTACTGGCCATCCAAGAACAGTTTAAAATATAATAACTACCCCGTTGTGCAACAAGCCCGCCAAAAGTTAAACAAAGACTAACCTGATTTGGCGCGAGAAAAGGGCTTCTGGAAAAGAAGTATAATTGTGTGAACACATGGGTAGGAGCTCGATCTCTCTCGCTCGTTAGCTTGCCAGCTTGCAGGCCTGCCCAGCTTTGGAGCTGGGTGAAGAGGAGTCGCTTCGGGAGAAGATCAGCGGGACTCCTCCATCAACGGAGAGGAAGGAGAAGAAGACCAAACCACCATCAAGAAGACCGTTCGAGCCGACGTCCCACCCCGGGGTCAAACATCGGGAGATCATCGACCAACCCCAGGCCCTTGACGAAAATGAGAGGCCCTCTCCCGGTTCGGGAGAAGAGATAAAATAAAGCTGAAGAAACGATGGGGGCCAGCCAAAGGCTCCTCTGACTGGGGTCGAGCCAATGATCCGCGACCCCGCCGACATCCAGGCCAATTGGTGTCCAGCCACCCCCGACCCCCACCTCAGGAGAGAGGTGAGGCGCAGCTCGCTGGGGCTCCACGATCCACGTGGAGGCGGGACAGCTGAAAGGACCAAACGCAGACTGGTTCAAAACCTTGCACTTCCTAGTTGGATTGGTGAGCGTGTTTCTGGCCCTCCATAACCAGATCTAGATAGGTTTAAGGGGGTGGATATTTAAGGGTATAATTAACATGAGTTGTTATCCCTCGATGTTCTGTGTGTTTCCCTATTTCATGATGATTTTTGTAGAGTATAATGGCCTAGAAATTCGGTATGGCCCCGCCAGGTCTTTTGCGCCCGAAATTTTGCGCTCGCCAGGATTCCCGTAGCGCCCGCCTAAAATTCAGTTGCGACGGGCCAAGACGGCGGCGGGCGCTATTGCAGGGTTTGGCCGCCTCGCTAGGGGCGATGAATGTCACTTTCAGGCATCCAGCTGCCGCTGCGGCACCCGATGCGGTGCGGCAGGCTGGGGTACTGCAGGCCTCCTCCTTCTCTTAAGGAGGAGCTGCCTGCAGCTGTCAGATCGCCGGTGGATTCCCCCTGCAAATGAGCCCGGCACCACGGAGAAGTGCCAGGCTCGCGGGACTCAGACATCAATGCCGCGGGGGGGTGGTGCAGGAGTCCGGGGAGGGAGGTGCGGGCAGGCGGCCGCCGGGAAAGCAGCCGGCCGCCGCTCCACCTTTATGTGCCGGCCTTTCGGAGCTGCAAGACCCCGTTTCACAAACGCTGTTTGCGGCTGCCACGGGCGAGGCGGCCGCAACTGAATTTGGCCATCGGGCCGGAATAGCATTGCAACTGGGGCGCTGCGCACACCGATGACGTCATCGGTGCCGGCGCGGCGCTACCGGCTAATGCCGATGTTAGGGTCCATCTGAATTTCGGGCGATAAAAAACTTCAGGCGCAAACCACTTTATAGCCAATAAGTGGGCGCAAACGCAACTGAATTTCTAGGCCAATATGCCTGTATTTGCCTTAGTTAGTATTGTGTCATGATGATTTGTTTGTGTCTTTCCCTCCCATGTACTCTCTTATTTGCTTGCATTTGATTTGTGTTTCCATTTGCAATAAAATTTCATTTTGTTTCATCAAACTTGGTCTATAAGAGTTTTCTCTACATTGTAGTTCCTGCCCCAAAGTCCAGAGTATAGAATCTAAGGGGCGAGTGGGTCGAACCACTCAAGGTTTTACTGTGCAAGAGAGAGAGGCCTCTAGAGAGAGAAACCTCTGTGATCTAAAACCCCTTACAAGATTACGTATTGTTTCACCATTTTACTTAAGCCCTCTTTTATCTCTTGCAGATCCTCTTGCAGGTGGGGTATCGGAGCCCCCACCGGATCTTCATAATTGACCAATTTGTCACTTAAACTATCTGGCACATTTAGTCTCATTTCCTCCCTTGAGTGTACATACACCAATCTGGTGTGTCCAATTATCACAGGGATCTTTGGTGTAAAGCAGAAGTTAGGCATTGTGATTGCACATACAAGGTCACTATATTGGTACTCAGTTTCTGTGGTGGATATACAATACTCTCTTTTGCCTCTATATCCCAAGCGGGTGTGATGGTGATTGGTATGTGATCATTCCAACATGAACCCCTCCATCTTATTATAGCTGCACTCATCCTCAGGGCCTTCTCGTAAGTGTACCTTTCCCATTGGATCCATTTAGGGAAACTCCTCTCATAGTACCATTCTTCCCGATGTTATAGGTATCAATTGGATAGTATTGGAGGTATGTCTCACCCCTCACTATGTCTATGTTCGTTACCTGGTACTGTGGGTTTGGAGTCGTGCCTCGTCTCACCACTGGTATCATGAGTACCATGCCTATCATTGCTGTCACTTCTGCTTTGCATTTTTGTATCACTGGATATACTCTGGTCATCCCTTTGAGGGTACAAGCACTTAGAAGGCCTGGATTCTGGCTCAGGCCATAGAGCTGTGTGCTGTTAACCTAGTCTGGTACCTCACCTCATTGTATCTGTGCCAGATTGTATTTAACTGTCCGGTGGTCCATTGGCCATGGGCATGACACAAGCCTCTCCCTACCCCATCTTTTGCCTGTTCCTCATCTCTATGGTTTAATTTATTGATAACGCTAGCATGGTCGTCAATAACCTTGATTCCCTTGAGTAATTTCCTTATCGTATGTTCTCCCAACTCTGATTCTCATTGAACCATACCAGTTTCTTTCACTAAAATCTGTTGTATTACCCTTCGTAATTGCTCCACACTACTCTGGACTCCTTGTATATCTAGGGCATTAATGAATGACGTCCCCATATTTATTCCCGTGAGTACATCATTTCCTAAGCCCCTCTTAATTCTTTGGTGGAATGCAGCATGTCCCCTGAAACTAGTAGCCCCTGTTGCATCAGCAGCTTGGTTAATTACATTCCTTATCATCTATGCATACAACTCTCTAGTTTTAGTAAATCTTTCACAATATCCTGGCCATTGTAGCATGGTTAAGTTCATTAGTACCGGTACAATTTTGTGTCTCACATTATCATACAATTGTTCTCCCTCAGTAAATAACACCAGTCCATTTTCGGGTCCAGGCGTCAATTTTGGACACCTTCATTCTCAGGCACTGTTGTGATTGGGGGTGTTGTTGATTCTAGGGTTACTCCTTGTGGTGTGATCCTTGTGGTTGGTTGCGGTGTTGTAACGCCATGTACAATAGTCCATCTTATGATATCGTCCGTGCAGCTCAGGACATATCCTTCCCCTATTTGACCCAACACCTGCCAGTGTCTATTACATCTTCCCATATTGCTGGTACTTGTCATTCTATAGGATCCGCATGGTTGTTGATCCAATTTCACCCAAGTACCGTTACACCTGTAACATCCTTTTCCTTGTTTTTCACACGTGTAACTGTGTGGTATAATGAAGTTCCTCATGGAGTCTCCACTAGGGGATCTTAATTTGCAGTCCATTTCTTCCAGCCCATTATTTGGACTTATAAGTGTTGTCATCAGAGTATTTATAATAATCCATCTCACTGGATCCATGTTTATCTGTAATTTAAACAGAGGTCAGGTTGTCTTCCGAGCTCTTTCCCCTAGAAGAGAGGGTAAATTTGGGGTCATTAGTGTTAAATGGTTTCACCTGGGTCCAGTGCTTCCATCGCATACCCATTGGTTCCTGTAGACAAACACATGTATCACTTGTCATTAATACAGTATATGGCCCCATCCAACGGGATTCCATTCCCTTTCTTCCGATAACTTGCATCATTATTTGTTGACCTATTCTGGGCAACTCTTCTGGTTTAAGTCCAGCATTCTGCCTTTCTAGATCTTTAATCTGTTGTTGGTTCCTTACTTCTTTATTTAGTGCTTGTACCTCCTGATTTAGTTGTACTAAGTATCGCCTTAATCTATCTTGCACTGGTCCTCGTTCTCCCACCCCTCCAGCCAAATGCTCTGGTAGTCTCATAGCTTGTCATAGGGGGTCAGTCCGGTAGTGCGTCCTGGGGTGGCTCGCAGCCTCATTAATATGCTGGGTAGTAATTCCAACCATCCCTTCCCCGTTTCTTGGATGGCTTTTGTCGGAACGTTTTTCAGTGTCCTATTCATTCTTTCTACCATCCCCGAGCTCTGGGGGTGATATGGTATGTGGTATTTTTGTGTTACATGTAACAGCTTACAAGTTTCGTTCATTATTTTACTGGTAAAGTGGGTGCCGTTGTCTGAGTCAATTTGCAGAGGCACTCCCCAATGGGGTATAACCTCATTAGCCAATATTAGTGCAACTGTTTTGCAGAGCAGTGTCAGGTAGCAAAAGCTTCCACCCACCTGGTAAATTGGTCAATTATTACCAGGCAATATTTCTTCCCCCGGTCCTGCGCTAAGGGGCCGGTAAAGAAAAATTATAAGTTTTCCCAGGGTCCTTGGGGCCTGGGTTGGTTTGCTACTCTAACTCTACATCTCTGTCCTACATTATTCTTAGAGCATATTATACAGCGGTGGCAATATTTCGCTACTTCCTGACCCATCTTTGGCCACCACCAGTACGGTGTCAGTAAGTGCAACATGTTACTTCTGCTAGTGTGTGTTACACCATGGTATAGCGCCATCATTTGTTGCCTACAACATTCCGGTGCCACCACCTGGTTACGTGGGCCCCATTTCCAAATTCCATTTTGTAATTGCGCGCCAGCTTGTCTCCATTTCTCCTTTTCCTCTTTACTAGTATTTTCTTGTACTTCCATTATATTTACTTCCTGTACCCCACTGACTGTCATGACCCTATTTATTTTGTTTTTGAAGGCATCCTCTGGTTGCATTTCTTCCGCAGCTAGTTTGGCGGCTAGATCTGCATACCTATTCCCTATAGGGGCCTGGTCCTGGGGTTCCTGTGAGTCCATATCCTCTGTCTTTGTGTGGCCTTTTATTTTAATGACCGCTGCCTCTAAAGGTGCCTTTGCAGCCTTAACTAGTCTTTCTATTAGTTTGCCATGTTTTACTACCTCTCCCGTAGAGGTCATTTACCTTCTTCTGGCCCATAGTGTCATACAATCATGCACCACTCCGAAGGCATAACGGCTGTCGGTATAAACATTTATACGTTTGTTTTTTGCTATTTCCAATGCTTTTATTAAAGCTACTAGTTCTGCTACCCGTGCTGATTTATCCCCATAAAGGTCTCCTTTTAACAGGGTCTTTCCTTCTTGATTTACTACTGCCCACCCTGTTCTGGGTTCTCCGTTGATAGACTTTCGGGATCCATCTACATAGATTATCATATGGGGATTTTCTAGTGGGTCTTCCTTTACTCCACTCCCTATTTCTTCCTCCATTTCCATCTGACAACTGTGCTCTTCTCCTTCCGTCAATATTCCTGTGGCTGGATTAACCCCGGGATGTTTTTGTATTATCACAGTTCCATCCCTGGGGAGTAATATAGTTTCCCATTTAGCCTTCCTGCTATCCGATATAGTCCGCAATTTTCCTGTGATGAGTAGTTCCACTAATGTATGTTGAGTATGCAAAATTACCTTTCCCATCATCACTATTGGTTCACTTACTTGCACCGCATAGGTGGCGCAACCTATTGCAGCCACACATTGTGGCATCGCCTTCGCTACTGGGTCTTTTTTTGCAGAGTAATACGCAACGGGTCTCTGTTTCCCCCCGTGATCTTGCATTACCACGGCTGAATAACTCTCATGATCTAAATCACAATATAGGTGGAAGGGTCGAGTGGGATCTGATAATCCTAGGGCAGGGGCTGTTATTAATTCCTGTGTAAGGGCCCTATATGCTTCCTCCTGCTCCGTCTCCCATTCTATCTTATCAGTGGTGGGTCGCCCCCCTTTAACTAACCATTGAATTGGCTCTGCTTTCCCTGCAAAGTCTGATATAAAATTCCTGCAGTAATTAAATAGTCCCAACACTTTCCTCACTCCCCGGACAGTCACTGGCCTTGGCATGTCTTTTATGGCTGTCTTTTGTTCCTGCGGGAGTGCCTTATACCCTGGCTAACTTCGTGTCCTAGATACTTTACTTTGGACAGTCCAACCTGTGCCTTTTGGGTTCAATTTAAAGTCAGCTTTCTTAAGTGTCTGGAGGGTGGCTAGTAATGCTCCCATGTGTCCTTTGGCATCCTCTGATGCAATCATTATGTCATCGACATATAGGGCGCTCTGGTACCTTGATAGGTCTAACTCGTCTAAGGCTTGACTCAGTACACGATGGAATATATTTGGACTATTATGGAACCCCTACGGGACCCTGGTCCATATATACTGTCTATCCCTGACAATAAAGGCGAATTTCTCTTGTGATTCCTCTGCCAATGGTATGGACCAGAACCTGTTCGCTATCCAAGACTGTAAATATTTTAAAGTCTGGTTTCAGACCATTAAATATCTTATTCAATACGGTGTACACAAATTTACACCAGCCAGAATTTCACCGTGGCCACAATGAAAGTCTGGTTTTAATAGGTTAATTAACCTCATAACTCCAATCCAATCCAGATCAATTTTTTTTTAACTAACCAGAATACTTGGAAAAGAGACGGTAGTCACATTAACAAAGAAACAATTACCCATGCCTTGTAAACAATCAAATTCATTTTCTTCCAGGCACATTGGCAACTGTGACTTCAGGGCTGAAGCTTATCTTTTGTAAAACAATTAACAAACTTAAAACAACACACGCCTGTCCATCCTTCAAGACAAGTCTTCAAAGGGTTAAACAGCTTTTAGCTCTCTGTACAAAAGAGTGGGTGTAGCTAAAACACACAACAGACATTTATTTTTAAGGACAGGCTTTCAGGCAAATAGAATACTGTAACTTCTTAAACATCCATAGTCAGGAAAACTTTCACACTTTAATCACACACTTTCACACAAACTGAGATCTCAGCATTTTTTTAAGGTTCATTTCACTCAGCAATCGTGTTTTATTTGTTTCAGCACAGGCGTTAATAACTTCCGTGTCGGTAAAACTTTAGGTTTCTCTTTCTAAATCCTCCCAATCAATCTCCTCACTATCATTCCTTCCACTATGCACTGACCTTGTCTTCATTACAGCGGCACACTTGGCGCCTACCTTTTTTAACTGTTCCACTAACTCCTCTTTTTCCCTCTCCCGTGTGGCCCCAATCTTAAACATTTTTCAGGTGGCCCTGAAAAAGAACCACTACAGTTTTCTCCTCCTTATTCTTGCTCTCCTTACTCCACCATTCTTTCTGTCGGTCGGGAACCCATTCAGGATCCCACCTTTCCTTTCCCATTCTTTTTATCACCTTGTCATCATATCCATAAGAACATAAGAACATAAGAAGTAGGAGCAGGAGTAGGCCATACGGCCCCTCGGGCCTGCTCCGCCATTCAATAGGATCATGGCTGATCCGAACCTAGACTCACGTCCACTTCCCTGCCCGCTCCCATAACCCTTAATTCGCTTATCAGCGAGGAAACTGTCTATCTCTGTTTTAAATTTATTTAATGTCGCAGCTTCCACAGCTCTCTGAGGTAGCAAATTCCATAGATTTACTACCCTCTGAGTGAAGAAGTTTCTCCTCATCTCAGTTTTGAAACGGCAGCCCCTTATTCTAAGATTATGCCCCCTAGTTCTAGTCTCACCCATCAGTGGAAACATCCTCCCCGCATCCACCCAATCAAGCCCCCTCATAATCTTATATGTTTCGATAAGATCACCTCTCATTCTTCTAAAACTGTACGCAGTATTCCAGGTGTGGCCTCACCAGTACCCTGTATAACTGAAGCAAGACTTCCCTGCTTTTATACTCCATCCCCCTTGCAATAAAAGCCAAGATTCCATTGGCCTTCCTGATCACCTGCTGTACCTGCATACTAAACTTCTGTGTTTCATGCACCAGGACCCCCAGATCCCTTTGTACTGTAGCACTTTGCAGTTTCTTTCCATTTAGATAATAACTTGCTCTTTGATTTTTCTGCCAAAGTGCATAACCTCACAATTTCCAATATTATATTCCATCTGCCAAATTTCTGCCCACTCACTTAGCCTGTCTATGTCCTTTTGCAGGTTTTTTATGTCCTCCTCACTCACTGCTTACCCTCCCATCTTTGTATTGTCGGCAAACTTGGATACGTTGCACTTGGTCCACTCCTCCAAATAATTAATATAGATTATAAAGAGTTGGGGTCCCAGAACTGACCCCTGTGGAACACCACTAGTTACTGATTGCCAACCCGAGAGTGAAACATTTGTCCCAACTCTCTGTTTTCTGTTGGATAGCCAATCTTCCACCCATGCCAGTATATTACCCCCAATCCCGTGATTCTTTATCTTGATCAGTAATCTTTTGTGTGGCACCTTATCAAATGCCTTTTGGAAGTCCAAATACACCACATCCACTGGTTCCCCTTTATCCACCCTATTTGTTACGTCCTCAAAGAATTCGAGCAAATTTGTCAAGCATCATTTCCCCATCATAAAACCATGCTGACTCTGTCCGATTAAATTATGCTTATCCAAATGTCCTGTTACTGCTTCCTTAATAATGGACTCCAACATTTTACCAACCACAGATGTTAGGCTAACTGGTCTATAGTTTCCAGCCTTTTGTCTACCTCCCTTTTTAAATAAGTGTGTTACATTAGCAGTTTTCCAATCTGCTGGGAGCTTTCCTGAATCCAGGGAGTTTTGGAAAATTACCACCAATGCATCCGCAATCCCTACCGCTACTTCTCTCAAGACCCTAGGATGTAAGCCATCAGGTCCAGGTGATTTATCCGCCTTAAGTCCCATTATCTTACCGAGTACCATCTCCTTAGTGATTTTAATCGTGTTTAGCTCCTCCCCCCTATAGCCCCCTGTTTGTCCAGTGTTGGGATATTTTTAGTGTCCTCTACTGTAAAGACTGATACAAAATATTTGTTCAGCATATTTGCCATCTCCATGTTCCCCACTACTAATTTCCCGGTCTCGTCCTCTAAGGGACCAACATTCACTTTCACAGAAATCACAGAATCACAGAAACCCCACAGTGCAGATAGAGGCCATTTCGGCCCATCGAGCCTGCACCGACACATATCCCACCCGATCCCCGTAACCCCTACACCAACACATATCCCACCCTATCCCCGTAACCCCACGTATTTAATCCCCCTAACACTAAGGGTCAATTTATCATAGCCAATCAACCTAACCTGCACATCTTTGGACTGTGGGAGGAAACCGGAGCACCCGGAGAAAACCCACGCAAACACGGGGAGAATGTGCAAACTCCACACAGACAGTCGCCCGAGGCCGGATTCGAACCCGGGTCCCTGGCGCTGTGAGGCAACAGTGCTAACCACTATGCCACCGTGCTGCCCTTTTTCTTTTTATATAACTGTAGAAACTCTTGCTATCTGTTTTTATATTTTTTGCTACTTTACTTTCATAATCTATCTTCCCTTTCTTAATTAATCTTTTAGTTATTCTTTGCTGGCTTTTAAATGCTTCCCAATCTTCTATCCTCCCACTAGATTTGGCTACTTTATATGCCCATTTTTTCAGTCAGATACTATCCTTTATTACTTCACTTAGCCTCAGATGGCTGTCTTTTCTTTTACGCCCCTTTTTCCTCAGTGGAATATACTTTTCTTGAAAGTTATGAAATATCTCCTTGAATGTACACCACTGCTCCTGTACCGTCTTACACCTTAATCTATTTTCCCAGTCCACTTTAGTCAACTCTGCTCTCATACCTTCATAGTCTCCTTTATTTAAGATTAGTACGCTGGTTTGAGATCCAACTCTCTCACCCTCCAACTAAATTTGGAATTCAACCATGTTATGGTCACTCATTCCAAGGGGATCCTTTACTAGGACATTTGTTATTAATCCTGTTTCATTACACAGGACCAGATGTAAGATTGCCTGCCCCCTGGTTGGTTCAGTAACATACTGCTCAAGGAACCCGTCCTTAATGCACTCTATGAACTCTTCCTCAAGGCTGCCCTACCCAATTTGATTTGTCCAGTCAATATGAAAGTTAAAATCTCCCATGATTATAGCTGTTCCCTTATTACAAGCCCCAACTATTTCCTGATTTATACTCCGACCAATAGAGTTGCAACTGTTAGGAGGCCTATAGACTACGCCCACTCGTGACATTTTCCCCTTATTATTCCTTATCTCCACCCAAACTGTTTCACTTTCCTGATCCTTTGACCCAATATCATTTCTCACTATTGCAGTGATTCCATCCTTTATTAACATAGCCACCCCACCTCCCTTTCCTTCCTGTCTGTCCTTCCTAATAGTCAAATACCCCTGGATGTTTAGTTCCCAGTCATGGTCACCTCGCAGCCATGTTTCTGTAATGGCCACCAGATCATGCCCATGTGTAATTATTTGTACCGTCAACTCATCTATTTTGTTACGAATGCTGCGTGCATTCAGATAAAGAACTTTTAAATATGTTTTGTGACAATTTATTTCTGCTTTTACCCCCTTTACAACTTTACCTTTATTATCTTCATATATTCTGTCCCTTCCTGACATGCTCTGGTTTTTAATTTCCCCACTGCTACTTTGCTCTATTGCCTTCTCCGCCGACATTTTTATTTTTCGCTCTCTTGAAACCGCCCCCCCACTAATTAGTTTAAAGCCCTCTCTACAGCCCTAGTTATTCGATTCGCCAGGATTCTAGACCCAGCACTGGCCAAGTGAAGTCCGTCCCAATGGAACAGCCCTCTCCTGTCCCAGTACTGGTGCCAGTGTCCCAAGAAGCAAAACCCATTTCTCCCACACCAGTCTTTGAGCCACGCATTTAACTCTCTGATTTTATTTACCCTAGCCAAATTTGCTCGTGGCTCAGGTAGTAATCCAGAGATTATTACCCTTGTGGTTCTGCTTTTTAATTTGGCCCCTAGCTGCTCATATTCCCTCAGCAGAACCTCCTTCCTTGTCCTATCTATGTCATTGGTACCAACATGGACCACGACAACTGGATCCTCCCTCTCCCACTCCAAGTTTCTCTCCAGCCCAGAGGAGATGTCCTTAACCCTGGCACCAGGCAGGCAACACAACCTTCGAGACTCTCGCTCACGGCTGCAAAGAACCCTATCTATCCCCCTTATGATACTATCCCCTACCACTACAACATTTCTTTTTACACCCCCCACTTGAATGGCCCCCCGTTCCACGGTGCTGTGGCCAGGTTGCTCACCCTCCCTGCAGTCCCTGCTCCTGTCCTCACAGGGAGTAAGAGCCTCGAACCTGTTGGACAAGAGCAAGGGCTGCGGCTCCTCCAACACTACCTCCTGGATCCCCGTACCTGCCTCACTCATAGTCAGACCCTCCTATCCCTGACCAAGGACTACATCTGAATTAGTTAATCTAATTTGTGTGACTACTTCCTGGAACACAGAGTCCAGGTAACTCTCCCCCTCCCTGATGTGTCGCAGTGTTTGCAGCTCGGACTCCAGCTCATCAACACGGAGCCAGAATTCCTCGAGCAGCCAACACTTACTGAGCATCAATCCCTTTTTGTTACCATCTTTTCCTTAACTTTCTCATACTTATCGCACACAAATTCATACGGCAAGTTACGTTAGGCCATCCTGTTTGTCTGTCGATACCTATCGCGTACAAATTTATACAGGAGTTTAGATCTTTAGGCATCCTTTTTGTTCACCATCCTTTTAGGGTGGATTTGCTCGTGCCCCCATCGTTTGCTACTTCCGAGACTCTCCCGGACCTTCAGGGACCTTTCCTTGCTTACGCGGTTTTAACTCCGCCTAGATTGGATTTTCCCTATATCCAATCCTATATAACCCGAGCTCCTCAACTTATTCAGACATTTTCATTTCTACAATGTCCTAGCATGCACCCAAGTTGCTTTGCTCACGTATCCGGACTCCACCTCAGATTCGTTGGATCTCCGGCCCTGGGCTTCGATGCGAGGAGACAATGGGCTCGAATTGCACAGGGCCATGGAGGTGGGAATGGAGGCATGTGGGGTGTCAAGATTGCAAAAAGTGGTGGGCCCAACCCCGCCTCCATCCCGCCTCCACGAGATGGGAAATGCCCTTAACAAGCACTAAATTGCCTCTAATATTCCATTTTGAAAGGCCTTGGTGATTTTAACCCTTTTCCGACGTGAAGCACACCTGCTCTGAAAAACGACGGTGAAACCTGGTGGGAGCACAATTGGATTGCTGACTTTTAGCTGCAGCTCCAACATAAAATAGGATATTTGATCAGCCATCATTTGCAGGTGGCAGGACTTTGTTGTCTCAGGTCTGGGGGAACATTTAGAAGGCATAACCACAGCTGTGGAAGTTTGGAGCCTGACACCCATCTCCAGTGTGAGCTCCTGGGAAACACCTCTCGCCACCTTCACTGAGCGCTTCCTCAGCTGAGGCATATACCAAGTAATCCTAAAGCCCTCAATGTGGAAGTCCCATTAGCGAAATGACACATGCCACAACTGCAGTAGTAGCCATAATATTTTTTATTTACAGTAACCATCTGATGGCTTTTCAACATTAAACATTAAATTTCACCCAAGTGACTACCCTTGTGACTAATTGTGCAGTTTCTTTCTCTTACGTGTGCTCCTATGTGGTGCTTCCCCTGTGGCTTCAGCAGATGTGGAGGCCCCTTGTTCACTTTCTTGCTTCTCCTGTCTCAACATCTTTGGCGGGCGTCCTCTGGGGTTGCAAAACTTTTAGGGCTCGCCAACAGTCTGCTGCTCCTGCGGCTGTGCAGGGATTGAGGCGCTGATCTCAGTTGGGTGGGGACACTGGTGGGGCTCTGACTGAGGGCTCTGCAGTGGCATGGACGTGTGAGCACTTGGAGAGGAGCCCCCACTTCCTTGATGTCTGCCACCAACTTCCCTCTCATGGGTCAGGTCCCCCTCAGCGCCTGCAAGTGGCTTGAGAGCACCTTGCTGCACATCAGCGGGGCCATGGGGACCTGTATCTGCACTGGCAGTCCGACTCAGAAGGACTTCCATGAAGGTCTGGTTTCTGTGTTCAATAGCTGACCATCGCTCCTCCAGAGATGTCATTCTATTAAGAACACTCACCTTGTTTTCTGCACTCTGGTGACTTACCACCTCCATGGAGGTTGCCATCCTTTCCATGGTGATGCGTTCATGCACCGATTACTCCACAAAGGCTCTGCTCATGTTTGCAATGCACTCCTCCATTCGCAGCGACCCTAGAGACAAAACCTGCCAGAGACTCCTGCATCTGTGCCTGGAGTTCCATCACCTCTGATCTTATGGATGGACCCAGAGGCAGAGGGTCGACATGCTGCTGAGCCGAGCTGGCAGTATCCTGCACCCTCCGACTAGGACTCTCCGCTGCTGTCCCTGACTCCACAATCTGCTGATGCTCACTTGTGAGCTGTGATACACCAGGTGACAACACTACTCTATGTCCCGAAAGTCCCACCGAGGTGTGAGTGTCTGCGCTGGTGTTGGGTGTGCTGAATTCTGCTGACACTGCACCCTCAGATGTTGCAGCTTCCTCTCAGGAGCCTGGCTGCTCAGCCTCTTCTACCTGGCTAGGGGGGATGGATGCTTGTGATGGTCCTGTGGGGGAGTAAAGGAAAGAGTCAGAGATGTGATGCAAAGGCTACATGCACATAGCTTTTTGCAGATGCTCATAAGTCCATCTGTTACAGCTTCACAATCATTATCAGTGACTCATGCAATGTAAAAGAGAGAGATGGGAAACTTTTCTGTCAGCAGCTTGCTGTGTTGCACCCGTCTGTCCGTCCCCCATGTGCGAATCATCCTCTATTCCCATTATTTCCAGGACGGCCTCCTCCCAGGGGTCAGGTGGGCTACTGAGGCTGTCCCTCCTCCTGTCCTGGCCCGCTCTCTTTTGTTGTGTGCTCTCTTTTCCTGCAATGAGGGAGACAAGTGGAGGTTGAGTGAGAATGAAGGAGTGAGTGTAGAGATTGCATAGCACAGATACTTAGAAGGAGACAAAGATGGAGTGAGCTGGCAAGACCAAGGGCCCTCCCTGTGTGTTGTCAGTTGTGTCCAAAGCATCAGAGTGATAGGGAGTGTGAGGGTTGCATGGTGGAATAGTTATGTGAATGTGACCAGAGAGAGAGGGAATGGGTAAGGGTGCATGGATGTCAGTGTCAAGTGGGATGTGGAGGAAGGGATTGCTAAAGCTGAGTGCTGGTGAGGAAAGGCAATAGGGATCAGATTGAGGGTGATGGGAAATTCATACTCACATTTCCAGTGCGCTGAAGGTCATGAAATCTTTTCCTGCATGGTATCCAGGTTCTGCGGGTGACTCCCAAAGAGTTGACCTCCTCAACCACCTGCATTCACACTGCCTTGGTCTGAGTGGGAGGCCTCTTCCTCCCTGCTGAAGGGAAGAGCACCTCCCTATTGGCCCTAGCCCCATCAACTAATGCCGGCGGTGCCACCTGGTCAAAGCGAGGAGCTGATCTGGCCCTCCCGCTTGTCGTATTTGCTGCAGCTCCCTCACACTGCACAGTCAAGAATCTTGGCAGTCTGCAGAAGAAGCGAGGCTTGCTGTGGACCTTAAATGCAGCAGCAATGATGACATCATCGGAGGGGACTTTCAGTTATGAAAAACCCATTTGCAAAGGCTTCCCACACGTTGGAAATCAATTGGCCAATTCAGTTAAAATTGCATCAATCTCCCACATCCATTTAAATTCATGTGGGAAACACGAAATTTGGATAACACGACACCATCCTGCACCAGAGTTTAAATCCACCCAAATCTCTACTCAGCCAATCCAGTAGATCCTGCCAACTATGCCAAGTTATAAGGGTAAACCAGGAGAGTTTCTTCTCCCTGAGATGGACCCTCTGATATAAAGGGTCGACGTTCGCCTTATTCCCAATCAATCACTCGGAGTCCGGAGGTTCGTTCAGTAAAGCACCTTTATTTACAAGTCGACAGGGGAGACACTCATGCTGGGATGGATGCTCCCCAATCGCTAAGATCCCCTGCCTTATATGCTGCTTTTTGTTCTAAGTTGTGGCTTACATCATATAGTTGATTTCGGGTGCAAATTCTTGCGACGCGTGTGCACATTTTGACTGTTTTCATAGTCCTGTGACCCCATACATTATCCTCAATTAGTAACTAATGGCTTGTGCACTTAATTCAATTAGCAACTGATGGTTTGACCATTTGACCACATTCCACCATACTTCCCTATGGGACATGTACATAACAACTCCTTATATGGTTGGATATATGCTCAGTTCCTCAATTTCCTTATTTTAGCCCTTTTAACTCTTTCACTTGGCAACATTAATGGGGACTATACTGGCAGTCGACCTCGCCCTTCAGGATCTACAGTGGAGGGAGCGGAGCCAGTAAAAATGACTGGAACATGTGCCCAGGGGGAGGAGGAGGGCCATCAGGGCACTCAACAGGAGGCCTAACCCTCCGAGGGTATTCCGAGTGCACTTCTCCTACCTACAATTAAGTGAGGAGCAGTGTATTAGAAGGCTCTGCTTCACCAAGGAGCTGGTCACAGAACTCTGCCATCTCCTGCAACCAGACCTCCAGCCTCAAATCAGGGCGACCACGGCTCTTTCAGTGCCACTCAAGGTCACCGTCACCTTCAATTTCTTCACCAGCAGATCCTTCCTGTCTGCAACAGGAGACTTAGCTAACATCTAGCAGTTTGCTATCCATCACTACAACCAGGAGGTCACAGAGGCTCTCTACAGTAGGAGAAGGGAATACATTTCCTTCCCCATCACCAGAGAGTAGCAGGACGAGCATGCATGTGGCTTTGCCAGGATAGAGGGATTCCCCATGGTGCAGAGCGCCATTGAATGTTCCCACAGGGCTTTGTGTGAAGGGATAATTACTAGTCCTAGCCCCTTTAAGGCTACCCCAGATCAGACGTATTTCTCAGACGTTCACTTTTTCTTAATTCATTGATGGGATGTGGGCATCACTGGCTAGGCCTGCATTTAGTGCCCATCCCTAATTGCCCTTGAGAAGATGGTGGTGAGCTGCCTTCTTGAACCGCTGCAGTCCATATGATGTAGGTACACCCACAATGCTGTTAGGAAGGGAGTTCCAGGATCTTGGCCCAGCGACAATGAAGGAACAGCGATACAGGTCCAAGTCAGGATGGTGTGTGGCTTGGAGGTGAACTTGTAGGTGGTGATGTTCCCATGCGTCTGCTGCCCTTGTCCTTCTAAGTGGTAGAGGTCGCGGGTTTGGAAGGTGCTGTTGAAGGAGCTTTGGCGAGTTGCTGCAGTGCATCTTGTAGATGGTACACACTGCAGCCACGGTGCGCCGGTGGTGGAGGGAGTGAATGTTGAAGGTGGTGGATGGAGTGCCAATCAAGCAGGCTGCTTTATCCTGAATGGTGTCGAGCTTCTTGAGTGTTGTTGGAGCTGCACTCATCCAGGCAAGTGGAGAGTATTCCATCACACTCCTGACTTGTGCCTTATAGATGGTGGAAAGGCTTTGGGGAGTCAGGAGGTGAGACACTTGCCGCAGAATTCCCAGCTTCTGGCCTGCTCTTGTAGCCACAGTATTTATATGGCTGGTCCAGTTCAGTTTCTGATCAATGGTAACCCCCAGGATGTTTATAGTGGGGGATTCAGTGATGGTAATGCCATTGAATGTCAAGGGGAGATCGTTAGAGTCTTACTTGTTGGAGATGGTCATTGCCTGGCACTTGTGTGGTGCGATTGTTACTTGCTACTTGTCAGCCCAAGTCTGAATGTTGTCCAGGTCTTTCTGCATATGGACACGGACTGCGTCAGTATCTGACGAGTCTCGAATGGTGCTGAACAGTGTGCAATCATCAGCAAACATCCCCACTTCTGAGCTTATGATGGAGGGAAGGTCATTGATGAAACAGCTGAAGATGGTTGGGCCTAGGACACTGCCCTGAGGAACTCCTGCCGTGATGTCATGTGATTGAGATGAATGACCTCCAACAACCACAGCCAATTTCGTTTGTGCTAGGTATGATTCCAACCAATGGAAAGTTTTCCCCTTGATTCCCATTGACTTCAGTTTTGCTGGGGCTCCTTGATGCCACACTCGATCAAATGCTGCCTTGATGTCAAGGGCAGTCACTCTCACCTCACCTCTTCAGTTCAGCTCTTTTGTTCATGTTTGGACCAAGGCTGTAATGAGGTCAGGAGCTGAGTGGCCCTGGCGGAACCCAAACTGGGCGTCAGTTAGCAGGTTATTGCTGAGTAAGTGCCGCTTGATATCACTCTCGACGACACCTTCCATCACTTTGCTGATGATTGAGAGTAGACTGATGGGACGGTAATTGGCCGGGTCGGATTTGTCCTGCTTTTTGTAGACAGGACATACTTGGGCAATTTTCCACATTGCCGGGTAGATGCCAGTGTTGTAGCTGTACTGGAACAGCTTGGCTAGGGGCGCAGCTAGTTATGGAGCACAAGTCTTCAGTACTATTGCTGGAATGTTGTCAGGGCCTTTGCAGTATCCAGTGTCTTCAGCCATTTCTTGACATCACATGGAGTGAATTGAATGGACTGAAGACTGGCATCTGTGATGCTGGGTCCTCAGGAGGAGGCCGAGATGGATCATCCACTCGGCACTTCTGGCTGAAGGTAGTTGCAAATGCTTCAGCCTTGTCTTTTGCACTCACGTGCTGGGCTCCACCATCATTGAGGATGGGGATATTTTTGGAGCCTCCTCCTCCTGTTAACTGTTTAATTGTCCACCACCACTCACGACTGGATGTGGCAGGACTGCAGAGCTTTGATTTGATCCGATGGTTGTGAGATCACTTAGCTCTGTCTATCGCATGTTGCTTCCATTGTTTGGCATGCAAGTAGTCCTGTGTTGTAGCTTCACCAGGTTGACACCTCATTTGTCGGTATGCCTGGTGCTGTTCCCGGCATGCTCACCTGCACTCTTTGTTAAACCAGGGTTGATCTCCTGGCTTGATGGTAATGGTAGAGTGAGGGATATGCTGGGACATGAGGTTACAGATTTCAACTAAAGTTTGAGGTAGCCGAATCCTAAAGATGCTTAATTGGGTCTAAAGGTCCGGACTATCTTTCCATAAAGCAAAGGAACAACCTGAAAATGTTACCATCCTCCAGATAGCACTTTTAATAAGTTTAACAAGACTGTAACGTTCTGGACATTATCAGGGTCCAGAAAACTCCCCCAGAATTCTGAAACTCCTCACCAAAGAGTGTACAGAGATTGAGTTTGTGAGTTTTTGATACAGAAGTCTTATGTGAGACAATTCTAAAAATATATAGACTTATTAAAGAACTGACATGTAATTTATAATTGGTGAGTCAATCGTAACATTAACAGTTCCAAAAAGAGAAAGCTTACAAACTTATCAGGGAACTTTACTTTCAAATCTTAACTCGACTACAGCTTTACAGTTCTTAAAGTTCTATTCAGGATATCCACCAAAATCAAATACCTTTGATCCCCGAGGCACAAAGAGTTGGAGACTTACAGAGCCGCCTCTGAAGCCGAGAATCACTTTGCCCCTTTAAAGCGAGTTTAATATCCCATTTGAGAGGGGGAGGTGGGACCAGTAGAAATTGGACAGTTTGCACCTGGGCAGGACCGGGACTGATGTCCTTGGGGGAGTGTTTGCTAGTGCTGTTGGGGAGTGTTTAAACTAAAATGGCAGGGGGTTGGGAACCTGTGCAGGGAGACAGAGGATAGGGAAACAAGGATAGAAGCAAAAGACAGGAAGGAGATAAACAAAGGTGGCAGTCAGAGAAATCAAGGGTTTAAATCAAACATGGCCACAGTAAATAATAAATCTAAAAGGTATAAGATTGTAAAAAAACAAGCCTGAAGGCTTTGTGTCTTAATGCGAGGAGCATTCATAATAAGGTGGATGAATTAGCTGTGCAAGTAGATGTAAATGGATATGATATGATTGGGATTATATAAACATGGCTCCAGGGTGACCAAGGCTGGGAACTCAACATCCAGTGGTATTCAATATTCAGGAAAGACAGGCAAAAAGGAAAAGAAGGTGGGGTAGCATTGCTGGTTAAAGAGGAGATTAACACAATATTAAGGAAGGATATTAGCTCTGATGACGTGGAATCTGTATGGGTAGAGCTGAGAAATAACAAGGGGAGAAAAAGTTAGTGGGAGTTGTGTACAGACCCCCAAACACTAATGCTAAGGTTGGGGATGGCATTAAAAGTGAAATTAGAGACACGTGCAATAAGGGCACAGCAGTTATCATGGGTGACTTTAATCTACATATAGATTAGGCTAGCCAACTTAATAACAATACCGTGGAGGAGGAATTCCTGGAGTGTATACGGGATGGTTTCCTGGACCAATATGTCGAGGAACCAACTAGAGATCAGGCCAACTTAGACTGGGTATATTTAATGAGAAAGGATTAATTAGCAATCTTGTTGAGCGAGGCCCCTTGGGGCGGAGCGTTAATATTATGATAGAATTCTTCATTAAGATGGAGAGTGAAGTATTTGACTCAGAGACTAGGGTCCTGAATTTGAATAAAGGAAACTATGATGGTATGAGGCGCGAGTTGGGTAGGATGGATTGAGGAACATTACTTAAAGGTTTGACGATGGATAGGCAATGGCAAACATTTAAAGATCACATGGATGAACTACAGAATTTGTTCATCCCTGCTTGGCATAAAAATAAAACAAAAAAGGTGACTTAACTGTGGCTAACAAGGGAAATTAGGGTTAGCATAAGATCTAAGGAGAGGATATATAAATTGTCCAGAAAAAGCAGCAAACTGAGGGTTGGGAGCAGTTTAGGATTCAGCAAAGGAGGACAAAGGGATTAATTAAGAGGGGGAAAATAGAGTATGAGAGTAAGCTTCCAGGGAACATAAAAACTGACTGTAAAAGCTTCTATAGATATGTGAAGAGAAAAAGATTGGTGAAGTCAAGCGTAGGTCCCTTGCAGTCAGAATCAGGGGAATGGAATGGCAGACCAATTAAATACATACTTTGGTTCTGTCTTCACAAAGGAGGACACAATAACCTCCCAGAGATGTCAGGGAACATAGGGTCTAATGAGAGGGAGGAAATGAATGAAATCAGTATTTGTAGCAAAATGGTGTTAGGGAAATTGATGGGAGTGAATGTTGATAAATCCCCAGGGCCTGATAATCTACATTTTAGGGTACGTAACGAAGTGGCCCTAGAAATAGTAGATGCATTGCTGGTCATCGTCCAAAAATTTTATAGACTCTGGAACAGTTCCCATGGATTGGAGGGTAGCTAATGTTACTCCACTATTCAAAAAAGGTGGTAGAGAGAAAACGGGGAATTATAGACCGGTAAGCCTGACATCAGTAGTGGGGAAAATGCTAGAGTCCATTATAAAAGATGTAATAGCAGAGCACTTGGAAAACAGTGACAGGATCGGACACAGTAAACATGGATTTACAAAAGGTAAATTGTGCTTGACTAATCTACTGGAATCTTTTGAGGATGTAACTGGTAGAATAGATAAGGGAGAACCAGTGGTTATGGTGTATTTGGACTTTCAGAAAGCTTTTGATAAGGTCCCGCATTAGAGATTAGCATGTAAAGGTAAAGCACTAGGGATTGGGGGCAAGGTACTGACTTGGATAGAGAACTGGTTGGCAGACAGGAAGCAAAGAGTTGGAATAAACGGGTCTTTTTCCGAGTGGCAGGCAGTGACTAGTGGGGTTCCGCAGGGATCGGTGCTAGGACCCCAGCTGTTCACAATATATATTAATGATATAGAAGAGGGAACTAGATGTAATATCTCCAGGTTTGCAGATGGCACAAAGCCAGGGGTCCTGTGTGCTATGAGGAGAATGCCGAGAAACTCCAGTATGATTTGGAGAGGTTGGGTGACTGGGCAGATGCAGTATAATGTGGATAAATGTGAGGTTATCCACTTTGGTGGCAAAAACAGGAAGGCAGATTATTATCTGAATGGCAATAGATTGGGAAAAGGGGAAGTACAACAAGACCTGTGTGTCATTGTGCACCAGTCGTTGAAGGTAAGCATGCAGGTGCAGCAGGCGGTTAAGAAGGCAAATGGTATGTTGGCCTTCATAGCGAGAGGATTCAAGTACAGGAACAACGATGTCTTGCTGCAGTTGTACAGGGCCTTGGTGAGACCACACCTTGAGTATTGTGTGCAGTTTTTACCGCCTTATCTGAGGAAGGATGTTCTTGCCATGGAGGGAGTGCAGCGAAGATTCAGCAGACTGATACCTGGGATGGCAGGAATGATGTATGAGGAGAGATTGGGTCGATTGGGCTTAAACTCACTGGAGTTTAGAAGAATGAGAGGGGATCTCATTGATACTTATAAAATTCTAACAGTACTAGACAGACTAGATGCAGGAAGGATGTTCCCGATGGTGGGAGAGTCCAGAACAAGGGGTCACAGTCTAAAGATAAGGGGTAAGCCATTTAGGACAGAGATGAGGAGGAATTTCTCCACCCAGAGAGTGGTGGACCTGTGGAATTCTCTACCATGGAAGGCAGTTGAGGCCAATTCATTAAATATATTCAAGAAGGAGTTAGATATATTTCTTAAGGCTAAAGGGATCAAGGGATATGGGGAGAAGGCAGGGACAGGGTACTGTGTTTGGATGATCATCCATGATCCCATGGAATGGTGGAGCAGGCTTGAGGGGCCGAATGGCCTTCTCCTGCTCCTATCTTCTATGTTTGTATATTTCTATGTTTCAATATTTATACCCTTTTCCAGTGCTATTTCCTTTAAGGTTTTCTACTGATGTAAGCTAATTATCTCTAGTCATTTTTCTGCTGACCTTATCAATGCTTACAGTCACCTCAGCTGTGGCATTACATAATTATGTCTCCTCACTAGGTGTTCGAAGTTTACAATAAAAAATGATGTTACGGCAGGTGTGTTTTTTACTTGATGTCATTTTTACGAAGGCAGATGTTTCTTACTTTTATGTGCTTCTTTACGAAGTGTAATTTAGAACATCTTATCCAGGGTGAACCATTGTTTCATTCCAAAAGATTCAGCCTGCCGGACCCTTTAACCTTCTGTTTCAATAAGGTTATTGATTCAGTGTCAACAACTATCTTATCTCTATAGCCAGAATGCTTTCACAGCTTTTTCACAGTTAGTTTCATAGATTTCCAAACCCCGTTTGTCATGTTTTAATAAGGCCAGAATTATTTCAAAAGATGGTGTATTTTACTGAATCGGTTATATGGCTTATTCCTTCACACCCCCCTCTTGACCAAAAAATTAGCTCAATCATAAGGGCAGAGTTTGGTCAATGTTACTAATAAGGTTACAATGGTACATTAATGTCATGAGATTCACAAGAGCCCAATCATGTGCGACATGAAAATTCCTTTTAGCCACCCCAGGACAATGTTTTGCCTTATTTTAAATTGAAAACAAATTAAAAGACTGGGAGGTACATTTTCATGCAATTAACGAAACAACATGTACTTAGAATGTCCAATTGGCAAATGTATCTTCTGAAGAGGTGAGTTATTCATATGAGTCAAGGAGACGTCATTTGGAACTGGCTGAAGCTTGACACGCTGTTCCATTGCTCGAGCGTGAGGACAGATTCTTGTTTTCGTAAAGGCCTTGTCAGGAGCTCAGTTGATTCCTTCTCCATCTGCAGTGTTTTCCACCTTCGTTGAAGTAACTCATTAATCTTTACTTGTTTTGGTTGTGGCTTTTCGCGAATCCAATTCCTGAGGCATTGCCAAGCATCGTGTGGAGGAGTCGGCGACACTGTCTGGCTGACCGTCATCAGTTGTTCGATTGCATCCATTTCCTGTGTCGTGCTCCAAGCTGGGACTTGAAAGACAGTGTAAGACTGCACCTTGTATTGTTCCTGCATTCTGGTATCCCGCAGGACATCTTTTGAGATTGTCTATGGAGACAGTTTTAAGAATATGCTTGCCATTCGGCTGATTAATATGTATTTTAACTGTTCTTTCATTAATAACAGAACATATTTGAACAGGTTTTTTGCACTTTGGTCTTAAACCAGGTTTTTGCTCGAACTTCTTTTCCTGTACCCATTCTCCTGCTCAGGGTTGCCATGATTTGTTTGTCAATATTTTCTGCCTATTTGACTCCCTTATCCTTCGATCAATTTGTTGAATCTCCTCTGTTACTTCTTTTTTTAAATCTAACTGTCGCTGTCGCATCAAGGAATCAGAGAGTATAGAGGCAATAAAAGAACTATGGGTAAGCGGTGTATGCATCTCAAACCCATACATCAGGTAATATGGAGTGTTAGAGGACACTGTCCCTGATGCAGATGCGGGCACATTATTAAGTGGAATGACGGTGGTCCACTTATTTCCCCTGATTCTCAACAGCTTGACCAATAGCTTTTTTACTTCCTGGTTTTTACATTCCACCAGCCCCGCTGATTGCGGATGATGTAGTGTGCTGTGTTCTAACCCAATCCTCCTTTGTTCGCAGTAGACTTTGAAGACCTTGGAGACAAAGGCTTCACCTTGATCAGAGTGTAAGATTTTGGGTGCACCAGCTACAGTAATTATGTTAGTAATAGCATTGGTGAGTGCGTTTTCCAAAACAGTTTTTGTGGGGACCAGCCAGCAGAAGGACGTGCATCCATCTACACAAACGAGAACATGGCTGTATCCCAAAGATGGGGGAAGTGGTCCAATAAAGTCAATAAAGGATCTTCCCATTGGCTCATCAGCTTTCACAGGAGCCAATGGTGGTGGCTTAATTACTGATGATGTATTGGTAAATTGCATAGCTCGCTATTTGCCACGTATGTTTTAGAGACCTTAAGCATGCCTGGCCACCAATATAAGGGAGTCAATTTGCAGAATGTTGTTCTGGCATGACAATGTGCTTGACCTATGAGTCGTGAGCTTCTGTTACAAGCTGTTCTTGTTTGTGTCTCGGGGGTGGTTCTCGGTTTCCCTTGGGCAAATTCACTAGCACAATGCCGGTAGGGGTTTCCGAGTAAAAGTACTTTGATGGATATCCTGGTGTATTCTCTTTTGTTGGGTCTATTAGCTGAATCAGTTCCTCATCCTGATTAGCTGCCCGTTCTGCCCTAGTGATAACACTAATATTGGCAGGCCCCTCTCAAGGGGGTGTCATGCAGATTGAACATTTCGCTTGTTCGTCTGCAAGACTGTTTCCTTTTGAGTGTACTGTCTGTGGTGATTATTCTTTATGTTTAGTAAGAAGTATTGTGATTGGTTGTTTGTTTCCTGCCTTGGGATATATGCTGTAATCTCATTGGTAGTTGATGTCATGTGATTTGTGGTGGCCATCTTAAATTCAGTTCTTTCCAGCCTTTAGTTGGGACTGGGTGTTGAAGATGTGCTACCGGATTTTTAAGTTAATAAAGCCTAAAGGCAAATCTATTCTTTATTTCAATTTATTAACTTTATGTCAGAATGGAGCGATATCTTCAACCAGAACGATTCAATGCTGACCTTAATTCTGCAGGAGTGGATGATAAATGGAAACATTGGTATTGTACATTAAAAAACTTTTTGGGTGCGTTGGATCAAGAGTCTCTAAATAAGCTGAATATGCTGATCAACTACATTGCTCCGGATGTGTATAAGTATATTATGGACTGTAAAACTTACGAAGTGGCTATTTCTACATTGGAAAAGATTTTTGTTAAACCAAAGAATGAGGTATTTGCATGTCACCTTCTATCTGCCCATAGGCAGCAGGTGGGAGAATCTTTGGATACTTATTTACAAGCACTTCGGTGCCTTAGTGTTAACTGTAATTATAAGGCCGTGACGGCTGAAGAATATAAGGAAGAATCGGTACGGGATGCTTTTATTAATGGATTACTGTCTAGATCAATTCGTCAGCGGTTGTTAGAAAATAAGACTTTGGATCTTAAGAGTGCTTTTGAGCAAGCTTCTACATTGGATGTGGCTCAGAGAAGTTCGGATTCTTATGCTCTTTTTAATCAGCCTGTGACTGTGGTTTCGGCAGTTCCGGATGAAAAGGAATTATGTGGACTTAATAGGAGTGGTTTACTAGATTCTGAAACTGTTTCTACTTCAGCGGCTGTTGCCTCTAGGATTCAGAAGTGTTATTTTTGTGGGAACATCCGGCACCCTCGTCTGAAGTGTCCTGCTCGGGAGGCTGTGTGTAGTAAATGCGGCAAGAGAGGTCATTACGCACGTGTGTGTAAATCATCAGGTTCAATTACCTCCTCTGTGACTATTCAGCCTTTAGATAGGGCGTTTATTGCATCAATTTCTGCTGCATTTGCTCATGGCCTAAACAAAGCTATAGTTACGGCCCAAGTTAATGGGTTGGAAGTGAAGGCCCTTATAGATACGGGCAGTACCGAGAATTTTATAAGTCTTCAGTTTGCAAAGGAGAAGCATTTGAAAATTTTGCCTGTTTCCTATCAGGTGTGTATGGCTCAGACGACTCTCACTTCACAAGTAGCTGGTTGTTGCCTTGTGAAATTGATTCTTCTAGGTAATACGTATACTGATATACGCCTATCTGTTTTGCCTAATCTCTGTGTGGATATTTTGATTGGTCATGATGTGCTTCAGTTACACGAGAGTCTCAGTCTTTCATTTGGAGGGACTAAGCCACCTTTATCTATTTGTGGATTAACCTCTTTATCCATTTCTCCATTATCACTTTTTTCCAATTTGATGCCGGATTGTAAGCCAATTGCTACCAAGTCAAGAAGGTATAGCAGTCAGGATAGAGAATTTATTAATTCTTAAGTTCAACATCTCTTATTGGAAGGAATCATTGAACCTAGTTGTTCGCCTTGGCGGGCACAGGTAGTTGTCACGACTAACGAGAGACATAAGAAACGAATGGTGATAGACTATTCCCAAACTATTAATAGGTATACTCAATTAGATGCATACCCTTTGCCTAAGATTGATGAGCTTATCAATAAAGTATCTCAGTATAAGGTTTTTAGCACTATTGACCTAAAGAGTGCTTATCATCAGATTCCTATTGTTAAGAAGGATCAACCATATACGGCCTTTGAGGCTGGTGGAAAGCTGTATCAGTTTTGCCGAATACCATTTGATGTTACTAATGGTGTTGCTTGTTTTCAACGGGCAATGGATGCTTTTATAAGTGATAACTCTCTCTCTGACACCTTTTCATATTTAGATGACATCACGGTGTGTGGCAAATCAAGGGTGGAGCATGATTCTAATTTAGAAAGATTCCTTCAAGCTGCGGAAAAAGTTGGTTTAACTTTCAATAAAGAGAAGTGTACCTTTTCGACCACTGAGGTAAATCTACTGGGGTACATTATCTCGGGAAACAAGATTAAACCAGACCCAGAACGTCTGCGACCATTGATTGATTTACCTTGTCCTACTAATTCTAAGGCTTTGCAACGAGTTGTTGGACTGTTTTCTTACTATTCTAATTGGATTGCAAATTTTTCACAGAAGATCCGGCCTCTTATTGGGGTTATGACATATCCTCTATCATGGGAGGCCAGGACGTGTTTTGATAATTTTAAAAAGGATATCCTTGGAGCAGGTGTGCATTCTATTGATGAGCAGGTTCCTTTTGTGATTGAGACGGACGCTTCTGATTTTGCAATTGGGGCTACTCTGAACCAAAATGGAAGACCTGTGGCCTTTTTCTCACGTACCTTGAACAATAGTGAAAAAAGGCATTCTTCAATAGAGAAAGAGGCGTATGCAATAGTAGAAGCACTGCGTAAATGGAGACATTATTTATCGGGGCGACATTTTACGTTGGTAACTGATCAAAAGTCTGTGTCCTTTATGTTTGATGTCAAACATTTTGGAAAGATTAAGAATGATAAAATAATGAGGTGGAGGATTGAGTTGGCATGTTACCATTTTGATATAGTTTATCGTCCGGGGAAGGATAATGTTGCTGCTGATGCGCTGTCGAGGGCTTATTGTTCTGTGATTCACGGAGATACGCTTATTAATCTTCACAATGCCTTATGCCATCCTGGGGTTACGAGGATGATACACTTCGTACGCAGTAAGGATTTGCCCTTTTCAGTTGAAGACGTCAAGCGGATGACTTCATCATGTTCCATCTGTGCTCGGTGTAAACCGAACTTCTTTAAGCCTCAACGAGCTCATCTTATAAAGGCTACTTCTCCTTTTGAACGTTTGAGCGTCGATTTCAAGGGGCCTCTTCCTTCAACTACTCAAAACCGATATATATTTACTGTTGTGGATGAGTTTTCAAGGTCCCCTTTTACTTTTCCTTGCGCAGATGTATCAGCTGCTACAGTTATCAAATGTCTGACTCAACTTTTTGTCATCTTTGGGATGCCTGCGTATATCCATTCGGATCAGGGAAGTTCTTTTATGTCTTCCCAGTTGAAGGAATACCTTCAGAGTCGGGGAATTTCTACTAGCAGAACTACCCCGTATAATCCCCAGGGTAATGGACAGTGCGAACGATACAATGGGGTGATTTAGAAGGCAGTTATGTTGGCTTTGACATCCCGGAACCTTAAGAATACACAGTGGGAAATGGTACTGCCTGATGCCCTGCATTCCATTAGATCATTGCTTTCAACGGCTACTAATGTGACCCCCCATGAAAGGCTCTTTAACTATCCACGGAGATCTACTATGGGATATTCGGTATCTTCATGGCTTACTATGCAGGGACCTGTGCTGCTTTGATGCCATGTTAGATTGTCAAAATATGATCCTTTAGTGGAGGAGGTGGAGCTGTTGGAGGCAAATTCCCAATATGCTCATATTCGATTCCAAGATGGGAAAGAAAGTACCGTTTCAATTAAAGTCTTGGCTCCTTGTGGTGGCCAGCCCTCTTCTGATGATATTAACAATAGTCATGATTCAGATAATGTGGATGCTGTTACAGATACTACGAATATTTCCAATCCGACTGCAGATAATTATACTTCTATTAGTCAGCCCTCGATGGATGTTCATGACCGTCCCAGTTTACCTCCTGATGGGATTTCTAATCCGGAAACCGTTGAAAATCGGGATATGGATAGCCTTCCTACAGAAGATACTTCTGTGTCTCCTGGTGTGGGAGGGCAAGGTATTTCACCAAGGTTAAGAAGGTCGACACGAACAAGATATCTGGTCGACCGATTGAAAATTGACTTTTAAATTGATAGTAATGTTTTAAAATTGTTGAAATATTATATTATATTGTTTTAGTTGAGAGATACTTAATACTTATGTGCAATGTTACTATTTGTTGTTGCTCACTTAGTATTGTGTCATGTTGAATAGTTTTATTTTGTCTGTGTATAGTTTTAGTTGTAAATAATTATTTATAAATTGTAAAGGTTATTTAGGTTGGAGTATATTTTAAAAGGAGGGGTGAATGTGGTGATTATTCTTTATGTTTAGTAAGAAGTATTGTGATTGGTTGTTTGTTTCCTGCCTTGGGATATATGCTGTAATCTCATTGGTAGTTGATGTCATGTGATTTGTGGTGGCCATCTTAAAATCAGTTCTTTCCAGCCTTTAGTTGGGACTGGGTGTTGAAGATGTGCTACCGGATTTTTAAGTTAATAAAGCCTAGATTAGAAAGGCAAATCTATTCTTTATTTCACTGTCCCAGTGGTATGCCGGTTTACATGAATCACTTGACAATTCTGTTTCTCCATCCTTAAACGGAGAATATCTTCCCACAATGATTTATGTTTTATGGGTTTACCCTTATGATTGGTAAAGTTTTTTTGTTCCCAGAAAACTAGATCTTGGTTATACCCTCTTTTACAGTAGTCACTATCCATACAGACTAATGTGGGTTTAATAGGGTCTGCCTTTTCTAAAGCATACCATTGTGCTGAGGCTTCAGCATATTGCACTGTCTTATGGCCAAGGGGTATGGACAGTAATTCTCTGGATAAAAAGAATAGGAATCTCAAAAAGTGCCTACTACAATCCCCATCCCAGCTGAGGATTGTTGGGATGTCCCTTTTTTAATCGTCATTGAAGATCCATCACAGTAAATGACTTGCTGGTACTCTGTAAGTGGTCTCATAGGTATTTGTCTGATTCCCTCCTCTGTATCATCGTCCTCCATGATGGGGGGATGCTCTAAGTCCATTTCCGGGGAGAGGAATTTAAAAATGAGTGTAGGATCATTTAAGAACGATGCCCATTTATCATATGGCTCTTTTTTCATCAGAGGCCGTCCTCAATACCGATCTTAAATCGAGAATCTCAGTGTAGATTGTAATGGGGTATTTCCCTTGAAGTGTTCATGCCTTGATGAGGCATTTGACTACCATAGTCATGACCCTTTCTTTTTTAATGTACCTCCTTTCGACATTGGAAAAGTTATAAGAATGGAACTGAATGGCCACAATGTTCTTTTCATTATAGAAAACTGCAACTGCCACTTTAGCTGATGACCTGAGATGAATATTGAGGGGAACTTGTAAGTCCCTCTGTTCCAGGTCAATGGCTTTTTGTGCCTCTCAGCATAATTGTAGCAATTTTGAGTAAATGTCTGGTCAAAATATGAATGGTCCTGTTGCTGCTTCGCCCACTCTAACATACAGGGGTGCTGAGAGCTCGGCAAAGGTTGGTGTAAGGGATCGAGCAAAGTTCAGGAGTCCTAAACTTGCTTGCAGATTTTTCAGAGTTTTAGGATATTGAATGGTGGCTAACTTTTCTTTATAGGATTGAGTCAATCCTCTACCATTTCCAATTATTCACAGGCCCAGGAAATCTACCTCTTCCCTAACTAGTTGATTCTTTTTTATGTTGATTAAGTACCCAGCAGTTGTAAGTCTGGATAAAACACTATCAATGGCTTTCAAGTGCTTTTGGAGATTGTCATGTGACAGATATATATCGTCCACATAAGAATTGAAGTTAGGTAGGTCTTTTAAAAGATCAATGATGTGGGCTGAAAAGAGAACAGGACTGTTTTGAAATCCGTGGGGCAATCTGGCTCAGCAGTACTGATAACCATCGGGTCCAGTCATTGCTGTTTTTGGCCAATCAGCTTTTTTGATTGGATGTGACCAGAAGCCGTTTGCTAGATCAACACAAGATTTATATTTTTTCCTCATGATTCCAGAGAGAAGGGCTGTGGAATTTTGCTGTTGTGCATTATGTGGGGCCATTACCCTATTTAAGGCTGTATAATCGACCACTAATCTCCACCTCCCATCTGGTTTAGCAACACCAAACAATGGTGAATTACTTCTAGATGCCATTTTGATTAAGGCAACTTGTCCTGTTAGTGCTTTGAGGGTTGTTAGGAGATCTATTTTTCCCATGTGGTCTTGAAGAGGCATCTGATTTATAGGTTTGTGCCAGCCAGCATCAAGTGGGTGGGGTTTGATGTCTATCTTTCCACATTGATTTGGATGGTGTCGTAGATAAGGGTAGTATCTATTAATGAATTGCTTGCGGAGGTCTTTGCCTCCCCCCTTGAGGCAAGTTCGATCAAGCTGTGTCCAAACATGTTTTTCCCTGTCATCCTGGTCTGTGGATGCTTCCACAAGTCTGGTTGAGATTTTACGGTAATGTTTCATGTCTGGTTGTCCTATAATGCGGGAACAGGCCAATTGTGGTACCAGTCCTACATCTAGGGTCACCGTGATTCCATATATAGTATTAGGTATTGTTGTGTCTCCTTGTGAACTTATCTATATATATAAAGCGGTTCTTCTGTCTGTCTGTCTCTCATGCCGTCTGTCTGTATTGAATTAACTCGAAAGTTATAGAGCGTACCTACACGTGTGTTACGTCGAAAGAAAGCTGACGATTCCAGAACTGTCCTAAGCGCATTTACGTTTCGGCCGGACAAAAATTGCGCCCGCGGTATCCAAAAAACGTTCAACATTCCGCTCATTATCCGCTCATTAGCATCGAGTGACGTCGAGGTCAACCAATCGTACGACGGCTTCCTGGCGCATGCGGCCGGGCCCTCCTACGGTCGAGTGATGGGACGATTGACCACTCCTACGCTTCGGTGACCTGACGGTCCACCAATCGGTGCCTGTGTGGGCAGGCCTTATCGTTCTGAACCGAGGTGAGTCGCCGCCATCTTGATTCCAAACTTTTCATTTCATTTTCCCGCTTTCTGCGTCTTTAAAAAAAAAGTTCCTTTTAAAACAGAAATTCTTTTTAAAAAAAGTTAATTACTTTCCGAAATTGTTTTAAAAAAAAGTTAATTACTTTCTAAATCTTTCATCTAATCTCATTAATTTTCCTACCTTTCCCCGTTTTTGCAGGTAGGCCTCTAAGCCTGGGCGTCCGTTGCCAGCCATGCTGGACCCTAGGCAATTGTTTTGTGGCAAGCTCCTCCCACCCCTCACCCCCCCACCCTTCGGTCTCCCCCATCACGTGATGGTTGACCAATCCTATGGTGTGTGTGGGCGGGGCCTGATGCTTAATAAGACAGAATAAATAAAAGTTACTTCAGTCTTCGCGAGCACTGGAGTGACTGGAGCAACTATTGCAATGTAAGTGAAGAGATAGAGAATAAATAATTCAGTTTTATGTCTTCTAACTTTATATGTTGTTTCCTTAAAAACTTTCGGCTTTTGTATATCTTCTAACTTTATATCTTCTTTCCTTAAAAAACTTTCCATTTTCAAAAGGCGAAAGTTTTTTAAGGAAAGAAGATATAAAGTTAGAAGATATACAAAAGCCGAAAGTTTTTAAGGAAACAACATATAAAGTTAGAAGATTTCCGATTTTGTAATTTGCAGGTACTTTTTTTTTAAAGTAAAGAAATTTTGCAGTTTTTATTAAGAATTTTTTTTTCCCATGCTTCCAACCGACATGAGAAAAATGGCCACTGGCTTCTTCATGCACCTTCAAGGCTGGCCGCACCCGCCCTGAAGGCTGGCAGACAGCTTTTTTATCTTTCTGCCCCCGCCCCCTATCCCCTCTCCTCAGCCCGCACCCCCCCCTCTCAAGGGTTAACCCAGCAACCGGCTCTGGAGATCGGGAGCCGAGGAGGGTTACCCTGGCAACTGGGCCCGGCCATCTTTCATCCTGGCAGCAGTTCAATGCAGCGACACCACAGCGCCATATTTGATCCTGGCATAACTTCAATGTGGGCCTGAACAGCGCCATCTTTAGTCTGGGCTGCCCAGTTTTCTTCCTCCTTCCCTCTCTCCTTCCCCCTCACTCCCCCTCTCTCCCCCCTCCCTCTCCCTTCCCTTCATCTCCCTCCCCCCCTCTCTCCCTGCCCCCCTCTCCCTGCTCCCCCCTCTTCCCTGCCCCCTCTTCCGTGCACCCCTCTCTCCCTTCCCCCACCCTCTCTCTCCCTCCCCCCATCCCTCCCCCCCCACCACTCTCTCTCTCTCCCCCCACTCTCTCTCCCCTCCCCACTCTCTCTCCCTCCCCCCCACTCTCTCTCTCTCCCTCCCTCCTTCCCCTCTCTCTCCCTCCCCCCCTCCCTCCCCCTCCCTTCCTCCCTGTACCTCCCTCCCCCTCCCTCTCCCCCTCCCTCCCTCTCTCTCCCCCACCTCCCTCTCTCTCTCTCCCCCCTCCTTCTCTCTCCCCCCCTCCCTCTCTCTCCCCCCCTCCCTCTCTCTCCCCCCCTCCCTCTCTCTCCCCCCTCCCTCTCTCTCCCCACTCCCCCTCTCTCCCCCTCCTCTCTCTCCCCCCTCCCTCTCTCCCCCCTCCCTCCCTCTCTCTCCCCCACCTCCCTCTCTCTCTCTCCCCTCCCTCTCTCTCCCCCTCCCTCTCTCTCCCCCCCTCCCTCTCTCCCCCCTCCCTCTCTCTCCCCCTCCTCTCTCTCCCCCCTCCCTCTCTCTCCCCCCTCCCTCTCTCTCCCCCTCCTCTCTCTCCCCCCCTCCCTCTCTCTCCCCCCTCCCTCTCCTCCCCCTCCCTCCCTCTCCTCCCCTCCTCCCCCCTCCCTCTCTCTCCCCCCCTCTCTCTCTCCCCCTCCCTCTCTCCCCCCTCTCTCTCGCCCCCCTCCCTCTACCCCCCTCCCTCCTCCCTCCCCTCCCCATCCCCCCTCTGCCCCCCTCCCTTCCCATTCCTCCCTTTCCCCCCTCCCTCTCCCCCCTCTCCCCCCTCCCTCTCCCCCCCTCCCTCCCCCTTCCCCCCCTCCCTCCCCTCTCCTCCCCCTCCTCCCCTCTCCCCCCTCCCCTCTCCCCCCCTCCTCCCTCCACTCCCTCTCCCCCCCTCCTCCCTCTCTCTCTCCCCCCCTCTCTCTCTCCCCCCCTCTCTCTCTCCCCCCCTCTCTCTCTCCCTCCCCCCCTCTCCCTCCCCCCTCCCTCCCCCCCCCCTCTCCCCCCTCCCCTCCCCCCTCTCCTCTCTCCCCCCCTCTCTCCCTCCCTCCCTCTCTCTCCCCCCCACCCACCTCTTCCCCCCTCCCCTCCCTCCCCCCTCACCCACCTCATCCCCCCCACCCACCTCTTCCCCCCTCCCCTCTCCCCCCTCCCCCCCCTCCCCTCCCCCCTCTCTCCCCCCCTCCCCTCCCTCCCTCTCTCTCTCCCCCCTCCTCCCTCTCTCTCTCCCTCCCCCCTCTCACCCCCCTCCCTCCCCCCCTCTCCTCTCTCCCCCTCCCTCCCCCCCTCCCCTCCCCCCTCTCCTCTCTCCCCCCCCTCCCTCTCTCCCCCCCCCCCACCCACCTCTTCCCCCCCTCCTTCCCCCCCTCCCCCTTCCCCTCCCCCCTTCCCCTCCCCCCTTCCCGTCCCCCTCATCTCACCCCCTTCCCCTCCCCCCTCACCTTCCCTCCACCCTCACCTCCCCTCCTCCTCTCACCTCCTCACCTCCCCTCCCCTCCTCCTCACCTCCACTTCCCCCCACTCTTCCCCCCAGTCGCTCTCTCTCTTCCCCCCAGTCGCTCTCTCTCTCTTCCCCCCAGTCGCTCTCTCTCTTCCCCCCAGTCGCTCGCTCTCTCTCTTCCAACAACAACATGCCCTCAAAAGACCCTCGGCACCACCGGGCACTTCAGCAAGTACTATATATATTACAGACACTTTTAGTTCATTTTAGTTAGTGCTTTTACTTAGCTGTATTTTTGCTTTGCTACAGTGCTGCCGCATGGTGTAGAGTGATACAAGATGTCCGACGCTGCACTGTGCACTCCCCGTGCACAGTGTGCCACATAGCAATATAACTACACCATAACAAAGCAGTTCCATACCAAAGTAGTTCCATTTAACGATGTGATACTATAACAATGTAACATCCCTCTTTCTCAAAAAACTAAAACATGAAATTTAACAATTTAAATTAACAAATATTATATCTAAACTATTATTATCAACTACAAAGAATCGTGAGTTTTTTTTTATTCACGATATCGCTCAGGTGGTTGGATGTTGTCCCTCCATCTTGTGTATTTGGTGGTGACCATTCCTCTCTGCGGTGTTTTGGTGTGTTCCGCTCTCATTGTTGTTGTTGCTGTCACCTTTGGAGTTGGAGTGTGCATGCTCGTGGTTGTTTGATTTGTAGCACTTGTTTCTTGTGTTGTGCTGCTTGTGGTAGCTGGTGTTGTCAATGTTGCTGATGTTGTCTGCTGCTTATCCAGTTCAGGTGAAGGTCTGATGTGGAGTCTGTTCCGTCTGTATTGGTTGCCAGGTTCAGTCTCTAAGAAGTAGGATCTTGGAGTATCAGCTTTTCCAATGACCTCGGCTGGATTCCAGGTTTTCAACACCGGGTCTTGGACATGCACTGATTGTCCATTCAGCAATTCTGGTAGCGTCTTTGCATGTTTATTGTAATGTTTGCTTCCTACGATTTGTGCTTCTGCCAGCTTTTGTCTGAACTCCTCCTGGTCCTGGGGAGGATGTATTTTTGCTGGTAGTGTAGTCTTAAACTTCCTCCCATTCAGCAATTCCGCAGGTGATTTCATGTCTGCTTTCAGTGGTGTTGATCTGAGTGATAGGAGGGCAAGGTCTTGGTCTTCCCCCATCTCACTACTTTTGATGAGAGTTCTCTTGACAGTCTGGATCTGTCTTTCGATGAACCCGTGTCCCCTTGGGAAATGTGGGGATGAGGTTACTATTTTGAACCCATACTTTTCTGCCAGAGCTCTGAATTCACTCGATGTGAACTGGGTTCCATTGTCACAGATTACCTTTTCCAGGATTCCTTGTTCAGCAAACAAGCTCTTTGCAATCCAGGTGGTGGTTGAGGCTCTCAAGTCTTTCATCCTTCTCAGAAAAGGAAACTTGGAATAGTAATCTGCTACTATGAGATACCATTCTTGATTGCACATGAAGAGATCTGCCCCAACAGTGTGCCATGGTCTTGACGGTATTTCACTAGGTATCATCTCCTCTTTCTGTTGTGCATTTCTGTATTTCTGGCATATACCACATGCAGAGACCATCTGTTCGATATTTTTGTACATGCCTATCCAATATACAGCTGATCTGGCTCTCAGCTTGCATTTCTCCATTCCCATGTGGCCTTCATATATGAGATGGAGAAGTTGTGTCTGCATCGTCTTTGGCACGATGATCCTCGATCCAGCAAGGGGACTACCATCTTCTACAGCAATATTGTCTTTAATCGTCCAGTAATGACGAATTGTCGCCTGTACCTGCTGGATTCTCTCTGGCCACCCCTGTATTACTTGTTGTGTGAACAGTTGCAACTCCTCATCTTTGCTAGTCTCATAGAAACATAGAAGATAGGAGCAGGAGTAGGCCATTCGGCCCTTCGAGCCTGCTCTGCCATTCAACGAGATCATGGCTGATCATCCAAACCCTAGCACCCGGTCCCTACACTGACAGCCATCCCACCCAAGCCCTATCCCCGTAACCCCACGTATTTAATCCCCCCTAACCCTAAGGGCCAATTTTTATCATGGCCAATCAACCTAACCCGCACATCTTTGGACAGTGGGAGGAAACCGGAGCACCCGGAGGAAACCCATGCAAACACAGGGAGAATGTGCAAACTCCACACGGACAGTCACCCGAGGCCGGATTTGAACCCGGGTCCCTGGCGCTATGAGGCAACAGTGCTAACCACTGTGCCACCGTGCTGTCATCTCTGATTTGACTGAGCTTTGCAGGGGTAACATTCACTAGGTGGTGGATTTTTACTGTTAGGCCCTCCACCTTGTGTTTCACATATGGTGACAATCGTGACAATGCATCTGCTAGCACCATTTCCTTTCCTGGCTTATATTTAAGCGTGAAGTCAGAGCTTTGGATCCTTAGAAGTAGCCTTTGCAGTCTTGCAGGTGCTTTGCACAGATTCTTCTTATAGATCTGTTCCAGTGGACGATGGTCACTCTCTATTGTAAATCACCTGCCATATAGGTATGTATGGAATTTCTCGCATCCGTACACTACTGCTAATAGTTCTCTTTCTATGTTGGCGTATCTCGTCTTGGCTGACATCAAGGCCTTTGATGCGAAAGCTATCGACTTTCCTTCCTGCACCAGAGCTGCCCCTAGTCCTCTGGTAGAAGCATCTACTTGCAGACTGACTGGTTTACTTCTGTCATAATATGACAGACTTGTTTCTTTGCACAACAGTTCTTTAAGTTGTTTGAAATTCCTTTCGTGTGATTCAGACCACTGGTATTCGGCGTCTTCTTTCAATAGCTCTCTGAGATTTGTTGTATGTTCCGAAATGTGTGGGGTGAAAGAACTCATGTATTGGACCAAGCCGAGGTAACTCCTCAGCTCTTTTTTGTCTTTGGGTGGTTTCATTTCAGCAATCACCGCAATCTTCTCTGGATTTGGCTTGACTCCCTCTGGTGTATAAATCATACCGAAGAATTGGCATTCCTTGACTTTAACTATGCACTTATCTACATTAAACTTGATGCCAGCCTTCCTGGTACTCTCCATGGCCTCATGAAGGTGCATGTCATGGTCTCTTTCATCTGCTCCATCATTGGAGAAACTGCAATCACTCCATCATTGGAGACACTGCAATCACTCCATCATTGGAGACACTGCAATCACTCCATCATTGGAGACACTGCAATCACTCCATTGTAGGAATGTCTAGTTACTACCAAAAGATTGAGGTCCATTCAGGCGATCAACTAAATGAGGTCTGATGAAAATTAACAGAGTTTAACGGATAACTACAGGAGAACATCGAATATAGGTCTAGTCAGTTCAGAGGCTCCACGAGGAATGCTCGGCTGGTCCCGTGGCTGACGTCATGATGTCATCACGTTTTTCCCGCCGGTGTGGGATCATGTGATGAACGGCGTGACGTCATCGCGCTTACCCGCGCTATTAAAGTGATCGCGCTCTGTACATGTAAACAGTGAAAACAAAGAAAGAGACTCAGGCTGTAGATAACATATTATTAAAGAGAATTATATACAATTGATCGGATTCCCTTAGTGGCTCCGCCACACCATCATTGGAGACACTGCAATCATTGCATCATTGGAGACACTGCAATCACTCCATCATTGGAGGCACTGCAATCACTCGATCATTACATACACAGCAATCACTCCATCATTGGGGATACTGCAATCAGTCCATCATTGGAGACACTGCAATCCCTCCATCATTGGAGACACAGCAATCACTCCATTATTGGAGACACTGCAATCAATCCATCATTGGAGACACTGCAATCACTCCATCATTGGAGACACTGCAATCACTCCATCATTGGGGACACAGCAATCATTCCATCATTGGAGACATTACAATCACTCCATCATTGGAGACACTGCAACCACTCCATCATTGGAGACACAGCAATCACTCCATCATTGGAGAAACTGCAATCACCCGATTATTGGAGACACTGTAATCAATCCATCATTGGAGACACGGCAATCACTCCAACATTGGGGACACTGCAATCACTCCATCATTGGAGGCACTGCAATCACTCCATCATTAGAGACACTGCAATCATCCCATCATTGGAGACGCTGCAATCAATCCATCATTGGAGACACTGCAATCACTCCATCATTTGAGACACTGCAATCACTAATCACTCCATCATTGGAGTCACTGCAATCACTCCATCATTGGGTCACTGCAATCACTAATCACTCCATCATTGGAGTCACTGCAATCAGTCCATCATTGGAGACACTGCAATCACTCCATCATTGGAGACACTACAATCACTCCATCATTGGAGAAGCTGCAATTACTCCATCATTTGAGACACTGCAATCCCTCCATCATTTCAGACACTGCAATCACTCCATCATTGGAGTCACTGCAATCACTCCATCATTGGAGACACTTCAATCCCTCCATCATTGCAGACACTGCAATCACTCCATCTTTGGAGTCACTGCAATCACTCCAGCATTGGAGACACTGCAATCACTCCATCATTAGAGACACAGCAATCACTCAATCATTGGAGTCACAGCAATCACTCCATCATTCGAGGCACGGCAATCACTCCATCATTGGAGACATTGCAATCACTCCATCATTGGAAACGCTGAAATCACTCCATCATTGGAGAAACTGCAATCACTCCATCATTGGAGACATTGCAATCACTCCATCGTTGGAGACACTGCAATCACTCCATCATTGGAGACATTGCAATCACTCCATCATTGGAGACATTGCAATCACTCCATCATTGGAGACATTGCAATCACTCCATCATTGGAGACACTGAAATCACTCCATCATTGGAGAAACTGCAATCACTCCATTATTGGAGACACTGCAATCAATCCATCATTGGAGACACTACAATCACACCATCATTGGAGACACTGCAATCATTCCATCATTGGAGACACTGCAATCGGTCCATCATTTGAGACACTGCAATCACACCATCATTGGAGACACTGCAATCGCTCCATCATCTGAGACACTGCAATCACACCATCATTGGAGACACTGCAGTCACTTCATCACTGGAGATACTGCAATCACTCCATCATTGGAGACACTGCAATCACTCCATCATTGGAGACCCTGCAATCACTCAATCATTGGAGACACTGCAATCGCTCCATCATTTGAGACACTGCAATCACACCATCATTGGAGACACTGCAATCACTTAATCACTGGAGATACTGCAATCACTCCATCATTGGAGACACTGCAATCACTCCATCATTGGAGACACTGCAATCACACCATCATTGGAGAAAATGCAATCACTCCATCATTGGAGATACTGCAATCACTCCATCATTGGAGACACTACAATCACTCCATCATTGAAGTCACTGCAATCACTCCATCATTGGAGACACAGAAATCACTCAATCATTGGAGTCACAGCAATCACTACATCATTCAAGACACTGCAATCACTCCATCATTAGAGACACAGCAATCACTACATCATTAGAGGCACTGCAATCACTCCATCATTGGAGAAACTGCAATCACTCCATCATTGGAGGCACTGCAATCACTCCATCATTGGAGACACTGCAATCAATCCATCATTGGAGACACTGCAATCACTCCATCACTGGAGGTACTGCAATCACTCCATCATTGACAACACTGCAATCACTCCATTATTGGAGTCACTGCAATCGCTCCATCATTTGAGACACTACAATCACTCCATCATTGTGGACACCACAATTGCTCCATCTTTGGGGACACGACAGTCACTCCGTCATTGTGGACACTGCAATTGCTCCATCATTGGGGACACTGCAATCACCCCATCATTGGAGACACTTCAATCACTCCATCATTGGAGACACTGCAATCACTCCATCATTGGAGACACTGCAATCACTCCATCATTGGAGACATGGCAATCACTCCATCATTGGGGACACTGCAATCACTCCATCATTGGAGACACTGCAATCACTACATCATTGGAGACCCTACAATCAATCCATCATTGGAGATTCCGCAGTCACTCCATCATGGGAGACACTCCAATCACTCCATCATTGGAGATACTGCAATCACTCCCTCATTGGAGACACTGCAATCACTCCATCATTTGAGACACTGCAATCACTAATCACTCCATCATTGGAGTCACTGCAATCACTCCATCATTGGGTCACTGCAATCACTAATCACTCCATCATTGGAGTCACTGCAATCAGTCCATCATTGGAGACACTGCAATCACTCCATCATTGGAGACACTACAATCACTCCATCATTGGAGAAGCTGCAATTACTCCATCATTTGAGACACTGCAATCCCTCCATCATTTCAGACACTGCAATCACTCCATCATTGGAGTCACTGCAATCACTCCATCATTGGAGACACTGCAATCCCTCCATCATTGCAGACACTGCAATCACTCCATCTTTGGAGTCACTGCAATCATTCCAGCATTGGAGACACTGCAATCACTCCATCATTAGAGACACAGCAATCACTCAATCATTGGAGTCCCAGCAATCACTCCATCATTCGAGGCACGGCAATCACTCCATCATTGGAGACATTGCAATCACTCCATCATTGGAGACACTGAAATCACTCCATCATTGGAGAAACTGCAATCACTCCATCATTGGAGGCATTGCAATCACTCCATCGTTGGAGACACTGCAATCACTCCATCATTGGAGACATTGCAATCACTCCATCATTGGAGACATTGCAATCACTCCATCATTGGAGACACTGAAATCACTCCATCATTGGAGAAACTGCATTCACTCCATTATTGGAGACACTGCAATCAATCCATCATTGGAGACACTACAATCACACCATCATTGGAGACACTGCAATCATTCCATCATTGGAGACACTGCAATCGGTCCATCATTTGAGACACTGCAATCACACCATCATTGGAGACACTGCAATCGCTCCATCATCTGAGACACTGCAATCACACCATCATTGGAGACACTGCAGTCACTTCATCACTGGAGATACTGCAATCACTCCATCATTGGAGACACTGCAATCACTCCATCATTGGAGACCCTGCAATCACTCAATCATTGGAGTCACTGCAATCGCTCCATCATTTGAGACACTGCAATCACACCATCATTGGAGACACTGCAATCACTTAATCACTGGAGATACTGCAATCACTCCATCATTGGAGACACTGCAATCACTCCATCATTGGAGACACTGCAATCACACCATCATTGGAGAAAATGCAATCACTCCATCATTGGAGATACTGCAATCACTCCATCATTGGAGACACTGCAAACCCTCCATCATTGGAGACACAGAAATCACTCAATCATTGGAGTCACAGCAATCACTACATCATTCAAGACACTGCAATCACTCCATCATTAGAGACACAGCAATCACTCCATCATTAGAGGCACAGCAATCACTCCATCATGGGGACACTGCAATCACTCCATCATTGGGGATGCTGCAATCAATCTATCATTGGAGAGACTGCAATCCCTCCATCATTGGAGACACCGCAATCACTCCATCATTGGAGACACTGCAATCACTCCATCATTGGAGACATTGCAATCACTCCATCCTTGGAGACACTGCAATCACTCCATCATTGGAGACACTGCAATCACTCCATCATTGGAGTCATTGCAATCACTCCATCATTGGAGACACTGAAATAACTCCATCATTGGAGACACTGCAATCACTCCATCATTGGAGACACTGCAATCATTTCATCATTGTTGACAGAGCAATCACTCCCTCATTGGGAACACGGCAATCACTCAATCATTGGAGATACAGCAATCATTTCATCATTGGAGACACTGCAATCATTCCATCATTGGCGAAACTGCAATCACTCCATCATTGGAGACAATGCTGTCGCTCCATCATTGGAGTCGCTGCAATCCCTCCATCATTGGAGAAACTGCAATCACTCCATCATTGGAGGCACTGCAATTGATCCATCTTTGGGGACACTGCAATCCCTCCATCATTGGAGACACCGCAATCACTCCATCATTGGAGACACTGCAATCACTCCATCATTAGAGACACTGCAATTCCTCCATCATTGGAGACACTGCAATCAATCCATCATTGGAGACACTGCAATCCCTCCATCATTGGAGACACTGCAATCACTCCATCATTGGAGACACTGCAATTCCTCCATCATTGGAGACACTGCAATCAATCCATCATTGGAGACACTGCAATCCCTCCATCATTGGAGACACTGCAATCACTCCATCATTGGAGACACTGCAATCACTCCATCATTAGAGACACTGCAATTCCTCCATCTTTGGGGACACTGCAATCCCTCCATCATTGGAGACACCGCAATCACTCCATCATTGGAGACACTGCAATCACTCCATCATTAGAGACACTGCAATTCCTCCATCATTGGAGACACTGCAATCACTCCATTATTGGAGACACTGCAATCACTCCATCATTGGAGACACTGCAATCACTCCATCATTGGGGACACAGCAATCATTCCATCATTGGAGACATTACAATCACTCCATCATTGGAGACACTGCAACCACTCCATCATTGGAGACACTGAAATCACTCCATCATTGGAGAAACTGCAATCACTCGATTATTGGAGACACTGCAATCAACCCATCATTGGAGACACGGCAATCATTCTATCATTGGAGACGCTGCAATCAATCCATCATTGGAGACACTGCAATCACTCCAACATTGGGGACACTGCAATCACTCCATCATTGGAGTCACTGCAATCACTCCATCATTAGAGACACTGCAATCATCCCATCATTGGAGACAATGTAATCAATCCATCATTGTGGACACAGCAATCATTCCATCATTGGAGACACTGCAATCACTCCATCATTGTAGACAATGCAATCAGTCCATCATTGGAGACACTGCAATCACTCCATCATTGGAGACACTGCAATCACTCCATCATTGGAGACACTGCAATCACTCCATCATTGGAGACACTGCAATCACTCCATCATTGGAGACACTGCAATCACTACATCATTGGAGACACTGCAATCACTCCATCATTGGAGACACTGCAATCACTCCATCATTAGAGACACAGCAATCACTCCATCATTAGAGGCACTGCAATCACTCCATCATTGGAGAAACTGCAATCACTCCATCATTGGAGGCACTGCAATCATTCCATCATTGGAGACACTGCAATCAATCCAGCATTGGAGACACTGCAATCACTCCATCACTGGAGGTACTGCAATCACTCCATCATTGACAACACTGCAATCACTCCATTATTGGAGTCACTGCAATCGCTCCATCATTTGAGACACTGCAATCCCTCCATCATTGTGGACACCACAATTGCTCCATCTTTGGGGACACGACAGTCACTCCGTCATTGTGGACACTGCAATTGCTCCATCATTGGGAACACTGCAATCACCCCATCATTGGAGACACTTCAATCACTCAATCATTGGAGACACTGCAATCACTCCATCATTGGAGACACTGCAATCACTCCGTCATTGGAGACACTGCAATCACTACATCATTGGAGACCCTACAATCAATCCATCATTGGAGATTCTGCAGTCACTCCATCATGGGAGACACTCCAATCACTCCATCATTGGAGATACTGCAATCACTCCCTCATTGGAGACACTGCAATCACTCCATCATTTGAGACACTGCAATCACTAATCACTCCATCATTGGAGTCACTGCAATCACTCCATCATTGGTTCACTGCAATCACTAATCACTCCATCATTGGAGTCACTGCAATCAGTCCATCATTGGAGACACTGCAATCACTCCATCATTGGAGACACTACAATCACTCCATCATTGAAGAAGCTGCAATTACTCCATCATTTGAGACACTGCAATCCCTCCATCATTTCAGACACTGCAATCACTCCATCATTGGAGTCACTGCAATCACTCCATCATTGGAGACACTGCAATCCCTCCATCATTGCAGACACTGCAATCACTCCATCTTTGGAGTCACTGCAATCACTCCAGCATTGGAGACACTGCAATCACTCCATCATTAGAGACACAGCAATCACTCAATCATTGGAGTCACAGCAATCACTCCATCATTCAAGGCACGGCAATCACTCCATCATTGGAGACATTGCAATCACTCCATCATTGGAGACACTGAAATCACTCCATCATTGGAGAAACTGCAATCACTCCATCATTGGAGACATTGCAATCACTCCATTGTTGGAGACACTGCAATCACTCCATCATTGGAGACATTGCAATCACTCCATCATTGGAGACATTGCAATCACTCCATCATTGGAGACACTGAAATCACTCCATCATTGGAGAAACTGCAATCACTCCATTATTGGAGACACTGCAATCAATCCATCATTGGAGACACTACAATCACACCATCATTGGAGACACTGCAATCATTCCATCATTGGAGACACTGCAATCGGTCCATCATTTGAGACACTGCAATCACACCATCATTGGAGACACTGCAATCGCTCCATCATCTGAGACACTGCAATCACACCATCATTGGAGACACTGCAGTCACTTCATCACTGGAGATACTGCAATCACTCCATCATTGGAGACACTGCAATCACTCCATCATTGGAGACCCTGCAATCACTCAATCATTGGAGACTCTGCAATCGCTCCATCATTTGAGACACTGCAATCACACCATCATTGGAGACACTGCAATCACTTAATCACTGGAGATACTGCAATCACTCCATCATTGGAGACACTTTAATCACTCCATCATTGGAGACACTGCAGTCACACCATCATTGGAGAAAATGCAATCACTCCATCATTGGAGATACTGCAATCACTCCATCATTGGAGACACTGCAATCACTCCATCATTGAAGTCACTGCAATCACTCCATCATTGGAGACACAGAAATCACTCAATCATTGGAGTCACAGCAATCACTACATCATTCAAGACACTGCAATCACTCCATCATTAGAGACACTGCAATCACTCCATCATTGGGGATACAGCAATCAATCCATCATTAGAGACACTGCAATTCCTCCATCATTGGAGACACTGCAATCAATCCATCATTGGAGGGACTGCAATCCCTCCATCATTGGAGACACCGCAATCACTCCATCCTTGGAGACACTGCAATCACTCCATCATTGGAGACATTGCAATCACTCCATCATTGGAGACACTGTAATCACTCCATCATTGGAGTCATTGCAATCACTCCATCATTGGAGACACTGAAATCACTCCATCATTGGAGACACTGCAATCACTCCATCATTGGAGACACTGCAATCATTTCATCATTGGTGACAGAGCAATCACTCCCTCATTGGGGACACGGCAATCACTCAATCATTGGAGACACTGCAATCATTCCATCATTGGAGACACTGCAATCACTCCAACATTGGAGACACTGCAATCACTCCAACATTGGAGACACTGCAATCACTCCATCATTGGCGAAACTGCAATCACTCCATCATTGGTGAAACTGCAATCACTCCATCATTGGATACAATGCTGTCGCTCCATCATTGGAGTCGCTGCAATCACTCCATCCTTGGAGAAACTGCAATCACTCCAACATTGGAGGCACTGCAATCAATCCATCATTGGAGACACTGCAATCGCTCCATTATTTGAGACACTGCAATCACTCCATCATTGTGGACACTGCAATTGATCCATCTTTGGGGACACTGCAATCCCTCCATCATTGGAGACACCACAATCACTCCATCATTGGAGACACTGCAATCACTCCATCATTGGAGACATTGCAATCACTCCATCATTGGAGACACTGCAATCACTCCATCATTGGAGACACTGCAATCAATCCATCATTGGAGACACTGCAATCACTCCATCACTGGAGGTACTGCAATCACTCCATCAGTGGAGACACTGCAATCACTCCATTATTGGAGTCACTGCAATCGTTCCATCATTTGAGACACTGCAATCACTCCATCATTGTGGACACTGCAATTGATCCATCTTTGGGGACACTGCAATCACCCCATCATTGGAGACACTGCAATCACTCCCTCAATGGGTACACTGCAATCACTCCATCATTAGAGACACTGCAATCACCCCATCATTGTATTCACTGCAATCACTCCATCATTGGGTACACTGCAATCACTCCATCATTGGAGACACTGCAATCACTCCATTATTGGGTACACTGCAATCACTCCATCATTGGAGACACTGCAATCACTCCATCATTGGAGACACTGCAATCATTCCATCATTGGATACACTGCAATCACTCCATCGTTGGAGACACTGCATTCGCTCCATCATTTGAGACACTGCAATCACACCACCATTGGAGACACTGCAATCACTCCATCACTGGAGATACTGCAATCACTCCATCAATGGGGACACTGCAATCACTCCATTATTGGAGTCACTGCAATCCCTCCATCATTGGAGACACCGCAATCACTCCATCATTGGAGACACTGCAATCACTCCATCATTGGAGACATTGCAATCACTCCATCATTGGAGACACTGCAATCACGCCATCATTGGAGACACTGCAATCACTCCATCATTGGAGACACTGCAATCAATCCATCATTGGAGACACTGCAATCACTCCATCACTGGAGGTACTGCAATCACTCCATCATTGGAGACACTGCAATCACTCCATTATTGGAGTCACTGCAATCGCTCCATCATTTGAGACACGGCAATCACTCCATCATTGTGGACACTGCAATTGATCCATCTTTGGGGACACTGCAATCACCCCATCATTGGAGACACTGCAATCACTCCCTCAATGGGTGCACTGCAATCACTCCATCATTGGAGACACTGCAATCACCCCATCATTGGAGAAACTGCAATCACTCCATCATTGGAGACACTGCAATCACTCTATCATTGTAGTCACTGCAATCACACTAACTTTGGGGACACTGCAATCATTCCATCATTGGAGACACTGCAATCACTCCATCATTGGGTACACTGCAATCACTTCATCATTTGAGACACTGCAATCACACCATCATTGGAGACACTGCAATCACTCCATCACTGGAGATACTGCAATCACTCCATCAATGGAGTCATGCAATCACTCCATCTTTGCAGAAAACGCAATCACTCCATCATTGGTGTCATGGAATCACTTTATCATTGTGGACACTGCAATTGCTCCATCTTTGAGGACACTGCAATCACACCATCATTGTGAACACTACAATCACTCCATCATTGGGGTCATGCAATCACTCCATCATTGTGGACACTGCAATTACTCCACCATTGGGGACACTGCAATCACTCCATCATTGGAGACACTACAATCAATCCATCATTGGAGACACTGCAATCACTCCATCGCTGGAGGTACTGCAATCACTCCATCATTGGAGACACTGCAATCACTCCATTATTGGAGTCACTGCAATCGCTCCATCATTTGAGACACTGCAATCACTCCATCATTGTGGACACTGCAATTGATCCATCTTTGGGGACACTGCAATCACCCCAACATTGGAGACACTGCAATCACTCCCTCAATGGGTACACTGCAATCACTCCATCATTGGAGACACTGCAATCACGCCATCATTGGAGACACTGCAATCACTCCATCACTGGAGACACTGCAATCACTCTATCATTGTAGTCACTGCAATCACTCCAACTTTGGGGCACTGCAATCACTCCATCATTGGAGACACTGCAATCATTCCATCATTGGGTACACTGCAATCACTCCATCATTGGAGACACTGCAATCACTCCATCATTGGAGACACTGCAATCATTCCATCATTGGATACACTGCAATCACTCCAACATTGGTGACACTGCAATCACTCCAACATTGGTGACACTGCAATCACTCCATCTTTGGAGGCACTGCAATCACTCCATCATCAGAGACACTGTAATCACTATATCGTTGGAGACACTGCAATCGCTCCATCATTTCAGACACGGCAATCACACCATCATTTCAGACACTGCAATCACTCCATCATTGGAGTCACTGCAATCACTCCATCATTGGAGAAACTGCAATCCCTCCATCATTGGAGAAGCTGCAATCACTCCATCATTTGAGACACTGCAATCCCTCCATCATTTCAGGCACTGCAATCACTCCATCATTGGAGTCACTGCAATCACTCCATCATTGGAGACACTGCAATCGCTCCATCATTGCAGACACTGCAATCACTCCATCTTTGGAGTCACTGCAATCACTCCATCATTGGAGTCACTGCAATTACTCCATCATTGGAGACAAAGCAATCACTCAATCATTGAAGTCACAGCAATCACTACATCATTCGAGACACTGCAATCACTCCATCATTAGAGACACGGCAATCACTCCAACATTAGAGGCACAGCAATCACTCCATCATGGGGACACTGAAATCACTCCATTATTGAGTCTCTGCAATCACTCTGTCATTGGAGTCACTGCAATCACTCCATCATTGGGGTCATGCAATCACTCCATCATTGGAGACACTGCAATCATTCCATCATTGCATACACTGCAATCACTCCAACATTGGGGACACTGCAATCACTCCATCACTGGAGACACTGCAATCACTCCATCATTGGGTACACTGCAATCACTCCATCATTGGAGACACTGCAATCACTCCATCATTGCAGACACTGCAATCATTCCATCATTGCATACACTGCAATCACTCCAACATTGGGGACACTGCAATCACTCCATCACTGCAGGCACTGCAATCACTCCATCATTAGAGACACTGCAATCACTCCATCATTGGAGACACTGCAATCGCTCCATCATTTGAGACACGGCAATCACACCATCATTGGAGACACTGCAATCACTCCATCACTGGAGATACTGCAATCACTCCATCAATGGGGACACTGCAATCACTCCATTATTGGAGTCACTGCAATCGCTCAATCATTTGAGACACTGCAATCACTCCATCATTGTGGACACTGCAATTGCTCCATCGTTGGGGACACTGTAGTCACTCCGTCATTGTGGACACTGCAATTGCTCCATCATTGGGGACACTGCAATCACCCCATCATTGGAGACACTGCAATTAATCCATCATTGGAGACAAGGCAATCACCCCTCATTGGAGACACTGAAATCACTCCATTATTGAGTCTCTGCACTCACTCTGTCATTGGAGTCACTGCAATCACTCCATCAATGGAGTCATGCAATCACTCCATCATTGTGGACACTGCAATCACTCCATCATTGGGTACACTGCAATCACTCCATCTTTGCAGACACTGCAATCACTCCATCATTGGAGGCACTGCAATCATTCCATCATTCCATACACTGCAATAACTCCTACATTGGGGACACTGCAATCACTCCATCATTGGAGGCACTGCAATCATTCCATCATTAGAGACACTGCAATCACTCCATCGTTGGAGACACTGCAATCGCTCCATCATTTGAGACACTGCAATCACACCATCATTGGAGACACTGCAATCACTCCATCACTGGAGATACTGCAATCACTCCATCAATGGAGTCATGCAATCACTCCATCTTTGCAGAAAACGCAATCACTCCATCATTGGTGTCATGCAATCACTTCATCATTGTGGACACTGCAATTACTCCATCTTTGAGGACACTGCAATCACACCATCATTGTGAACACTACAATCACTCCATCATTAGGGTCATGCAATCACTCCATCATTGTGGACACTGCAATCACTCCATCATTGGAGTCACTGCAATCACTCCATCATTGCAGACACTGCAATCCCTCCATCATTGCAGACACTGCAATCACTCCACCTTTGGAGTCACTGCAATCACTCCATCATTGGAGGCACTGCAATCACTCCATCATTGGACTCACTGCAATCACTCCATCATTGGAGACACTACAATCCCTCCATCATTGGAGACACTGCAATCACTCCATCATTAGAGGCACAGCAATCACTCCATCATGGGAACACTGCAATTACTCCATCATTGGAGACACTGCAAACACACCATCATTGGAGACACTGCAATCAATTAATCATTAGAGACACTGCAATTCCTCCATCATTGGAGACACTGCAATCAATACAACATTGGAGACACTTCAATCCCTCCATCATTGGAGACAGCGCAATCACTCCATCATTGGAGACACTGCAATCACTCCATCATTGGAGACATTGCAATCACTCCGTCATTAGAAACGCTGCAATCACTGCATCATTGGGTACACTGCACTCACTCAATCATTGGAGACACTGCAATCATTCCATCATTGGAGTCACTGCAATAACTCCATCAATGGAATCATGCAATCACTGCATCATTGGAGAAAATGCAATCACTCCATCATTGGGGTCATGCAATCACTCCATCATTGTGGACACTGCAATTACTCCATCTTTGGGGACACTGCAATCACACCATCATTGTGAACACTACAATCACTCCATCATTGGGGTCATGCAATCTCTCCATCATTGTGGACACTGCAATTATTCCACCATTGGGGACACTGCAATCACTCCATCATTGGAGACACCGCAATCACTCCATCATTGGAGACACTGCAATCACTCCATCATTGGAGACATTGCAATCACTCCATCATTGGAGACACTGCAATCACTCCATCATTGGAGACACTACAATCACTCCATCATTGGAGAAGCTGCGATTACTTCATCATTTCAGACACTGCAATCACTCCATCATTGGAGTCACTGCAATCACTCCATCATTGGAGACACTGCAATCGCTCCATCATTGCAGCCACTGCAATCACTCCATCTTTGGAGTCACTGCAATCACTCCATCATTGCAGTCACTGCAATTACTCCATCATTGGAGACAAAGCAATCACTCAATCATTGGAGTCACAGCAATCACTACATCATTCGAGACACTGCAATCACTCCATCATTAGAGACACGGCAATCACTCCAACATTGGAGGCACAGCAATCACTCCATCATGGGGACACTGAAATCACTCCATTATTGAGTCTCTGCAATCACTCTGTCATTGGAGTCACTGCAATCACTCCATCATTGGGGTCATGCAATCACTCCATCATTGGAGACACTGCAATCATTCCATCATTGCATACACTGCAATCACTCCAACATTGGGGACACTGCAATCACTCCATCACTGGAGGCACTGCAGTCACACCAACATTGGGGACACTGCAATCACTCCATCATTGGAGACACTGCAATCACTCCATCATTGGGTACACTGCAATCACTCCATCATTGGAGACACTGCAATCACTCCATCATTGCAGACACTGCAATCATTCCATCATTGCATACACTGCAATCACTCCAACATTGGGGACACTGCAATCACTCCATCACTGCAGGCACTGCAATCACTCCATCATTAGAGACACTGCAATCACTCCATCATTGGAGACACTGCAATCGCTCCATCATTTGAGACACTGCAATCACACCATCATTGGAGACACTGCAATCACTCCATCACTGGAGATACTGCAATCACTCCATCAATGGAGTCATGCAATCACTCCATCTTTGCAGAAAATGCAATCACTCCATCATTGGTGTCATGCAATCACTTCATCATTGTGGCACTGCAATTACACCATCTTTGAGGACACTGCAATCACACCATCATTGTGAACACTACAATCACTCCATCATTGGGGTCATGCAATCACTCCATCATTGTGGACACTGCAATTACTCCACCATTGGGGACACTGCAATCACTCCAACATTGGAGACACTGCAATCACTCCATCATTGGAGACACTACAATCACTCCATCATTGGAGACACTGCAATCACTGCATCATTGGGTACACTGCAATCACTCCATCATTGGAGACACTGCAATGACTCCATCATTGGAGACACTGCAATGACTCCATCATTGGAGACACTGCAATGACTCCATCATTGGAGACACTGCAATCATTCCATCATTGGAGACACTGCCATCGGTCCATCATTTGAGACACTGCAATCACACCATCATTGGAGACACTGCAATCGCTCCATCATTTGAGACACTGCAATCACACCATCATTGGAGACACTGTAGTCACTTCATCACTGGAGATACTGCAATCACTCCATCATTGGAGACACTGCAATCACTCCATTATTGGAGACACTGCAATCACTCCATCATTGGAGACCCTGCAATCACTCAATCATTGGAGACACTGCAATCGCTCCATCATTTGAGACACTGCAATCACACCATCATTGGAGACACTGCAATCACTTAATCACTGGAGATACTGCAATCACTCCATCATTGGAGACACTGCAGTCACTCCATTATTGGAGCCACTGCAATCGCTCAATCATTTGAGACACTGCAATCACTCCATCACTGTGGACACTGCAATTGCTCCATCGCTGGGGACACTGCAGTCACTCCATCATTGTGGACACTGCAATTGCTCCATCAATGGGGACACTGCAATCACCTCATCATTGGAGACACTGCAATCACTCCATCATTGGGTACACTGCAATCACTCCATCATTGGAGACACTGCAATCACTCCATCATTGCAGACACTGCAATCATTCCATCATTGCATACACTGCAATCACTCCAACATTGGGGACACTGCAATCACTCCTTCACTGCAGGCACTGCAATCACTCCATCATTAGAGACACTGCAATCACTCCATCGTTGGAGACACTGCAATCGCTCCATCATTTGAGACACTGCAATCACACCATCATTGGAGACACTGCAATCACTCCATCACTGGAGATACTGCAATCACTCCATCAATGGAGTCATGCAATCACTCCATCTTTGCAGAAAATGCAATCACTCCATCATTGGTGTCATGCAATCACTTCATCATTGTGGCACTGCAATTACACCATCTTTGAGGACACTGCAATCACACCATCATTGTGAACACTACAATCACTCCATCATTGGGGTCATGCAATCACTCCATCATTGTGGACACTGCAATTACTCCACCATTGGGGACACTGCAATCACTCCAACATTGGAGACACTACAATCACTCCATCATTGGAGACACTGCAATCACTGCATCATTGGGTACACTGCAATCACTCCATCATTGGAGACACTGCAATGACTCCATCATTGGAGACACTGCAATGACTCCATCATTGGAGACACTGCAATGACTCCATCATTGGAGACACTGCAATCATTCCATCATTGGAGACACTGCCATCAGTCCATCATTTGAGACACTGCAATCACACCATCATTGGAGACACTGCAATCGCTCCATCATTTGAGACACTGCAATCACACCATCATTGGAGACACTGTAGTCACTTCATCACTGGAGATACTGCAATCACTCCATCATTTGAGACACTGCAATCACTCCATTATTGGAGACACTGCAATCACTCCATCATTGGAGACCCTGCAATCACTCAATCATTGGAGACACTGCAATCGCTCCATCATTTGAGACTCTGCAATCACACCATCATTGGAGACACTGCAATCACTTAATCACTGGAGATACTGCAATCACTCCATCATTGGAGACACTGCAGTCACTCCATTATTGGAGCCACTGCAATCGCTCAATCATTTGAGACACTGCAATCACTCCATCACTGTGGACACTGCAATTGCTCCATCGCTGGGGACACTGCAGTCACTCCATCATTGTGGACACTGCAATTGCTCCATCAATGGGGACACTGCAATCACCTCATCATTGGAGACACTACAATCACTCCATCATTGGGTACACTGCAATCACTCCATCATTGGAGACACTGCAATCACTCCATCATTGCAGACACTGCAATCATTCCATCATTGCATACACTGCAATCACTCCAACATTGGGGACACTGCAATAACTCCACCACTGCAGGCACTGCAATCACTCCATCATTAGAGACACTGCAATCACTCCATCGTTGGAGACACTGCAATTGCTCCATCATTTGAGACACTGCAATCACACCATCATTGGAGACACTGCAATCACTCCATCACTGGAGATACTGCAATCACTCCATCAATGGAGTCATGCAATCACTCCATCTTTGCAGAAAATGCAATCACTCCATCATTGGTGTCATGCAATCACTTCATCATTGTGGCACTGCAATTACACCATCTTTGAGGACACTGCAATCACACCATCATTGTGAACACTACAATCACTCCATCATTGGGGTCATGCAATCACTCCATCATTGTGGACACTGCAATTACTCCACCATTGGGGACACTGCAATCACTCCAACATTGGAGACACTGCAATCACTCCATCATTGGAGACACTACAATCACTCCATCATTGGAGACACTGCAATCACTGCATCATTGGGTACACTGCAATCACTCCATCATTGGAGACACTGCAATGACTCCATCATTGGAGACACTGCAATGACTCCATCATTGGAGACACTGCAATGACTCCATCATTGGAGACACTGCAATCATTCCATCATTGGAGACACTGCCATCGGTCCATCATTTGAGACACTGCAATCACACCATCATTGGAGACACTGCAATCGCTCCATCATTTGAGACACTGCAATCACACCATCATTGGAGACACTGTAGTCACTTCATCACTGGAGATACTGCAATCACTCCATCATTCGAGACACTGCAATCACTCCATTATTGGAGACACTGCAATCACTCCATCATTGGAGACCCTGCAATCACTCAATCATTGGAGACACTGCAATCGCTCCATCATTTGAGACTCTGCAATCACACCATCATTGGAGACACTGCAATCACTTAATCACTGGAGATACTGCAATCACTCCATCATTGGAGACACTGCAGTCACTCCATTATTGGAGCCACTGCAATCGCTCAATCATTTGAGACACTGCAATCACTCCATCACTGTGGACACTGCAATTGCTCCATCGCTGGGGACACTGCAGTCACTCCATCATTGTGGACACTGCAATTGCTCCATCAATGGGGACACTGCAATCACCTCATCATTGGAGACACTGCAATCACTCCATCATTGGGTACACTGCAATCACTCCATCATTGGAGACACTGCAATCACTCCATCATTGCAGACACTGCAATCATTCCATCATTGCATACACTGCAATCACTCCAACATTGGGGACACTGCAATCACTCCATCACTGCAGGCACTGCAATCACTCCATCATTAGAGACACTGCAATCACTCCATCGTTGGAGACACTGCAATCGCTCCATCATTTGAGACACTGCAATCACACCATCATTGGAGACACTGCAATCACTCCATCACTGGAGATACTGCAATCACTCCATCAATGGAGTCATGCAATCACTCCATCTTTGCAGAAAATGCAATCACTCCATCATTGGTGTCATGCAATCACTTCATCATTGTGGCACTGCAATTACACCATCTTTGAGGACACTGCAATCACACCATCATTGTGAACACGACAATCACTCCATCATTGGGGTCATGCAATCACTCCATCATTGTGGACACTGCAATTACTCCACCTTTGGGGACACTGCAATCACTCCATCATTGGAGATACTGCAATCACTCCATCATTTGAGACACTGCAAACACTCCATTATTGGAGACACTGCAATCACTCCATCATTGGAGACACTGCAATCACTCCATCATTGCAGACACTGCAATCCCTCCATCATTGCAGACACTGCAATCACTCCATCTTTGGAGTCACTGCAATCACTCCATCATTGAAGTCACTGCAATCACTCCATCATTGGAGACACAGCAATCACTCAATCATTGGAGTCACAGCAATCACTACATCATTCGAGACACTGCAATCACCCCATCATTGGAGACACTGCAATCACTCCATCATTGGAGGCACTGCAATCACTCCATCATTGGGTGCACTGCAATCACTCCATCATTGGAGACACTGCAATCACTCTATCATTGTAGTCACTGCAATCACTCCAACTTTGGGGACACTGCAATCACTCCATCATTGGAGACACTGCAATCACTCCATCATTGGCTACACTGCAATCACTCCATCATTGGAGTCACTGCAATCACTCCATCATTGGCTACACTGCAATCACTCCATCATTGGAGTCACTGCAATCACTCCATCATTGGAGGCACTGCAATCACTCCATCATTAGAGACACTGCAATCACTCCATCATTGGAGACACTGCAATCGCTCCATCATTTGAGACACTGCAATCACACCATCATTGGAGACACTGCAATCACTCCATCACTGGAGATACTGCAATCACTCCATCAATGGTGTCATGCAATCACTCCATGTTTGCAGAAAACGCAATCACTCCATCATTGGTGTCATGCAATCACTTCATCATTGTGGACACTGCAATTACTCCACCATTGGGGACACTGCAATCACTCCATCATTGGAGACACTGCAATCACTCCATCATTGGAGACACTACAATCACTCCATCATTGGAGAAGCTGCGATTACTTCCATCATTTGAGACACTGCAATCCCTCCATCATTTCAGACACTGCAACCACTCCATCATTGGAGTCACTGCAATCACTCCATCATTGGAGACACTGCAATCACTCCATCATTGCAGACACTGCAATCACTCCACCTTTGGAGTCACTGCAATCACTCCATCATTGGAGACACTGCAATCACTCCATCATTGGACTCACTGCAATCACTTCATCATTGGAGACACTGCAATCACTCCATTATTAGAGGCACAGCAATCACTCCATCATGGGGACACTGCAATTACTGCATCATTGGAGACACTGCAAACACTCCATCATTGGAGTCACTGCAATCAATTAATCATTAGAGATACTGCAATTCCTCCATCATTGGAGACACTGCAATCAATACAACATTGGAGACACTTCAATCCCTCCATCATTGGAGACACCGCAATCACTCCATCATTGGAGACACTGCAATCACTCCATCATTGGAGACATTGCAATCACTCCATCATTGGAGACACTGCAATCACTCCATCATTGGAGACACTGCAATCACTCCATCATTGGAGACATTGCAATCACTTCATCATTGGAGACACTGAAATCACTCCATCATTGGAGAAACTGCAATCACTCCATTATTGGAGACACTGCAATCAATCCATCATTGGAGACACTGCAATCACTCCATCATTGGAGACACTGCAATCATTCCATCATTGGAGACACTGCAATCACTCCAACATTGGGGACACTGCAATCACTCCATCATTGTAGGCACTGCAATCACTCCGTCATTAGAAACGCTGCAATCACTGCATCATTGGGTACACTGCAATCACTCAATCATTGGAGACACTGCAATCATTCCATCATTGGAGTCACTGCAATCACTCCATCAATGGAATCATGCAATCACTGCATCATTGGAGAAAATGCAATCACTCCATCATTGGGGTCATGCAATCACTCCATCATTGTGGACACTGCAATTATTCCATCTTTGGGGACACTGCAATCACACCATCATTGTGAACACTACAATCACTCCATCATTGGGGTCATGCAATCACTCCACCATTGGAGACACTGCAATCACTCCATCATTGGAGATACTGCAATCACTCCATCATTGGAGACACCGCAATCACTCCATCATTGGACACACTGCAATCACTCCATCATTGGAGACATTGCAATCACTCCATCATTGGAGACACTGCAATCACTCCATCATTGGAGACACTACAATCACTCCATCATTGGAGAAGCTGCGATTACTTCATCATTTCAGACACTGCAATCACTCCATCATTGGAGTCACTGCAATCACTCCATCATTGGAGACACTACAATCACTCCATCATTGGAGAAGCTGCGATTACTTCATCATTTCAGACACTGCAATCACTCCATCATAGGAGTCACTGCAATCACTCCATCATTGGAGACACTGCAATCCCTCCATCATTGGAGAAGCTGCAATCACTCCATCATTTGAGACACTGCAATCCCTCCATCATTTCAGGCACTGCAATCACTCCATCATTGGAGTCACTGCAATCACTCCATCATTGGAGACACTGCAATCGCTCCATCATTGCAGACACTGCAATCACTCCATCTTTGGAGTCACTGCAATCACTCCATCATTGGAGTCACTGCAATTACTCCATCATTGGAGACAAAGCAATCACTCAATCATTGGAGTCACAGCAATCACTACATCATTCGAGACACTGCAATCACTCCATCATTAGAGACACGGCAATCACTCCAACATTAGAGGCACAGCAATCACTCCTTCATGGGGACACTGAAATCACTCCATTATTGAGTCTCTGCAATCACTCCATCAATGAAGTCATGCAATCACTCCATCATTGTGGACACTGCCATCACTCCATCATTGGGGTCATGCAATCACTCCATCATTGGAGACACTGCAATCATTCCATCATTGCATACACTGCAATCACTCCAACATTGAGGACACTGCAATCACTCCATCACTGGAGGCACTGCAGTCACACCAACATTGGGGACACTGCAATCACTCCATCATTGGAGACACTGCAATCACTCCATCATTGGGTACACTGCAATCGCTCCATCATTGGAGACACTGCAATCACTCCATCATTGCAGACACTGCAATCATTCCATCATTGCATACACTGCAATCACTCCAACACTGGGGACACTGCAATCACTCCATCACTGCAGGCACTGCAATCACTCCATCATTAGAGACACTGCAATCACTCCATCATTGGAGACACTGCAATCGCCCCATCATTTGAGACACTGCAATCACACCATCATTGGAGACACTGCAATCACTCCATCACTGGAGATACTGCAATCACTCCATCAATGGAGTCATGCAATCACTCCATCTTTGCAGAAAATGCAATCACTCCATCATTGGTGTCATGCAATCACTTCATCATTGTGGCACTGCAATTGCACCATCTTTGAGGACACTGCAATCACACCATCATTGTGAACACTGCAATCACTCCATCATTGGGGTCATGCACTCACTCCATCATTGTGGACACTGCAATTACTCCACCATTGGGGACACTGCAATCACTCCAACATTGGAGACACTGCAATCACTCTATCATTGGAGACACTACAATCACTCCATCATTAGAGAAGCTGCGATTACTTCATCATTTGAGACACTGCAATCCCTCCATCATTTCAGGCACTGCAATCACTCCATCATTGGAGTCACTGCAATCGCTCCATCATTGGAGACACTGCAATCGCTCCATCATTGCAGACACTGCAATCACTCCATCTTTGGAGTCACTGCAATCACTCCATCATTGGAGTCACTGCAATTATTCCATCATTGGAGACAAAGCAATCACTCAATCATTGGAGTCACAGCAATCACTACATCATTCGAAACACTGCAATCACTCCATCATTAGAGACACGGCAATCACTCCAACATTAGAGGCACAGCAATCACTCCATCATGGGGACACTGAAATCACTCCATTATTGAGTCTCTGCAATCACTCTGTCATTGGAGTCACTGCAATCACTCCATCAATGGAGTCATGCAATCACTCCATCATTGTGGACACTGCCATCACTCCATCATTGGGGTCATGCAATCACTCCATCATTGGAGACACTGCAATCATTCCATCATTGCATACACTGCAATCACTCCAACATTGGGGACACTGCAATCACTCCATCACTGGAGGCACTGCAGTCACACCAACATTGGGGACACTGCAATCACTCCATCATTGGAGACACTGCAATCACTCCATCATTGGGTGCATTGCAATCGCTCCATCATTGGAGACACTGCAATCACTCCATCATTGCAGACACTGCAATCATTCCATCATTGCATACACTGCAATCACTCCAACATTGGGGACACTGCAATCACTCCATCACTGCAGGCACTGCAATCACTCCATCATTAGAGACACTGCAATCACTCCATCGTTGGAGACACTGCAATCGCTCCATCATGTGAGACACTGCAATCACACCATCATTGGAGACACTGCAATCACTCCATCACTGGAGATACTGCAATCACTCCATCAATGGAGTCATGCAATCACTCCATCTTTGCAGAAAATGCAATCACTCCATCAATGGTGTCATGCAATCACTTCATCATTGTGGCACTGCAATTACACCATCTTTGAGGACACTGCAATCACACCATCATTGTGAACACTACAATCACTCCATCATTGGGGTCATGCAATCACTCCATCATTGTGGACACTGCAATTACTCCACCATTGGGGACACTGCAATCACTCCAACATTGGAGACACTGCAATCACTCCATCATTAGAGAAGCTGTGATTACTTCATCATTTGAGACACTGCAATCCCTCCAGGATTTCAGACACTGCAATCACTCCATCATTGGAGTCACTGCAATCACTCCATCATTGGAGACACTGCAATCCCTCCATCATTTGAGACACTGCAATCACACCATCATTGGAGACACTGCAATCACTCCATCACTGGAGATACTGCAATCACTCCATCAATGGAGTCATGCAATCACTCCATCTTTGCAGAAAATGCAATCACTCCATCAATGGTGTCATGCAATCACTTCATCATTGTGGCACTGCAATTACACCATCTTTGAGGACACTGCAATCACACCATCATTGTGAACACTACAATCACTCCATCATTGGGGTCATGCAATCACTCCATCATTGTGGACACTGAAATTACTCCACCATTGGGGACACTGCAATCACTCCAACATTGGAGACACTGCAATCACTCCATCATAAGAGAAGCTGCGATTACTTCATCATTTGAGACACTGCAATCCCTCCAGGATTTCAGACACTGCAATCACTCCATCATTGGAGTCACTGCAATCACTCCATCATTGGAGACACTGCAATCCCTCCATCATTGCAGACACTGCAATCACTCCACCTTTGGAGTCACTGCAATCATTCCATCATTGGAGACACTGCAATCACTCCATCATTAGAGACACAGCAATCACTCCATCATTAGAGGCACAGCAATCACTCCATCATGGGGACACTGCAATCACTCCATCATTGGGGATACAGCAATCAATCCATCATTAGAGACACTGCAATTCCTCCATCATTGGAGACACTGCAATCAATCCATCATTGGAGGGACTGCAATCCCTCCATCATTGGAGACACCGCAGTCACTCCATCATTGGAGACACTGCAATCACTCCATCATTGGAGACATTGCAATCACTCCATCATTGGAGACACTGCAATCACTCCATCATTGGAGACACTGCAATCACTCCATCATTGGAGTCATTGCAATCACACCATCATTGGAGACACTGAAGTCACTCCATCATTGGAGACACTGCAATCACTCCATCATTGGAGCCACTGCAATCACTCCATCATTATGGTCATGCAATCACTCCATCATTGGAGACACTGCAATCACTCCATCATTGGAGACACTGCAATCACTCTATCATTGTAGTCACTGCAATCACACCAACATTGGAGACAATGCAATCACTCCATCATTGGAGACACTGCAATCATTCCATCATTGCATACACTGCAATCACTCCAACATTGGGCACACTGCAATCACTCCATCATTGGAGGCACTGCAATCACTCCATCATTAGAGACACTGCAATCACTCCATCATTAGAGACACTGCAATCACTCCATCGTTGGAGACACTGCAATCGCTCCATCATTTGAGACACTGCAATCACACCATCATTGGAGACACTGCAATCACTCCATCACTGGAGATGCTGCAGTCACTCCATCAATGGAGTCATGCAATCACTCCATCATTGTGGACACTGCAATCACTCCATCATTGGGGTCATGCAATCACTCCATCATTGCAGACACTGCAATCACTCCATCATTGGAGAAGCTGCGATTACTTCATCATTTGAGACACTGCAATCACTCTATCATTGTAGTCACTGCAATCACACCAGCATTGGGGACACTGCAATCACTCCATCATTGGAGATACTGCAATCACTCCATCATTGGGTACACTGCAATCACTCCATCATTGGAGACACTGCAATCACTCCATCATTGGAGACACTGCAATCATTCCATCATTGCATACACTGCAATCACTCCAACATTGGGGACACTGCAATCACTCCAACACTGGAGGCACTGCAATCACTCCATCATTAGAGACACTGCAATCACTCCATCGTTCGAGACACTGCAATCGCTCCATCATTTGAGACACTGCAATCACACCATCATTGGAGGCACTGCAATCACTCCATCACTGGAGATACTGCAATCACTCCATCAATGGAGTCATGCAATCACTTCATCATTGTGGACACTGCAATTACACCATCTTTGAGGACACTGCAATCACACCATCATTGTGAACACAACAATCACTCCATCATTGGGGTCATGCAATCACTCCATCATTGTGGACACTGCAATTATTCCACCATTGGGGACACTGCAATCACTCCAACATTGGAGACACTGCAATCACTCCATCATTGCAGACACTACAATCACCCCATCATTGGAGAAGCTGCGATTACTTCATCATTTGAGACACTGCAATCACTCCATCATTGGAGTCACTGCAATCGCTCCATCATTGGAGACACTGCAATCCCTCCATCATTGCAGACACTGCAATCACTCCACCTTTGGAGTCACTGCAATCACTCCATCATTGGAGACACTGCAATCACTCCATCATTAGAGACACAGCAATCACTCCATCATTAGAGGCACAGCAATCACTCCATCATGGGAGCACTGCAATCACTCCATCATTGGGGATACAGCAATCAATCCATCATTAGAGACACTGCAATTCCTCCATCATTGGAGACACTGCAATCAATCCATCATTGGAGGGACTGCAATCCCTCCATCATTGGAGACACCGCAATCACTCTATCATTGGAGACACTGCAATCACTCCATCATTGGAGACATTGCAATCACTCCATCATTGGAGACACTGCAATCACTCCATCATTGGAGACACTGCAATCACTCCATCATTGGAGTCATTGCAATCACACCATCATTGGAGACACTGAAATCACTCCATCTTTGGAGACACTGCAATCACTCCATCATTGGAGACACTGCAATCATTTCATCATTGGTGACAGAGCAATCACTCCCTCATTGGGGACACGGCAATCACTCAATCATTGGAGACACTGCAATCATTCCATCATTGGAGACACTGCAATCATTCCAACATTGGAGACACTGCAATCACTCCAACATTGGAGACACTGCAATCACTCCATCATTGGCGAAACTGCAATCACTCCATCATTGGATACAATGCTGTCGCTCCATCATTGGAGTCGCTGCAATCACTCCATCCTTGGAGAAACTGCAATCACTCCAACATTGGAGGCACTGCAATCAATCCATCATTGGAGACACTGCAATCGCTCCATTATTTGAGACACTGCAATCACTCCATCATTGTGGACACTGCAATTGATCCATCTTTGGGGACACTGCAATCCCTCCATCATTGGAGACACTACAATCACTCCATCATTGGAGACACTGCAATCATTCCATCATTGGAGACATTGCAATCACTCCATCATTGGAGACACTGCAATCACTCCATCATTGGAGACACTGCAATCACTCCATCATTGGAGACACTGCAATCAATCCATCATTGGAGACACTGCAATCACTCCATCACTGGAGGTACTGCAATCACTCCATCAGTGGAGACACTGCAATCACTCCACTATTGGAGTCACTGCAATCGTTCCATCATTTGAGACACTGCAATCACTCCATCATTGTGGACACTGCAATTGATCCATCTTTGGGGACACTGCAATCACCCCATCATTGGAGACACTGCAATCACTCCCTCAATGGGTACACTGCAATCACTCCATCATTAGAGACACTGCAATCACCCCATCATTGTATTCACTGCAATCACTCCATCATTGGGTACACTGCAATCACTCCATCATTGGAGACACTGCAATCACTCCATCATTGGGTACACTGCAATCACTCCATCATTGGAGACACTGCAATCACTCCATCATTGGAGACACTGCAATCATTACATCATTGGATACACTGCAATCACTCCAACATTGGTGACACTGCAATCACTCCATCATTGGAGGCACTGCAATCACTCCATCATTAGAGAAACTGCTATCACTCCATCGTTGGAGACACTGCATTCGCTCCATCATTTGAGACACTGCAATCACACCACCATTGGAGACACTGCAATCACTCCATCACTGGAGATACTGCAATCACTCCATCAATGGGGACACTGCAATCACTCCATTATTGGAGTCACTGCAATCCCTCCATCATTGGAGACACTGCAATCACTCCATCATTGGAGACATTGCAATCACTCCATCATTGGAGACACTGCAATCACTCCATCATTGGAGACACTGCAATCACTCCATCATTGGAGACACTGCAATCAATCCATCATTGGAGACACTGCAATCACTCCATCACTGGAGGTACTGCAATCACTCCATCATTGGAGACACTGCAATCACTCCATTATTGGAGTCACTGCAATCGCTCCATCATTTGAGACACGGCAATCACTCCATCATTGTGGACACTGCAATTGATCCATCTTTGGGGACACTGCAATCACCCCATCATTGGAGACACTGCAATCACTCCCTCAATGGGTACACTGCAATCACTCCATCATTGGAGACACTGTAATCACCCCATCATTGGAGAAACTGCAATCACTCCATCATTGGAGACACTGCAATCACACTAACTTTGGGGACACTGCAATCATTCCATCATTGGAGACACTGCAATCACTCCATCATTGGGTGCACTGCAATCACTCCATCATTTGAGACACTGCAATCACACCATCATTGGAGACACTGCAATCACTCCATCACTGGAGATACTGCAATCACTCCATCAATGGAGTCATGCAATCACTCCATCTTTGCAGAAAACGCAATCACTCCATCATTGGTGTCATGCAATCACTTCATCATTGTGGACACTGCAATTACTCCATCTTTGAGGACACTGCAATCACACCATCATTGTGAACACTACAATCACTCCATCATTGGGGTCATGCAATCACTCCATCATTGTGGACACTGCAATTACTCCAACATTGGGGACACTGCAATCACTCTATCATTGGAGACATTGCAATCACTCCATCATTGGAGACACTACAATCAATCCATCATTGGAGACACAGCAATCACTCCATCGCTGGAGGTACAGCAATCACTCCATCATTTGAGACACTGCAATCACTCCATCATTGTGGACACTGCAATTGATCCATCTTTGGGGACACTGCAATCACCCCAACATTGGAGACACTGCAATCACTCCCTCAATGGGTACACTGCAATCACTCCATCATTGGAGACACTGCAATCACGCCATCATTGGAGACACTGCAATCACTCCATCACTGGAGACACTGCAATCACTCTATCATTGTAGTCACTGCAATCACTCCAACTTTGGGGCACTGCAATCATTCCATCATTGGGTACACTGCAATCACTCCATCATTGGAGACACTGCAATCACTCCATCATTGGAGACACTGCAATCATTCCATCATTGGATACACTGCAATCACTCCAACATTGGTGACACTGCAATCACTCCAACATTGGTGACACTGCAATCACTCCATCTTTGGAGGCACTGCAATCACTCCATCATTAGAGACACTGTAATCACTATATCGTTGGAGACACTGCAATCGCTCCATCACTTGAGACACGGCAATCACACCACCATTGCAGACACTGCAATCACTCCATCACTGGAGATACTGCAATCACTCCATCAATGGGGACACTGCAATCACTCCATTATTGGAGTCACTGCAATCGCTCAATCATTTGAGACACTGCAATTACTCCATCATTGTGGACACTGCAATTGCTCTATCGTTGGGGACACTGTAGTCACTCCGTCATTGTGGACACTGCAATTGCTCCATCATTGGGGACACTGCAATCACCCCATCATTGGAGACACTGCAATTAATCCATCATTGGAGACAAGGCAATCACCCCTCATTGGAGACACTGAAATCACTCCATTATTGAGTCTCTGCACTCACTCTGTCATTGGAGTCACTGCAATCACTCCATCAATGGAGTCATGCAATCACTCCATCATTGTGGACACTGCAATCACTCCATCATTGGGTACACTGCAATCACTCCATCTTTGCAGACACTGCAATCACTCCATCATTGGAGGCACTGCAATCATTCCATCATTCCATACACTGCAATAACTCCAACATTGGGGACACTGCAATCACTCCATCATTGGAGGCACTGCAATCACTCCATCATTAGAGACACTGCAATCACTCCATCGTTGGAGACACTGCAATCGCTCCATCATTTGAGACACTGCAATCACACCATCATTGGAGACACTGCAATCACTCCATCACTGGAGATACTGCAATCACTCCATCAATGGAGTCATGCAATCACTCCATCTTTGCAGAAAACGCAATCACTCCATCATTGGTGTCATGCAATCACTTCATCATTGTGGACACTGCAATTACTCCATCTTTGAGGACATTGCAATCACACCATCATTGTGAACACTACAATCACTCCATCATTAGGTTCATGCAATCACTCCATCATTGTGGACACTGCAATCACTCCATCATTGGAGTCACTGCAATCACTCCATCATGGCAGACACTGCAATCCCTCCATCATTGCAGACACTGCAATCACTCCACCTTTGGAGTCACTGCAATCACTCCATCATTGGAGACACTGCAATCACTCCATCATTGGACTCACTGCAATCACTCCATCATTGGAGACACTGCAATCCCTCCATCATTGGAGACACTGCAATCACTCCATCATTAGAGGCACAGCAATCACTCCATCATGGGGACACTGCAATTACACCATCATTGGAGACACTGCAAACACACCATCATTGGAGACACTGCAATCAATTAATCATTAGAGACACTGCAATTCCTCCATCATTGGAGACACTGCAATCAATACAACATTGGAGACACTTCAATCCCTCCATCATTGGAGACAGCGCAATCACTCCATCATTGGAGACACTGCAATCACTCCATCATTGGAGACATTGCAATCACTCCGTCATTAGAAACGCTGCAATCACTGCATCATTGGGTACACTGCACTCACTCAATCATTGGAGACACTGCAATCATTCCATCATTGGAGTCACTGCAATCACGCCATCAATGGAATCATGCAATCACTGCATCATTGGAGAAAATGCAATCACTCCATCATTGGGGTCATGCAATCACTCCATCATTGTGGACACTGCAATTACTCCATCTTTGGGGACACTGCAATCACACCATCATTGTGAACACTACAATCACTCCATCATTGGGGTCATGCAATCTCTCCATCATTGTGGACACTGCAATTATTCCACCATTGGGGACACTGCAATCACTCCATCATTGGAGACACCGCAATCACTCCATCATTGGAGACACTGCAATCACTCCATCATTGGAGACATTGCAATCACTCCATCATTGGAGACACTGCAATCACTCCATCATTGGAGACACTACAATCACTCCATCACTGGAGAAGCTGCGATTACTTCATCATTTCAGACACTGCAGTCACTCCATCATTGGAGTCACTGCAATCACTCCATCATTGGAGACATTACAATCACTCCATCATTGGAGAAGCTGCGATTACTTCATCATTTCAGACACTGCAATCACTCCATCATTGGAGTCACTGCAATCACTCCATCATTGGAGAAACTGCAATCCCTCCATCATTGGAGAAGCTGCAATCACTCCATCATTTGAGACACTGCAATCCCTCCATCATTTCAGGCACTGCAATCACTCCATCATTGGAGTCACTGCAATCACTCCATCATTGGATACACTGCAATTGCTCCATCATTGCAGACACTGCAATCACTCCATCTTTGGAGTCACTGCAATCACTCCATCATTGGAGTCACTGCAATTACTCCATCATTGGAGACAAAGCAATCACTCAATCATTGGAGTCACAGCAATCACTACATCATTCGAGACACTGCAATCACTCCATCATTAGAGACACGGCAATCACTCCAACATTAGAGGCACAGCAATCACTCCATCATGGGGACACTGAAATCACTCCATTATTGAGTCACTGCAATCACTCTGTCATTGGAGTCACTGCAATCACTCCTTCATTGGGGTCATGCAATCACTCCATCATTGGAGACACTGCAATCATTCCATCATTGCATACACTGCAATCACTCCAACATTGGGGACACTGCAATCACTCCATCACTGGAGGCACTGCAGTCACACCAACATTGGGGACACTGCAATCACTCCATCATTGGAGACACTGCAATCACTCCATCATTGGGTACACTGCAATCACTCCATCATTGGAGACACTGCAATCACTCCATCATTGCAGACACTGCAATCATTCCATCATTGCATACACTGCAATCACTCCAACATTGGGGACACTGCAATCACTCCATCACTGCAGGCACTGCAATCACTCCATCATTAGAGACACTGCAATCACTCCATCGTTGGAGACACTGCAATCGCTCCATCATTTGAGACACTGCAATCACACCATCATTGGAGACACTGCAATCACTCCATCACTGGAGATACTGCAATCACTCCATCAATGGAGTCATGCAATCACTCCATCTTTGCAGAAAATGCAATCACTCCATCATTGGTGTCATGCAATCACTTCATCATTGTGGCACTGCAATTACACCATCTTTGAGGACACTGCAATCACACCATCATTGTGAACACTACAATCACTCCATCATTGGGGTCATGCAATCACTCCATCATTGTGGACACTGCAATTACTCCACCATTGGGGACACTGCAATCACTCCAACATTGGAGACACTGCAATCACTCCATCATTGGAGACACTACAATCACTCCATCATTGGAGACACTGCAATCACTGCATCATTGGGTACACTGCAATCACTCCATCATTGGAGACACTGCAATGACTCCATCATTGGAGACACTGCAATGACTCCATCATTGGAGACACTGCAATGACTCCATCATTGGAGACACTGCAATCATTCCATCATTGGAGACACTGCCATCGGTCCATCATTTGAGACACTGCAATCACACCATCATTGGAGACACTGCAATCGCTCCATCATTTCAGACACTGCAATCACACCATCATTGGAGACACTGTAGTCACTTCATCACTGGAGATACTGCAATCACTCCATCATTGGAGACACTGCAATCACTCCATTATTGGAGACACTGCAATCACTCCATCATTGGAGACCCTGCAATCACTCAATCATTGGAGACACTGCAATCGCTCCATCATTTGAGACACTGCAATCACACCATCATTGGAGACACTGCAATCACTTAATCACTGGAGATACTGCAATCACTCCATCATTGGAGACTCTGCAGTCACTCCATTATTGGAGCCACTGCAATCGCTCAATCATTTGAGACACTGCAATCACTCCATCACTGTGGACACTGCAATTGCACCATCGCTGGGGACACTGCAGTCACTCCATCATTGTGGACACTGCAATTGCTCCATCAATGGGGCACTGCAATCACCTCATCATTGGAGACACTGCAATCACTCCATCATTGGGTACACTGCAATCACTCCATCATTGGAGACACTGCAATCACTCCATCATTGCAGACACTGCAATCATTCCATCATTGCATACACTGCAATCACTCCAACATTGGGGACACTGCAATCACTCCATCACTGCAGGCACTGCAATCACTCCATCATTAGAGACACTGCAATCACTCCATCGTTGGAGACACTGCAATCGCTCCATCATTTGAGACACTGCAATCACACCATCATTGGAGACACTGCAATCACTCCATCACTGGAGATACTGCAATCACTCCATCAATGGAGTCATGCAATCACTCCATCTTTGCAGAAAAGGCAATCACTCCATCATTGGTGTCATGCAATCACTTCATCATTGTGGACACTGCAATTACTCCATCTTTGAGGACACTGCAATCACACCATCATTGTGAACACTACAATCACTCCATCATTGGGGTCATGCAATCACTCCATCATTGTGGACACTGCAATTACTCCAACATTGGGGACACTGCAATCACTCTATCATTGGAGACATTGCAATCACTCCATCATTGGAGACACTACAATCAATCCATCATTGGAGACACAGCAATCACTCCATCGCTGGAGGTACAGCAATCACTCCATCATTTGAGACACTGCAATCACTCCATCATTGTGGACACTGCAATTGATCCATCTTTGGGGACACTGCAATCACCCCAACATTGGAGACACTGCAATCACTCCCTCAATGGGTACACTGCAATCACTCCATCATTGGAGACACTGCAATCACGCCATCATTGGAGACACTGCAATCACTCCATCACTGGAGACACTGCAATCACTCTATCATTGTAGTCACTGCAATCACTCCAACTTTGGGGCACTGCAATCATTCCATCATTGGGTACACTGCAATCACTCCATCATTGGAGACACTGCAATCACTCCATCATTGGAGACACTGCAATCATTCCATCATTGGATACACTGCAATCACTCCAACATTGGTGACACTGCAATCACTCCAACATTGGTGACACTGCAATCACTCCATCTTTGGAGGCACTGCAATCACTCCATCATTAGAGACACTGTAATCACTATATCGTTGGAGACACTGCAATCGCTCCATCATTTGAGACACGGCAATCACACCACCATTGCAGACACTGCAATCACTCCATCACTGGAGATACTGCAATCACTCCATCAATGGGGACACTGCAATCACTCCATTATTGGAGTCACTGCAATCGCTCAATCATTTGAGACACTGCAATTACTCCATCATTGTGGACACTGCAATTGCTCTATCGTTGGGGACACTGTAGTCACTCCGTCATTGTGGACACTGCAATTGCTCCATCATTGGGGACACTGCAATCACCCCATCATTGGAGACACTGCAATTAATCCATCATTGGAGACAAGGCAATCACCCCTCATTGGAGACACTGAAATCACTCCATTATTGAGTCTCTGCACTCACTCTGTCATTGGAGTCACTGCAATCACTCCATCAATGGAGTCATGCAATCACTCCATCATTGTGGACACTGCAATCACTCCATCATTGGGTACACTGCAATCACTCCATCTTTGCAGACACTGCAATCACTCCATCATTGGAGGCACTGCAATCATTCCATCATTCCATACACTGCAATAACTCCAACATTGGGGACACTGCAATCACTCCATCATTGGAGGCACTGCAATCACTCCATCATTAGAGACACTGCAATCACTCCATCGTTGGAGACACTGCAATCGCTCCATCATTTGAGACACTGCAATCACACCATCATTGGAGACACTGCAATCACTCCATCACTGGAGATACTGCAATCACTCCATCAATGGAGTCATGCAATCACTCCATCTTTGCAGAAAACGCAATCACTCCATCATTGGTGTCATGCAATCACTTCATCATTGTGGACACTGCAATCACTCCATCATTGGAGTCACTGCAATCACTCCATCATGGCAGACACTGCAATCCCTCCATCATTGCAGACACTGCAATCACTCCACCTTTGGAGTCACTGCAATCACTCCATCATTGGAGACACTGCAATCACTCCATCATTGGACTCACTGCAATCACTCCATCATTGGAGACACTGCAATCCCTCCATCATTGGAGACACTGCAATCACTCCATCATTAGAGGCACAGCAATCACTCCATCATGGGGACACTGCAATTACACCATCATTGGAGACACTGCAAACACACCATCATTGGAGACACTGCAATCAATTAATCATTAGAGACACTGCAATTCCTCCATCATTGGAGACACTGCAATCAATACAACATTGGAGACACTTCAATCCCTCCATCATTGGAGACAGCGCAATCACTCCATCATTGGAGACACTGCAATCACTCCATCATTGGAGACATTGCAATCACTCCGTCATTAGAAACGCTGCAATCACTGCATCATTGGGTACACTGCACTCACTCAATCATTGGAGACACTGCAATCATTCCATCATTGGAGTCACTGCAATCACGCCATCAATGGAATCATGCAATCACTGCATCATTGGAGAAAATGCAATCACTCCATCATTGGGGTCATGCAATCACTCCATCATTGTGGACACTGCAATTACTCCATCTTTGGGGACACTGCAATCACACCATCATTGTGAACACTACAATCACTCCATCATTGGGGTCATGCAATCTCTCCATCATTGTGGACACTGCAATTATTCCACCATTGGGGACACTGCAATCACTCCATCATTGGAGACACCGCAATCACTCCATCATTGGAGACACTGCAATCACTCCATCATTGGAGACATTGCAATCACTCCATCATTGGAGACACTGCAATCACTCCATCATTGGAGACACTACAATCACTCCATCACTGGAGAAGCTGCGATTACTTCATCATTTCAGACACTGCAGTCACTCCATCATTGGAGTCACTGCAATCACTCCATCATTGGAGACATTACAATCACTCCATCATTGGAGAAGCTGCGATTACTTCATCATTTCAGACACTGCAATCACTCCATCATTGGAGTCACTGCAATCACTCCATCATTGGAGAAACTGCAATCCCTCCATCATTGGAGAAGCTGCAATCACTCCATCATTTGAGACACTGCAATCCCTCCATCATTTCAGGCACTGCAATCACTCCATCATTGGAGTCACTGCAATCACTCCATCATTGGATACACTGCAATTGCTCCATCATTGCAGACACTGCAATCACTCCATCTTTGGAGTCACTGCAATCACTCCATCATTGGAGTCACTGCAATTACTCCATCATTGGAGACAAAGCAATCACTCAATCATTGGAGTCACAGCAATCACTACATCATTCGAGACACTGCAATCACTCCATCATTAGAGACACGGCAATCACTCCAACATTAGAGGCACAGCAATCACTCCATCATGGGGACACTGAAATCACTCCATTATTGAGTCACTGCAATCACTCTGTCATTGGAGTCACTGCAATCACTCCTTCATTGGGGTCATGCAATCACTCCATCATTGGAGACACTGCAATCATTCCATCATTGCATACACTGCAATCACTCCAACATTGGGGACACTGCAATCACTCCATCACTGGAGGCACTGCAGTCACACCAACATTGGGGACACTGCAATCACTCCATCATTGGAGACACTGCAATCACTCCATCATTGGGTACACTGCAATCACTCCATCATTGGAGACACTGCAATCACTCCATCATTGCAGACACTGCAATCATTCCATCATTGCATACACTGCAATCACTCCAACATTGGGGACACTGCAATCACTCCATCACTGCAGGCACTGCAATCACTCCATCATTAGAGACACTGCAATCACTCCATCGTTGGAGACACTGCAATCGCTCCATCATTTGAGACACTGCAATCACACCATCATTGGAGACACTGCAATCACTCCATCACTGGAGATACTGCAATCACTCCATCAATGGAGTCATGCAATCACTCCATCTTTGCAGAAAATGCAATCACTCCATCATTGGTGTCATGCAATCACTTCATCATTGTGGCACTGCAATTACACCATCTTTGAGGACACTGCAATCACACCATCATTGTGAACACTACAATCACTCCATCATTGGGGTCATGCAATCACTCCATCATTGTGGACACTGCAATTACTCCACCATTGGGGACACTGCAATCACTCCAACATTGGAGACACTGCAATCACTCCATCATTGGAGACACTACAATCACTCCATCATTGGAGACACTGCAATCACTGCATCATTGGGTACACTGCAATCACTCCATCATTGGAGACACTGCAATGACTCCATCATTGGAGACACTGCAATGACTCCATCATTGGAGACACTGCAATGACTCCATCATTGGAGACACTGCAATCATTCCATCATTGGAGACACTGCCATCGGTCCATCATTTGAGACACTGCAATCACACCATCATTGGAGACACTGCAATCGCTCCATCATTTCAGACACTGCAATCACACCATCATTGGAGACACTGTAGTCACTTCATCACTGGAGATACTGCAATCACTCCATCATTGGAGACACTGCAATCACTCCATTATTGGAGACACTGCAATCACTCCATCATTGGAGACCCTGCAATCACTCAATCATTGGAGACACTGCAATCGCTCCATCATTTGAGACACTGCAATCACACCATCATTGGAGACACTGCAATCACTTAATCACTGGAGATACTGCAATCACTCCATCATTGGAGACTCTGCAGTCACTCCATTATTGGAGCCACTGCAATCGCTCAATCATTTGAGACACTGCAATCACTCCATCACTGTGGACACTGCAATTGCTCCATCGCTGGGGACACTGCAGTCACTCCATCATTGTGGACACTGCAATTGCTCCATCAATGGGGCACTGCAATCACCTCATCATTGGAGACACTGCAATCACTCCATCATTGGGTACACTGCAATCACTCCATCATTGGAGACACTGCAATCACTCCATCATTGCAGACACTGCAATCATTCCATCATTGCATACACTGCAATCACTCCAACATTGGGGACACTGCAATCACTCCATCACTGCAGGCACTGCAATCACTCCATCATTAGAGACACTGCAATCACTCCATCGTTGGAGACACTGCAATCGCTCCATCATTTGAGACACTGCAATCACACCATCATTGGAGACACTGCAATCACTCCATCACTGGAGATACTGCAATCACTCCATCAATGTAGTCATGCAATCACTCCATCTTTGCAGAAAATGCAATCACTCCATCATTGGTGTCATGCAATCACTTCATCATTGTGGCACTGCAATTACACCATCTTTGAGGACACTGCAATCACACCATCATTGTGAACACTACAATCACTCCATCATTGGGGTCATGCAATCACTCCATCATTGTGGACACTGCAATTACTCCACCATTGGGGACACTGCAATCACTCCAACATTGGAGACACTGCAATCACTCCATCATTGGAGACACTACAATCACTCCATCATTGGAGACACTGCAATCACTGCATCATTGGGTACACTGCAATCACTACATCATTGGAGACACTGCAATGACTCCATCATTGGAGACACTGCAATGACTCCATCATTGGAGACACTGCAATGACTCCATCATTGGAGACACTGCAATCATTCCATCATTGGATACACTGCCATCGGTCCATCATTTGAGACACTGCAATCACACCATCATTGGAGACACTGCAATCGCTCCATCATTTGAGACACTGCAATCACACCATCATTGGAGACACTGTAGTCACTTCATCACTGGAGATACTGCAATCACTCCATCATTCGAGACACTGCAATCACTCCATTATTGGAGACACTGCAATCACTCCATCATTGGAGACCCTGCAATCACTCAATCATTGGAGACACTGCAATCGCTCCATCATTTGAGACACTGCAATCACACCATCATTGGAGACACTGCAATCACTTAATCACTGGAGATACTGCAATCACTCCATCATTGGAGACACTGCAGTCACTCCATTATTGGAGCCACTGCAATCGCTCAATCATTTGAGACACTGCAATCACTCCATCACTGTGGACACTGCAATTGCTCCATCGCTGGGGACACTGCAGTAACTCCATCATTGTGGACACTGCAATTGCTCCATCAATGGGGACACTGCAATCACCTCATCATTGGAGACACTGCAATCACTCCATCATTGGGTACACTGCAATCACTCCATCATTGGAGACACTGCAATCACTCCATCATTGCAGACACTGCAATCATTCCATCATTGCATACACTGTAATCACTCCAACATTGGGGACACTGCAATCACTCCATCACTGCAGGCACTGCAATCACTCCATCATTAGAGACACTGCAATCACTCCATCGTTGGAGACACTGCAATCGCTCCATCATTTGAGACACTGCAATCACACCATCATTGGAGACACTGCAATCACTCCATCACTGGAGATACTGCAATCACTCCATCAATGGAGTCATGCAATCACTCCATCTTTGCAGAAAATGCAATCACTCCATCATTGGTGTCATGCAATCACTTCATCATTGTGGCACTGCAATTACACCATCTTTGAGGACACTGCAATCACACCATCATTGTGAACACTACAATCACTCCATCATTGGGGTCATGCAATCACTCCATCATTGTGGACACTGCAATTACTCCACCTTTGGGGACACTGCAATCACTCCATCATTGGAGATACTGCAATCACTCCAACATTGGAGACACTACAGTCACTCCATCATTGGAGAAGCTGCAATCACTCCATCATTTGAGACACTGCAAACACTCCATTATTGGAGACACTGCAATCACTCCATCATTGGAGACACTGCAATCACTCCATCTTTGCAGACACTGCAATCCCTCCATCATTGCAGACACTGCAATCACTCCATCTTTGGAGTCACTGCAATCACTCCATCATTGAAGTCACTGCAATCACTCCATCATTGGAGACACAGCAATCACTCAATCATTGGAGTCACAGCAATCACTACATCATTCGAGACACTGCAATCACCTCATCATTGGAGACACTGCAATCACTCCATCATTGGAGGCACTGCAATCACTCCATCATTGGGTACACTGCAATCACTCCATCATTGGAGACACTGCAATCACTCCAACTTTGGGGACACTGCAATCACTCCATCATTGGAGACACTGCAATCACTCCATCATTGGCTACACTGCAATCACTCCATCATTGGAGTCACTGCAATCACTCCATCATTGGCTACACTGCAATCACTCCATCATTGGAGTCACTGCAATCACTCCATCATTGGAGGCACTGCAATCACTCCATCATTAGAGACACTGCAATCACTCCATCGTTGAAGACACTGCAATCGCTCCATCATTTGAGACACTGCAATCACACCATCATTGGAGACACTGCAATCACTCCATCACTGGAGATACTGCAATCACTCCATCAATGGAGTCATGCAATCACTCCATGTTTGCAGAAAACGCAATCACTCCATCATTGGTGTCATGCAATCACTTCATCATTGTGGACACTGCAATTACTCCATCTTTGAGGACACTGCAATCACACCATCATTGTGAACACAACAATCACTCCATCATTGGGGTCATGCAATCACTCCATCATTGTGGACACTGCAATTACTCCACCATTGGGGACACTGCAATCACTCCAACATTGGAGACACTGCAATCACTCCATCATTGGAGACACTACAATCACTCCATCATTGGAGACACTGCAATCACTGCATCATTGGGTACTCTGCAATCACTCCATCATTGGAGGCACTGCAATCACTCCATCATTGGGTACACTGCAATCACTCCATCATTGGAGACACTGCAATCACTCTATCATTTTAGTCACTGCAATCACTCCAACTTTGGGGATACTGCAATCACTCCATCATTGGAGGCACTGCAATCACTCCATCATTGGAGACACTACAATCACTCCATCATTGGAGAAGCTGCGATTACTTCATCATTTGAGACACTGCAATCACTCCATCATTTCAGACACTGCAATCACTCCATCATTGGAGTCACTGCAATCACTCCATCATTGGAGACACTGCAATCCCTCCATCATTGCAGACACTGCAATCACTCCACCTTTGGAGTCACTGCAATCACTCCATCATTGGAGACACTGCAATCACTCCATCATTGGACTCACTGCAATCACTCCATCATTGGAGACACTGCAATCACTCCAACATTAGAGGCACAGCAATCACTCCATCATGGGGACACTGCAATTACTCCATCATTGGAGACACTGCAAACACTCCATCATTGGCGTCACTGCAATCAATTAATCATGAGAGATACTGCAATTCCTCCATCATTGGAGACACTGCAATCAATACAACATTGGAGACACTTCAATCCCTCCATCATTGGAGACAGCGCAATCACTCCATCATTGGAGACACTGCAATCACTCCATCATTGGAGACATTGCAATCACTCCATCATTGGAGACACTGCAATCACTCCATCATTGGAGACACTGCAATCACTCCATCATTGGAGACATTGCAATCACTTCATCAGTGGAGACACTGAAATCACTCCATCATTGGAGAAACTGCAATCACTCCATTATTGGAGACACTGCAATCAATCCATCATTGGAGACACTGCAATCACTCCATCATTGCAGACACTGCAATCATTCCATCATTGGAGACACTGCAATCACTCCAACATTGGGGACACTGCAATCACTCCATCATTGTAGGCACTGCAATCACTCCGTCATTAGAAACACTGCAATCACTGCATCATTGGGTACACTGCAATCACTCAATCATTGGAGACACTGCAATCATTCCATCATTGGAGTCACTGCAATCGCTCCATCAATGGAATCATGCAATCACTGCATCATTGGAGAAAATGCAATCACTCCATCATTGGGGTCATGCAATCACTCCATCATTGTGGACACTGCAATTACTCCATCTTTGGGGACACTGCAATCACACCATCATTGTGAACACTACAATCACTCCATCATTGGGGTCATGCAATCATTCCACCATTGGAGACACTGCAATCACTCCATCATTGGAGATACTGCAATCACTCCATCATTGGAGACACCGCAATCACTCCATCATTGGACACACTGCAATCACTCCATCATTGGAGACATTGCAATCACTCCATCATTGGAGACACTGCAATCACTCCATCATTGGAGACACTACACTCACTCCATCATTGGAGAAGCTGCGATTACTTCATCATTTCAGACACTGCAATCACTCCATCATTGGAGTCACTGCAATCACTCCATCATTGGAGACACTACAATCACTCCATCATTGGAGAAGCTGCGATTACTTCATCATTTCAGACACTGCAATCACTCCATCATTGGAGTCACTGCAATCACTCTATCATTGGAGACACTGCAATCCCTCCATCATTGGAGAAGCTGCAATCACTCCATCGTTTGAGACACTGCAATCCCTCCATCATTTCAGGCACTGCAATCACTCCATCTTTGGAGTCACTGCAATCACTCCATCATTGGAGTCACTGCAATTACTCCATCATTGGAGACAAAGCAATCACTCAATCATTGGAGTCACAGCAATCACTCCATCATTCGAGACACTGCAATCACTCCATCATTAGAGACACGGCAATCACTCCAACATTAGAGGCACAGCAATCACTCCTTCATGGGGACACTGAAATCACTCCATTATTGAGTCTCTGCAATCACTCTGTCATTGGAGTCACTGCAATCACTCCATCAATGGAGTCACTGCAATCACTCCATCAATGGAGTCATGCAATCACTCCATCATTGCATACACTGCAATCACTCCAACATTGGGGACACTGCAATCACTCCATCACTGGAGGCACTGCAGTCACACCAACATTGGGGACACTGCAATCACTCCATCATTGGAGGCACTGCAATCACTCCATCATTGGGTACACTGCAATCGCTCCATCATTGGAGACACTGCAATCACTCCATCATTGCAGACACTGCAATCATTCCATCATTGCATACACTGCAATCACTCCAACATTGGGGACACTGCAATCACTCCATCACTGCAGGCACTGCAATCACTCCATCATGAGAGACACTGCAATCACTCCATCGTTGGAGACACTGCAATCGCCCCATCATTTGAGACACTGCAATCACACCATCATTGGAGACACTGCAATCACTCCATCACTGCAGATACTGCAATCACTCCATCAATGGAGTCATGCAATCACTCCATCTTTGCAGAAAATGCAATCACTCCATCATTGGTGTCATGCAATCACTTCATCATTGTGGCACTGCAATTACACCATCTTTGAGGACACTGCAATCACACCATCATTGTGAACACTACAATCACTCCATCATTGGGGTCATGCAATCACTCCAACATTGGAGACACTGCAATCACTCTATCATTGGAGACACTACAATCACTCCATCATTAGAGAAGCTGCGATTACTCCATCATTTGAGACACTGCAATCCCTCCATCATTTCAGGCACTGCAATCACTCCATCATTGGAGTCACTGCAATCACTCCATCATTGGAGACACTGCAATCGCTCCATCATTGCAGACACTGCAATCACTCCATCTTTGGAGTCACTGCAATCACTCCATCATTGGAGTCACTGCAATTACTCCATCATTGCAGACAAAGCAATCACTCAATCATTGGAGTCACAGCAATCACTACATCATTCGAGACACTGCAATCACTCCATCATTAGAGACATGGCAATCACTCCAACATTAGAGGCACAGCAATCACTCCATCATGGGGACACTGAAATCACTCCATTATTGAGTCTCTGCAATCACTCTGTCATTGGAGTCACTGCAATCACTCCATCAATGGAGTCATGCAATCACTCCATCATTGTGGACACTGCCATCACTCCATCATTGGGGTCATGCAATCACTCCATCATTGGAGACACTGCAATCATTCCATCATTGCATACACTGCAATCACTCCAACATTGGCGACACTGCAATCACTCCATCACTGGAGGCACTGCAGTCACACCAACATTGGGGACACTGCAATCACTCCATCATTGGAGACACTGCAATCACTCCATCATTGGGTGCATTGCAATCGCTCCATCATTGGAGACACTGCAATCACTCCATCATTGCAGACACTGCAATCATTCCATCATTGCATACACTGCAATCACTCCAACATTGGGGACACTGCAATCACTCCATCACTGCAGGCACTGCAATCACTCCATCATTGGAGACACTGCAATCACTCCATCGTTTGAGACACTGCAATCACACCATCATTGGAGACACTGCAATCACTCCATCACTGTAGATACTGCAATCACTCCATCAATGGAGTCATGCAATCACTCCATCTTTGCAGAAAATGCAATCACTCCATCATTGGTGTCATGCAATCACTTCATCATTGTGGCACTGCAATTACACCATCTTTGAGGACACTGCAATCACACCATCATTGTGAACACTACAATCACTCCATCATTGGGGTCATGCAATCACTCCATCATTGTGGACACTGCAATTACTCCACCATTGGGGACACTGCAATCACTCCAACATTGGAGACACTGCAATCACTCTATCATTGGAGACACTACAATCACTCCATCATTAGAGAAGCTGCGATTACTTCATCATTTGAGACACTGCAATCCCTCCAGCATTTCAGACACTGCAATCACTCCATCATTGGAGTCACTGCAATCACTCCATCATTGGAGACACTGCAATCCCTCCATCATTGCAGACACTGCAATCACTCCACCTTTGGAGTCACTGCAATCACTCCATCATTGGAGACACTGCAATCACTCCATCATTAGAGGCACAGCAATCACTCCATCATGGGGACACTGCAATCACTCCATCATTGGGGATACAGCAATCAATCCATCATTAGAGACACTGCAATTCCTCCATCATTGGAGACACTGCAATCAATCCATCATTGGAGGGACTGCAATCCCTCCATCATTGGAGACACCGCAGTCACTCCATCATTGGAGACACTGCAATCACTCCATCATTGGAGACATTGCAATCACTCCATCATTGGAGACACTGCAATCACTCCATCATTGGAGACACTGCAATCACTCCATCATTGGAGTCATTGCAATCACTCCATCATTGGAGACACTGAAGTCACTCCATCATTGGAGACACTGCAATCACTCCATCATTGGAGACACTGCAATCATTTCATCATTGGTGACAGAGCAATCACTCCCTCATTGGGGACACGGCAATCACTCCATCATTGGAGACACTGCAATCATTCCATCATTGGAGACACTGCAATCACTCCAACATTGGAGACACTGCAATCACTCCAACATTGGAGACACTGCAATCACTCCATCATTGGCAAAACTGCAATCACTCCATCATTGGAGACAATGCTGTCGCTCCATCATTGGAGTCGCTGCAATCACTCCATCCTTGGAGAAACTGCAATCACTCCAACATTGGAGGCACTGCAATCACTCCATCATTGGAGACACTGCAATTGCTCCATCATTTGAGACACAGCAATCACTCCATCATTGTGGACACTGCAATTGATCCATCTTTGTGGACACTGCAATCCCTCCATCATTGGAGACACCGCAATCACTCCATCATTGGAGACACTGCAATCACTCCATCATTGGAGACATTGCAATCACTCCATCATTGGAGACACTGCAATCACTCCATCATTAGAGACACTGCAATCACTCCATCGTTGGAGACACTGCAATCGCCCCATCATTTGAGACACTGCAATCAAACCATCATTGGAGACACTGCAATCACTCCATCACTGGAGAAACTGCAATCACTCCATCAATGGAGTCATGCAATCACTCCATCTTTGCAGAAAATGCAATCACTCCATCATTGGTGTCATGCAATCACTTCATCATTGTGGCACTGCAATTACACCATCTTTGAGGACACTGCAATCACACCATCATTGTGAACACTACAATCACTCCATCATTGGGGTCATGCAATCACTCCATCATTGTGGACACTGCAATTACTCCACCATTGGGGACACTGCAATCACTCCAACATTGGAGACACTGCAATCACTCTATCATTGGAGACACTACAATCACTCCATCATTAGAGAAGCTGCGATTACTTCATCATTTGAGACACTGCAATCCCTCCATCATTTCAGGCACTGCAATCACTCCATCATTGGAGTCACTGCAATCACTCCATCATTGGAGACACTGCAATCGCTCCATCATTGCAGACACTGCAATCACTCCATCTTTGGAGTCACTGCAATCACTCCATCATTGGAGTCACTGCAATTACTCCATCATTGGAGACAAAGCAATCACTCAATCATTGGAGTCACAGCAATCACTACATCATTCGAGACACTGCAATCACTCCATCATCAGAGACACGGCAATCACTCCAACATTAGAGGCACAGCAATCACTCCATCATGGGGACACTGAAATCACTCCATTATTGAGTCTCTGCAATCACTCTGTCATTGGAGTCACTGCAATCACTCCATCAATGGAGTCATGCAATCACTCCATCTTTGTGGACACTGCCATCACTCCATCATTGGGGTCATGCAATCACTCCATCATTGGAGACACTGCAATCATTCCATCATTGCATACACTGCAATCACTCCAACATTGGGGACACTGCAATCACTCCATCACTGGAGGCACTGCAGTCACACCAACATTGGGGACACTGCAATCACTCCATCATTGGAGACACTACAATCACTCCATCATTGGGTGCACTGCAATCGCTCCATCATTGGAGGCACTGCAATCACTCCATCATTGCAGACACTGCAATCATTCCATCATTGCATACACTGCAATCACTCCAACATTGGGGACACTGCAATCACTCCATCACTGCAGGCACTGCAATCACTCCATCATTAGAGACACTGCAATCACTCCATCGTTGGAGACACTGCAATCGCTCCATCATTTGAGACACTGCAATCACACCATCATTGGAGACACTGCAATCACTCCATCACTGGAGATACTGCAATCACTCCAACAATGGAGTCATGCAATCACTCCATCTTTGCAGAAAATGGAATCACTCCATCATTGGTGTCATGCAATCACTTCATCATTGTGACACTGCAATTACACCATCTTTGAGGACACTGCAATCACACCATCATTGTGAACACTACAATCACTCCATCATTGGGGTCATGCAATCACTCCATCATTGTGGACACTGCAATTACTCCACCATTGGGGACACTGCAATCACTCCAACATTGGAGACACTACAATCACTCCATCATTAGAGAAGCTGCGATTACTTCATCATTTGAGACACTGCAATCCCTCCAGCATTTCAGACACTGCAATCACTCCATCATTGGAGTCACTGCAATTACTCCATCATTGGAGACACTGCAATCCCTCCATCATTGCAGACACTGCAATCACTCCACCTCTGGAGTCACTGCAATCACTCCATCATTGGAGACACTGCAATCACTCCATCATTAGAGACACAGCAATCACTCCATCATGGGGACACTGCAATCACTCCATCATTGGGGATACAGCAATCAATCCATCATTAGAGACACTGCAATTCCTCCATCATTGGAGACACTGCAATCCATCCATCATTGGAGGGACTGTAATCCCTCCATCATTGGAGACACCGCAGTCACTCCATCATTGGAGACACTGCAATCACTCCATCATTGGAGACATTGCAATCACTCCATCATTGGAGACACTGCAATCACTCCATCATTGGAGTCACTGCAATCACTCCATCATTGGAGTCATTGCAATCACTCCATCATTGGAGACACTGAAGTCACTCCATCATTGGAGACACTGCAATCACTCCATCATTGGAGACACTGCAATCATTTCATCATTGGTGACAGAGCAATCACTCCCTCATTGGGGACATGGCAATCACTCCATCATTGGAGACACTGCAATCATTCCTTCATTGGAGACACTGCAATCACTCCAACATTGGAGACACTGCAATCACTCCAACATTGGAGACACTGCAATCACTCCATCATTGGCAAAACAGCAATCACTCCATCATTGGAGACAATGCTGTCGCTCCATCATTGGAGTCGCTGCAATCACTCCATCCTTGGAGAAACTGCAATCACTCCAACATTGGAGGCACAGCAATCACTCCATCATTGGAGACACTGCAATTGCTCCATCATTTGAGACACAGCAATCACTCCATCTTTGTGGACACTGCAATTGATCCATCTTTGTGGACACTGCAATCCCTCCATCATTGGAGACACCGCAATCACTCCATCATTGGAGACACTGCAATCACTCCATCATTGGAGACATTGCAATCACTCCATCATTGGAGACACTGCAATCACTCCATCATTGGAGACACTGCAATCACTCCATCATTTGAGACACTGCAATCACCCCATCATTGGAGACACTGCAATCACTCCATCATTGGAGGCACTGCAATCACTCCATCATTGGGTACACTGCAATCACTCCATCATTGGAGACACTGCAATCACTCTATCATTGTAGTCACTGCAATCACTCCAACTTTGGGGACACTGCAATCACTCCATCATTGGAGACACTGCAATCACTCCATCATTGGCTACACTGCAATCACTCCATTATTGGAGTCACTGCAATCACTCCATCATTGGAGACACTGCAATCGCTCCATCATTGCAGACACTGCAATCACTCCATCTTTGGAGTCACTGCAATCACTCCATCATTGGAGTCACTGCAATTACTCCATCATTGGAGACAAAGCAATCACTCAATCATTGGAGTCACAGCAATCACTACATCATTCGAGACACTGCAATCACTCCATCATTAGAGACACTGCAATCACTCCAACATTAGAGGCACAGCAATCACTCCATCATGGGGACACTGAAATCACTCCATTATTGAGTCTCTGCAATCATTCCATCATTGCATACTCTGCAATCACTCCAACATTGGGGACACTGCAATCACTCCATCACTGGAGGCACTGCAGTCACACCAACATTGGGGACACTGCAATCACTCCATCATTGGAGACACTGCAATCACTCCATCATTGGGTACACTGCAATCGCTCCATCATTGGAGACACTGCAATCACTCCATCATTGCAGACACTGCAATCATTCCATCATTGCATACACTGCAATCACTCCAACATTGGGGACACTGCAATCACTCCATCACTGCAGGCACTGCAATCACTCCATCATTAGAGACACTGCAATCACTCCATCGTTGGAGACACTGCAATCACTCCATCATTTGAGACACTGCAATCACACCATCATTGGAGACACTGCAATCACTCCATCACTGGAAATACTGCAATCACTCCAACAATGGAGTCATGCAATCACTCCATCTTTGCAGAAAATGCAATCACTCCATCATTGGTGTCATGCAATCACTTCATCATTGTGGCACTGCAATTGCACCATCTTTGAGGACACTGCAATCACACCATCATTGTGAACACTACAATCACTCCATCATTGGGGTCATGCAATCACTCCATCTTTGCAGAAAATGCAATCACTCCATCATTGGTGTCATGCAATCACTTCATCATTGTGGCACTGCAATTACACCATCTTTGAGGACACTGCAATCACACCATCATTGTGAACACTACAATCACTCCATCATTGGGGTCATGCAATCACTCCATCATTGTGGACACTGCAATTACTCCACCATTGGGGACACTACAATCACTCCATCATTAGAGAAGCTGCGATTACTTCATCATTTGAGACACTGCAATCCCTCCATCATTTCAGACACTGCAATCACTCCATCATTGGAGTCACTGCAATCACTCCATCATTGGAGACACTGCAATCCCTCCATCATTGCAGACACTGCAATCACTCCATCCTTGGAGACACTGCAATCATTTCTTCATTGATGACAGAGCAATCACTCCATCACTGGGGACACGGCAATCACTCAATCATTGGAGACACTGCAATCATTCCATCATTGGAGACACTGCAATCATTCCATCATTGGAGGCACTGCAATCACTCCAACATTAGAAACGCTGCAATCACTGCATCATTGGGTACACTGCAATCACTGCATCATTGGGTACACTGCTATCACTCCATCATTGGGGACACTGCAATCACTCCATCATTGGAGAAACTGCAATCATTCCATCATTGGAGACACTGCAATCACTCCATTATTGGAGCCACTGCAATCGCTCAATCATTTGAGACACTGCAATCACTCCATCATTGGAGACATTGCTATCACTCCATCATTGGAGACACTGCAATCACTCCATCATTGGAGACACTGCAATCACTCCATCATTTGAGACACTGCAATCACCCCATCATTGGAGACACTGCAATCACTCCATCATTGGAGGCACTGCAATCACTCCATCATTGGGTACACTGCAATCACTCCATCATTGGAGACACTGCAATCACTCTATCATTGTAGTCACTGCAATCACTCCAACTTTGGGAACACTGCAATCACTCCATCATTGGAGACACTGCAATCACTCCATCATTGGCTACACTGCAATCACTCCATCATTGGAGTCACTGCAATCACTCCATCATTGGAGACACTGCAATCGCTCCATCATTGCAGACACTGCAATCACTCCATCTTTGGAGTCACTGCAATCACTCCATCATTGGAGTCACTGCAATTACTCCATCATTGGAGACAAAGCAATCACTCAATCATTGGAGTCACAGCAATCACTACATCATTCGAGACACTGCAATCACTCCATCATTAGAGACACTGCAATCACTCCAACATTAGAGGCACAGCAATCACTCCATCATGGGGACACTGAAATCACTCCATTATTGAGTCTCTGCAATCATTCCATCATTGCATACTCTGCAATCACTCCAACATTGGGGACACTGCAATCACTCCATCACTGGAGGCACTGCAGTCACACCAACATTGGGGACACTGCAATCACTCCATCATTGGAGACACTGCAATCACTCCATCATTGGGTACACTGCAATCGCTCCATCATTGGAGACACTGCAATCACTCCATCATTGCAGACACTGCAATCATTCCATCATTGCATACACTGCAATCACTCCAACATTGGGGACACTGCAATCACTCCATCACTGCAGGCACTGCAATCACTCCATCATTAGAGACACTGCAATCACTCCATCGTTGGAGACACTGCAATCACTCCATCATTTGAGACACTGCAATCACACCATCATTGGAGACACTGCAATCACTCCATCACTGGAAATACTGCAATCACTCCATCAATGGAGTCATGCAATCACTCCATCTTTGCAGAAAATGCAATCACTCCATCATTGGTGTCATGCAATCACTTCATCATTGTGGCACTGCAATTGCACCATCTTTGAGGACACTGCAATCACACCATCATTGTGAACACTACAATCACTCCATCATTGGGGTCATTCAATCACTCCATCTTTGCAGAAAATGCAATCACTCCATCATTGGTGTCATGCAATCACTTCATCATTGTGGCACTGCAATTACACCATCTTTGAGGACACTGCAATCACACCATCATTGTGAACACTACAATCACTCCATCATTGGGGTCATGCAATCACTCCATCATTGTGGACACTGCAATTACTCCACCATTGGGGACACTACAATCACTCCATCATTAGAGAAGCTGCGATTACTTCATCATTTGAGACACTGCAATCCCTCCATCATTGCAGACACTGCAATCACTCCCTCATTGGAGTCACTGCAATCACTCCATCATTGGAGACACTGCAATCCCTCCATCATTGCAGACACTGCAATCACTCCATCCTTGGAGACACTGCAATCATTTCTTCATTGATGACAGAGCAATCACTCCATCACTGGGGACACGGCAATCACTCAATCATTGGAGACACTGCAATCATTCCATCATTGGAGACACTGCAATCATTCCATCATTGGAGGCACTGCAATCACTCCAACATTAGAAACGCTGCAATCACTGCATCATTGGGTACACTGCAATCACTGCATCATTGGGTACACTGCTATCACTCCATCATTGGGGACACTGCAATCACTCCATCATTGGAGAAACTGCAATCATTCCATCATTGGAGACACTGCAATCACTCCATTATTGGAGCCACTGCAATCGCTCAATCATTTGAGACACTGCAATCACTCCATCACTGTGGACACTGCAATTGCTCCATCGTTGGGGACACTGCAATCACCCCATCATTGCAGACACTGCAATTACTCCATCATTGGAGACAATGCAATCACCCCTCAATGGAGACACTGAAATCACTCCATTATTGAGTCTCTGCAATCACTCTGTCATTGGAGTCACTGCAATCACTCCATTAATGGAGTCATGCAATCACTCCATCATTGGAGAAAATGCAATCACTCCGTCATTGGAGTCACTGCAATCACTCCATCATTAGAGACACGGCAATCACTCCATCATTAGAGGCACAGCAATCACTCCATCATGGGGACACTGCAATCACTCCATCATTGGTGACACTGCAAACACTCCATCATTAGATACACAGCAATCACTCCAGCATTGGGGATACTGCAATCAATCCATCATTATAGACACTGCAATTCCTCCATCATTGGAGACATTGCAATCACTCCATCATTGGAGACACTGCAATTCCTCCATCATTGGAGACACTGCAATCACTCCATCATTGGAGACATTGCAATCACTCCATCATTGGAGACACTGCAATCACTCCATCATTGGAGTCACTGCAATTCCTCCATCATTGGAGACACTGCAATCACTCCATCATTGGAGACATTGCAATCACTCCATCATTGGAGACACTGCAATCACTCCATCATTGGAGACACTACAATCACTCCATCATTGGAGAAGCTGCGATTACTTCATCATTTCAGACACTGCAATCACTCCATCATTGGAGTCACTGCAATCACTCCATCATTGGAGACATTACAATCACTCCATCATTGGAGAAGCTGCGATTACTTCATCATTTCAGACACTGCAATCACTCCATCTTTGGAGTCACTGCAATCACTCCATCATTGCAGTCACTGCAATTACTCCATCATTGGAGACAAAGCAATCACTCAATCATTGGAGTCACAGCAATCACTACATCATTCGAGACACTGCAATCACTCCATCATTAGAGACACGGCAATCACTCCAACATTAGAGGCACAGCAATCACTCCATCATGGGGACACTGAAATCACTCCATTATTGAGTCTCTGCAATCACTCTGTCATTGGAGTCACTGCAATCACTCCATCATTGGGGTCATGCAATCACTCTGTCATTGGAGTCACTGAAATCACTCCATTATTGAGTCTCTGCAATCACTCTGTCATTGGAGACACTGCAATCATTCCATCATTGCATACACTGCAGTCACACCAACATTGGGGACACTGCAATCACTCCATCATTGGAGACACTGCAATCACTCCATCATTGGGTACACTGCAATCACTCCATCATTGGAGACACTGCAATCACTCCATCATTGCAGACACTGCAATCATTCCATCATTGCATACACTGCAATCACTCCAACATTGGGGACACTGCAATCACTCCATCACTGCAGGCACTGCAATCACTCCATCATTAGAGACACTGCAATCACTCCATCATTGGAGACACTGCAATCGCTCCATCATTTGAGACACTGCAATCACACCATCATTGGAGACACTGCAATCACTCCATCACTGGAGATACTGCAATCACTCCATCAATGGAGTCATGCAATCACTCCATCTTTGCAGAAAATGCAATCACTCCATCATTGGTGTCATGCAATCACTTCATCATTGTGGCACTGCAATTACACCATCTTTGAGGACACTGCAATCACACCATCATTGTGAACACTACAATCACTCCATCATTGGGGTCATGCAATCACTCCATCATTGTGGACACTGCAATTACTCCACCATTGGGGACACTGCAATCACTCCAACATTGGAGACACTGCAATCGCTCCATCAATGGAGACACTGCAATCACTCCAACATTGGAGACACTGCAATCACTCCATCATTGGAGACACTGCAATCACTCCATCATTGGCCAAACTGCAATCACTCCATCATTAGAGACACTGCAATCACTCCATCGTTGGAGACACTGCAATCGCCCCATCATTTGAGACACTGCAATCAAACCATCATTGGAGACACTGCAATCACTCCATCACTGGAGAAACTGCAATCACTCCATCAATGGAGTCATGCAATCACTCCATCTTTGCAGAAAATGCAATCACTCCATCATTGGTGTCATGCAATCACTTCATCATTGTGGCACTGCAATTACACCATCTTTGAGGACACTGCAATCACACCATCATTGTGAACACTACAATCACTCCATCATTGGGGTCATGCAATCACTCCATCATTGTGGACACTGCAATTACTCCACCATTGGGGACACTGCAATCACTCCAACATTGGAGACACTGCAATCACTCTATCATTGGAGACACTACAATCACTCCATCATTAGAGAAGCTGCGATTACTTCATCATTTGAGACACTGCAATCCCTCCATCATTTCAGGCACTGCAATCACTCCATCATTGGAGTCACTGCAATCACTCCATCATTGGAGACACTGCAATCGCTCCATCATTGCAGACACTGCAATCACTCCATCTTTGGAGTCACTGCAATCACTCCATCATTGGAGTCACTGCAATTACTCCATCATTGGAGACAAAGCAATCACTCAATCATTGGAGTCACAGCAATCACTACATCATTCGAGACACTGCAATCACTCCATCATTAGAGACACGGCATTCACTCCAACATTAGAGGCACAGCAATCACTCCATCATGGGGACACTGAAATCACTCCATTATTGAGTCTCTGCAATCACTCTGTCATTGGAGTCACTGCAATCACTCCATCAATGGAGTCATGCAATCACTCCATCATTGTGGACACTGCCATCACTCCATCATTGGGGTCATGCAATCACTCCATCATTGGAGACACTGCAATCATTCCATCATTGCATACACTGCAATCACTCCAACATTGGGGACACTGCAATCACTCCATCACTGGAGGCACTGCAGTCACACCAACATTGGGGACACTGCAATCACTCCATCATTGGAGACACTGCAATCACTCCATCATTGGGTGCACTGCAATCGCTCCATCATTGGAGGCACTGCAATCACTCCATCATTGCAGACACTGCAATCATTCCGTCATTGCATACACTGCAATCACTCCAACATTGGGGACACTGCAATCACTCCATCACTGCAGGCACTGCAATCACTCCATCATTAGAGACACTGCAATCACTCCATCGTTGGAGACACTGCAATCGCTCCATCATTTGAGACACTGCAATCACACCATCATTGGAGACACTGCAATCACTCCATCACTGGCGATACTGCAATCACTCCATCAATGGAGTCATGCAATCACTCCATCTTTGCAGAAAATGGAATCACTCCATCATTGGTGTCATGCAATCACTTCATCATTGTGGCACTGCAATTACACCATCTTTGAGGACACTGCAATCACACCATCATTGTGAACACTACAATCACTCCATCATTGGGGTCATGCAATCACTCCATCATTGTGGACACTGCAATTACTCCACCATTGGGGACACTGCAATCACTCCATCATTGGAGACACTACAATCACTCCATCATTCGAGAAGCTGCGATTACTTCATCATTTGAGACACTGCAATTCCTGCAGCATTTCAGACACTGCAATCACTCCATCATTGGAGTCACTGCAATCACTCCATCATTGGAGACACTGCAATCCCTCCATCATTGCAGACTCTGCAATCACTCCACCTTTGGAGTCACTGCAATCACTCCATCATTGGAGACACTGCAATCACTCCATCATTAGAGACACAGCAATCACTCCATCATGGGGACACTGCAATCACTCCATCATTGGGGATACAGCAATCAATCCATCATTAGAGACACTGCAATTCCTCCATCATTGGAGACACTGCAATCCATCCATCATTGGAGGGACTGTAATCCCTCCATCATTGGAGACACCGCAGTCACTCCATCATTGGAGACACTGCAATCACTCCATCATTGGAGACATTGCAATCACTCCATCATTGGAGACACTGCAATCACTCCATCATTGGAGACACTGCAATCACTCCATCATTGGAGTCATTGCAATCACTCCATCATTGGAGACACTGAAGTCACTCCATCATTGGAGACACTGCAATCACTCCATCATTGGAGACACTGCAATCATTTCATCATTGGTGACAGAGCAATCACTCCCTCATTGGGGACACGGCAATCACTCCATCATTGGAGACACTGCAATCATTCCATCATTGGAGACACTGCAATCACTCCAACATTGGAGACACTGCAATCACTCCAACATTGGAGACACTGCAATCACTCCATCATTGGCAAAACTGCAATCACTCCATCATTGGAGACAATGCTGTCGCTCCATCATTGGAGTCGCTGCAATCACTCCATCCTTGGAGAAACTCCAATCACTCCAACATTGGAGGCACTGCAATCACTCCATCATTGGAGACACTGCAATTGCTCCATCATTTGAGACACAGCAATCACTCCATCATTGTGGACACTGCAATTGATCCATCTTTGTGGACACTGCAATCCCTCCATCATTGGAGACACCGCAATCACTCCATCATTGGAGACACTGCAATCACTCCATCATTGGAGACATTGCAATCACTCCATCATTGGAGACACTGCAATCACTCCATCATTGGAGACACTGCAATCACTCCATCATTTGAGACACTGCAATCACCCCATCATTGGAGACACTGCAATCACTCCATCATTGGAGGCACTGCAATCACTCCATCATTGGAGACACTGCAATCACTCCATCATTGGAGACACTGCAATCACTCCATCATTGGAGTCACTGCAATCATAGAAAACATAGAAAACATAGAGATAGGAACAGGAGTAGTCCATTCGGCCCTTCGAGCCTGCTCCGCCATTCAATGAGATCATGGCTGATCTTCGTCTGAGATCATAGCTGATCTTACCAGTTCAGTACCCCGTCCCCGCCTTTTCTCCGTAACCTTTAATCCCCTTAGCCTTCAGAAATATATCCAATTCTCTCTTGAAAATATTTATTGAATTAGCCTTCACAGCCCTCTGTGGCAGGGAATTCCACAGGCTCACCACTCTTTGAGTGAAGAAATTCTTCCTCATCTCTGTTTTAAATGATTTGCCCGCTATTTTTAGACTGTGGCCCCTGGTTCTGTGCTCCCCTGCCATTGGAAACATTCTCTCTGAATTCAGCCTGTCCAGGCCTGCCATAATTTTATATGTTTCGATGAGATCCCCTCTCAATCTTCTAAACTCCAGTGAGTACAAGCCCAAACTATTCAATCTCTCCTCGTAGGTCATTCCCGCCATTCCAGGTATCAGCCTGGTGAATCGCCGCTGCACTCTTTCCATGGCAAGAACATCCTTCCGCAGATGGGGCGACCAAAACTGTACACAATACTCCAGATGCGGTCTCACCAGCACCTTGTACAGCTGTAGTAAGGTATCCCTATTCCTATACTCGAACCCCCTTGATATGAAGGCCAACATACCATTTGCCTTCTTAATCGCCTGTTGCACCTGCATGCTCTCCTTCAGTGACTGGTGCACAAGAACACTCAGGTCCCTCTGCACTTCCCCATCTCCCAATCTATTGCCATTTAGATAATAATCCACCCTCCTGTTTTTACCCCCAAAGTGGATAACCTCGCATTTATCCACATTATAGTGCATCTGCCACGTATCCGCCCATTCCCCCAACCTGTCCAAATCGCACTGTAGCCTCCTGACATCCTCATCAGAGCCCACCCCTCCTCCTAGTTTAGTGTCGTCAGCGAATTTGGAAATATTGCATCCAATTCCCTGATCCAGATCATTTATATATATTGTGAACAGCTGGGGTCCCAGGACAGATCCTTGCGGCACCCCGCTGGTCACTGCCTGCCACTCCGAAAACGAGCCGTTTATTCCAACTCTCTGTTTTCTATCCGCCAGCCAGTTCTCTATCCACGTTAATACTTTGCCCCCAATCCCATGAGCCTTAATTTTGCATGATAATCTTTTGTGTGGAACCTTATCGAAGGCTTTCTGGAAGTCAAGGTACACCACATCCACTGGCTCTCCCCCATCTATTTTACCAGTTACTTCCTCAAAAAATTCCAGCAGATTAGTCAAACACGATTTACCCTTTGTAAATCCATGTTGACTCTGTCCGATCCTTTCCCCATTTGTCAAGTGCTCCGCTATTTTATCCTTAATAATGGACTCTAGCATTTTGCCCACAACCGATGTAAGGCTTACTGGTCTATAATTCCCTGCTTTCTCTCTACCCCCCTTTTTAAATATTGGGGTAACATTAGCTACCCTCCAATCCACGGGTACTGTTCCCAAGTCAATGGAGTTCCGGAAGATGATCCTTAGAGCATCTGCTATCTCCAGGGCCACCTCCTTAAGTACCCTAGGATGTAATTTATCAGGCCCCGGGGATTTGTCGGCCTTCAGTCCCCTCAACTTACCCAACACCATATCCCTAGAGATACTAATTTCTGTCAGCTCCTCCCTCTCATTAGTCCCTATGTTTGCCGATATTCCTGGGAGGTTATTTGTGTCCTCCTTTGTGAATACAGAACCAAAGTATGAGTTTAATTGGTCTGCCATTTCCTTATTCTCCATTATATATTCTCCCGAATCGGACTGCAAGGGACCGACTTGGGATTTTACCAGTCTTTTCCTCCTGATATACCGATAAAAGCTTTTGCAGTCTGTCTTTATGTTTGCTGCAAGTTTACTTTCGTATTCTATTTTCCCCTTCCTGATTAATCCCTTTGTCCTCTTTTGCTGTATCCTGTACTGCCCCCAATCTTCCGGTCTGGTGCTTTTTTTTGCCAGTTGATATGCCCTTTTTTTTGATTTTATGCTGTCCCTAATTTCCCTCGTTATCCACGGTTGAGTCACCTTTTTAGGTTTATTTTTATGCCAAACCGGTATAAACATGTTCTGGAATTCTTCCATTCTATCTTTGAATGCTTGCCATTGTCTATCCACTGTCAATCCCCCCAGAAACACCACCCAATCAATCTTACCCAATTCCCGTCTCATACCCTCGTAATTCCCTTTATTTAAGTTCTGGACCTTAGTCTCTGATTCAATTTCCTCACTCTCCATCTCGACTGAGAGCTCGATCATATTATGATCGCTCTGACCCAAGGGGCCTCGTACAAGAAGATTGCTGATAAGTCCCTTCTCATTGCACAATACCCAGTCTAAAATGGCCTGATCTCGAGTCGGCTCCTCGACATATTGGTCCAGATAACCGTCCCGAAAACATTCCAGGAATTCCTCCTCCTCAGAATTTTTACTAATTTGGGTAGTCCAATCAATATGTAAATTAAAGTCACCCATGATGACAGCTGTGCTCTTATCGCACGCTTCTCTAATTTCCCTTTTTATGCCTTCCCTCACCTCCATATTACTATTTGGAGGCCTATATATCACACCCACTAACGTTTTCCTCCCCTTGCTATTTCTCATTTCTACCCATACAGATTCCGTTTCATCCGAGTTAATATCCTTCCTTTCCATTGCATTAATCCCCTCCTTTACCAGCAATGCTACCCCACCTCCCCTACCTTTTTGCCGATCCTTCCTAAATATTGTATATCCCTGGATGTTAAGTTCCCAGCCTTGCCCACCCTGCAGCCACGTTTCTGTAATCCCAATCAAATCATACTTGTTTACCTCTATTTCCACAACTAATTCATCCACCTTGTTCCTAATGCTTCTAGCATTAAGATACAAAGCCTTCAGGCTTGCTTTTTGCACACTCTCATTATGAATTAGTTTGGCCCTTTGTGTTTCTCTCCTTTGCTTATTGCTTCTCACCTTTCTACCATCTATTTCTGACTTCATATGACTTCCCTCTTTTCCACTACCTAGGTTCCCATCCCCCTGCCAAATTAGTTTAAATCCTCCCGAACCGCCCTAGAAAATATTACCCCGAGGACATCGGCTCCCTCACAGTTCAGGTGTAGACCGTCCCCTTGGTACAGGTCACTCCTCCCCAAGAACTGGTTCCAATGCCTCAAGAATTTAAATCCCTCTCCCTTGCACCACTGCTCAAGCCACGTATTTAGCTCATCTATCTTACTCTCTCTAAACTTATTAGCTCGTGGCACTGGTAGCAATCCAGAGATTACTACCTTTGAGGTCCTACTTTTCAATTTAGCTCCTAACTCCCTAAATTCAGCTTGTAGGACCTCCTCCCTCTTTTTACCTACATCGTTGGTACCTACATGTACCACGACAACTGGCTGATCCCCCTCCCCCTTCAGAATGCTCTGCACCCGCTCCGAGACATCCTTGACCCTTGCACCAGGGAGGCAACATACCATCTTGGAGTCTCGGTCTCGGCCACAGAAACTCCTATCTATCCCCCTTACAATTGAATCCCCTATCACTATAGCCCTATCCCTCTTTTTCCCGCCCTTCTGTGCAGCAGAGCCAGTCATGGTGCCCTGAACCTGGCCGCTGGTGCCTTCCCCTGATAAGTCATCTCCCCCAACAGTACCCAAAACGGTAAACCTGTTTTGGAGGGAGATGACCGCAGGTGACTCCTGCACTACCTTCCTGCCTTTACCCTGCCTTTTGGTCACCCATTTACTGTCTGAGCTAGCCTTTACCTGCGGTGTGACCAACTCACTGAATGTGCTATCCACAACATCCTCAGCATCGCGTATGCTCCAGAGTGAGTCCATTCGCAGCTCCAGCGCCGCCATGCGGTCTGCTAGGAGCTGCAGCTGGACACACTTCCTGCACACATAGTTGTCAGGGACAGTGTCCCTGATTTCCCACATGGCACAGGAGAAGCATGACACGGGTCCGAGCTGCCCTTCCATGACTTAACCCTTACAATACCCTTTTATTTACTACGATTTAGCTTAATTATTGAATTCTACTTAGAATAAGTTTGTGAAAGTACTCACCAACCAGTCACCTACCTGTTTTCTGGTGTTGTATTTTCACTGCCGCCTCCTGTCCTGGAACCTTTTCCACCTAGGTTAGGCTCCTGAAATAAAATAAATTGAACCTACCTTTTCAACTTCCCCTAACCCCTAAAAGGTTAGAGGAGGTGGAAGGGTGGGAGACACTACACTGTAGTGTTTCGGGTTTAGCAACAGCTCCACCTATATAAGAGTTACTGGCCTCCTGCTCTCCCGACTGCACCAGCTGTGAAAGAAAAAGCCCGCGAAAGGTGAGCTTTTAAACTCACCAGTTACTGGCCTCCTGCTCTCCCGACTGCCCCAGCAGTTACTGGCCTCCTGCTCTCCCGACTGCACCAGCTGTGAAAGAAAAAGCCCGCGAAAGGTGAGCTTTTAAACTCACCAGTTACTGGCCTCCTGCTCTCCCGACTGCCCCAGCAGTTACTGGCCTCCTGCTCTCCCGACTGCCCCAGCTGTGGTCTCGGGCCTCGCCTCTCTCCGGTTTTTATACCGGGCTCCGACTCACTGCTCCCGACTGGTCTCGGGCCTCGCTGGTCGCCGGGTTTTCTCCCGAGCTCCTCCTCGCTGCTCCCGCTGGTCCCGACTCCGCCTCCACCCACTGCCGATGCCGCACTGAGGCCTACCTGAGCCTCTGGGGCCTCTTGTAGTCGCTCTGCCGCTCAGCTCCGCCTCCACCCGCTGCCGATGCCGCACTGGGGCCTACCTGAGCCTCTGGGGCCTCTTGTAGTCGCTCTGCCGCTCAGCTCCGCCTCCACCCGCTGCCGATGCCGGAGACACTGCAATCGCTCCATCATTGCAGACACTGCAATCACTCCATCTTTGGAGTCACTGCAATCACTCCATCATTGGAGTCACTGCAATTACTCCATCATTGGAGACAAAGCAATCACTCAATCATTGGAGTCACAGCAATCACTACATCATTCGAGACACTGCAATCACTCCATCATTAGAGACACTGCAATCACTCCAACATTAGAGGCACAGCAATCACTCCATCATGGGGACACTGAAATCACTCCATTATTGAGTCTCTGCAATCATTCCATCATTGCATACTCTGCAATCACTCCAACATTGGGGACACTGCAATCACTCCATCACTGGAGGCACTGCAGTCACACCAACATTGGGGACACTGCAATCACTCCATCATTGGAGACACTGCAATCACTCCATCATTGGGTACACTGCAATCGCTCCATCATTGGAGACACTGCAATCACTCCATCATTGCAGACACTGCAATCATTCCATCATTGCATACACTGCAATCACTCCAACTTTGGGGACACTGCAATCACTCCATCACTGCAGGCACTGCAATCACTCCATCATTAGAGACACTGCAATCACTCCATCGTTGGAGACACTGCAATCACTCCATCATTTGAGACACTGCAATCACACCATCATTGGAGACACTGCAATCACTCCATCACTGGAAATACTGCAATCACTCCATCAATGGAGTCATGCAATCACTCCATCTTTGCAGAAAATGCAATCACTCCATCATTGGTGTCATGCAATCACTTCATCATTGTGGCACTGCAATTGCACCATCTTTGAGGACACTGCAATCACACCATCATTGTGAACACTACAATCACTCCATCATTGGGGTCATGCAATCACTCCATCTTTGCAGAAAATGCAATCACTCCATCATTGGTGTCATGCAATCACTTCATCATTGTGGCACTGCAATTACACCATCTTTGAGGACACTGCAATCACACCATCATTGTGAACACTACAATCACTCCATCATTGGGGTCATGCAATCACTCCATCATTGTGGACACTGCAATTACTCCACCATTGGGGACACTACAATCACTCCATCATTAGAGAAGCTGCGATTACTTCATCATTTGAGACACTGCAATCCCTCCATCATTTCAGACACTGCAATCACTCCATCATTGGAGTCACTGCAATCACTCCATCATTGGAGACACTGCAATCCCTCCATCATTGCAGACACTGCAATCACTCCATCCTTGGAGACACTGCAATCATTTCTTCATTGATGACAGAGCAATCACTCCATCACTGGGGACACGGCAATCACTCAATCATTGGAGACACTGCAATCATTCCATCATTGGAGACACTGCAATCATTCCATCATTGGAGGCACTGCAATCACTCCAACATTAGAAACGCTGCAATCACTGCATCATTGGGTACACTGCAATCACTGCATCATTGGGTACACTGCTATCACTCCATCATTGGGGACACTGCAATCACTCCATCATTGGAGAAACTGCAATCATTCCATCATTGGAGACACTGCAATCACTCCATTATTGGAGCCACTGCAATCGCTCAATCATTTGAGACACTGCAATCACTCCATCACTGTGGACACTGCAATTGCTCCATCGTTGGCGACACTGCAATCACCCCATCATTGGAGACACTGCAATTACTCCATCATTGGAGACAATGCAATCACCCCTCAATGGAGACACTGAAATCACTCCATTATTGAGTCTCTGCAATCACTCTGTCATTGGAGTCACTGCAATCACTCCATCAATGGAGTCATGCAATCACTCCATCATTGGAGAAAATGCAATCACTCCGTCATTGGAGTCACTGCAATCACTCCATCATTAGAGACACGGCAATCACTGCATCATTAGAGGCACAGCAATCACTCCATCATGGGGACACTGCAATCACTCCATCATTGGAGACACTGCAAAAACTCCATCATTAGATACACAGCAATCACTCCATCATTGGGGATACTGCAATCAATCCATCATTATAGACACTGCAATTCCTCCATCATTGGAGACACTGCAATCAATCCATCATTGGAGACACTGCAATCCCTCCATCATTGGAGACACCGCAATCACTCCATCATTGGAGACACCGCAATCACTCCATCATTGGAGACATTGCAATCACTCCATCATTGGGGACACAGCAATCACTCAATCATTGGAGACACTGCAATCACTCCAACATTGGAGACACTGCAATCACTCCATCATTGGAGACATTGCAATCACTCCATCATTGGAGACACTGCAATTACTCCATCATTGGAGACACTGCAATCACTCCATCATTGGAGACACTGCAATCATTTCATCATTGGTGACAGAGCAATCACTCCATCATTGGGGACACAGCAATCACTCAATCATTGGAGACACTGCAATCATTCCATCATTGGAGACACTGCAATCACTCCATCATTGGAGACACTGCAATCACTCCATCATTGGCCAAACTGCAATCACTCCATCACTGGAGACACTGCAAACACTCCATCATTAGATACACAGCAATCACTCCATCATTGGAGACACTACAATCACTCCATCAGTGGAGAAGCTGCAATTACTTCATCATTTGAGACACTGCAATCCCTCCATCATTGAAGACACTGCAATCACTCCATCTTTGGAGTCACTGCAATTACTCCATCATTGGAGACACTGCAAACACTCCATCATTGGAGACACTGCAATCAATCCAACATTGGAGACACTTCAATCCCTCCATCATTGGAGACACCGCAATCACTCCAACATTGGAGACACTGCAATCACTCCATCATTGGAGACACTGCAATCACTCCATCATTGGCCAAACTGCAATCACTCCATCATTGGAGACACTGCTGTCGCTCCATCATTGGAGTCGCTGCAATCACTCCATCATTGGAGAAACTGCAATCACTCCATCTTTGGAGGCACTGCAATCACTCCATCATTGGAGACACTGCAATCGCTCCATCAATGGAGACACTGCAATCAATCCATCATTGGAGACACTGCAATCACTCCATCATTGTGGACACTGCAATCACTCCATCATTGGAGACACTGCAATCACTCCATCATTGGAGACATTGCAATCACTCAATCATTGGAGGAATTGCAATCACTCCATCATTGGAGACACTGAAATCACTCCATCATTGGAGAAACGGCAATCACTCCATTATTGGAGACACTGCAATCAATCCATCATTGGAGACACTGCAATCACTCCATCATTGGAGACACTGCAATCATTCCATCATTGGAGACACTGCAATCATTTCTTCATTGATGACAGAGCAATCACTCCATCATTGGAGACACTGCAATCATTCCATCATTGGAGACACTGCAATCATTCCATCATTGGAGGCACTGCAATCACTCCATCATTAGAAACGCTGCAATCACTGCATCATTGGGGACACTGCAATCACTCCATCATTGGGGACACTGCAATCACTCCATCATTGGAGACACTGCAATCATTCCATCATTGGAGACACTGCAATCACTCCATCACTGTGGACACTGCAATTGCTCCATCGTTGGGGACACTGCAGTCACTCCGTCATTGTGGACACTGCAATTGCTCCATCATTGGGGACACTGCAATCACTCCATCATTCGAGTCACTGCAATCACTCCATCATTGGAGTCACAGCAATCACTCCATCATGGGGACACTGCAATCACTCCATCATTGGAGACACTGCAAACACTCCATCATTAGATACACAGCAATCACTCCATCATTGGGGATACTGCAATCAATCCATCATTAGAGACACTGCAATTCCTCCATCATTGGAGACACTGCAATCAATCCATCATTGGAGACACTGCAATCCCTCCATCATTGGAGACACCGCAATCACTCCATCATTGGTGACACTGCAATCACTCCATCATTGGAGACATTGCAATCAGTCCATCATTGCAGACACTGCAATCACTCCATCATTGGAGACACTGCAATCACTCCATCATTGGAGACACTGCAATCATTTCGTCATTGGTGACAGAGCAATCACTCCATCATTGGGGACACAGCAATCACTCAATCATTGGAGACACTGCAATCATTCCATCATTGGAGACACTGCAATCACTCCAACATTGGAGACACTGCAATCACTCCATCACTGTGGACACTGCAATTGCTCCATCGTTGGGGACACTGCAGTCACTCCGTCATTGTGGACACTGCAATTGCTCCATCATTGGGGACACTGCAATCACCCCATCATTGGAGACAGTGAAATCACTCCATTATTGAGTCTCTGCAATCACTCTGTCATTGGAGAAAATGCAATCACTGCATCATTGGAGTCACTGCAATCACTCCATCATTACAGACACGGCAATCACTCCATCATTAGAGGCACAGCAATCGCTCCATCATGGGGACACTGCAATCACTCCATCATTGGAGTCACTGAAATCACTCCATCAATGGAGTGATGCAATCACTCCATCATTGGAGACACTGCAATCACTCCATCATTGGCCAAACTGCAATCATTCCATCATTGGAGACACTGCTGTCGCTCCATCATTGGAGTCACTGCAATCACTCCATCATTGGAGAAACTGCAATCACTCCATCTTTGGAGGCACTGCAATCACTCCATCATTGGAGACACTGCAATCGCTCCATCAATGGAGACACTGCAATCAATCCAACATTGGAGACACTGCAATCACTCCATCATTGTGGACACTGCAATCACTCCATGATTGGAGACACTGCAATCACTCCATCATTGGAGACATTGCAATCACTCCATCATTGGAGACATTGCAATCACTCAATCATTGAAGAAATTGCAATCACTCCATCATTGGAGACACTGAAATCACTCCATCATTGGAGAAACGGCAATCACTCCATTATTGGAGACACTGCAATCAATCCATCATTGGAGACACTGCAATCACTCTATCATTGGAAACACTGCAATCACTCCATCATTGGAGACACGGCAATCATTTCTTCATTGATGACAGAGCAATCACTCCATCATTGGGGACACGGCAATCACTCAATCATTGGAGACACTGCAATCATTCCATCATTGGAGACACTGCAATCATTCCATCATTGGAGGCACTGCAATCACTCCATCATTAGAAACGCTGCAATCACTGCATCATTGGGTACACTGCAATCACTCCATCATTGGGGACACTGCAATCACTCCATCATTGGAGACACTGCAATCATTCCATCATTGGAGACACTGCAATCACTCCATCACTGGAGATACTGCAATCACTCCATCATTGGAGACACTGCAATCACTCCACTATTGGAGCCACTGCAATCGCTCAATCATTTGAGACACTGCAATCACTCCATCACTGTGGACACTGCAATTGCTCCATCGTTTGGGACACTGCAGTCACTCTGCCATTGTGGACACTGCAATTGCTCCATCATTGGGGACACTGCAATCAGTCCATCATTGGAGACACTGCAATTACTCCATCATTGGAGACAATGCAATCACCCCTCATTGGAGACACTGAAATCACTCCATTATTGAGTCTCTGCAATCACTCTGTCATTGGAGTCACTGAAATCACCCCATCAATGGAGTGATGCAATCACTCCATCATTGGAGAAAATGCAATCACTCCATCATTGGAGTCACAGCAATCACTACATCATTCGAGACACTGCAATCACTCCATCATTAGAGACACGGCAATCACTCCATCATTAGAGGCACAGCAATCACTCCATCATGGGGACACTGCAATCACTCCATCATTGGGGATACTGCAATCAATCCATCATTAGAGACACTGCAATTCCTCCATCATTGGAGACACTGCAATCAATCCATCATTGGAGACACTGCAATCCCTCCATCATTGGAGACACCGCAATCACTCCATCATTGGTGACACTGCAATCACTCCATCATTGGAGACATTGCAATCAGTCCATCATTGGAGACACTACAATCACTCCATCATTGGAGACACAGCAATCACTCGATCATTGGAGACACTGCAATCATTCCATCATTGGAGACACTGCAATCACTCCAACATTGGAGACACTGCAATCACTCCATCATTGGAGACACTGCAATCTCTCCATCATTGGTCAAACTGCAATCACTCCATCATTGGAGACACTGCTGTCGCTCCATTATTGGAGTCGCTGCAATCACTCCATCATTGAGAGAAACTGCAATCACTCCATCTTTGGAGGCACTGCAATCACTCCATCATTGGAGACACTGCAATTGCTCCATCAATGGAGACACTGCAATCAATCCATCATTGGAGACACTGCAATCACTCCATCACTGGAGGTACTGCAATCACTCCATCATTGGAGACACTGCAATCACGCCGTTATTGGAGTCACTGCAATCGCTCCATCATTTGAGACACTGCAATCACTCCATCATTGCAGGCACAGCAAACACTCCATCATTGGAGACACTGCAATCACTCCATCATTGGGTACACTGCAATCACTCCATCAGTGGGGACACTGCAATCACACCATCATTTTGAACACTACAATCACTCCATCATTGGGGTCATGCAATCACTCCATCATTGTGGACACTGCAATTACTCCACAATTGGGGACACTGCAATCACTCCATCATTGGAGATACTGCAATCACTTCCTCATTGAAGACACAGCAATGACTCCATTATTGGAGGTATTGCAATCACTCCATCATTGGAGACACTGCAATCACTCCATTATGGGAGTCACTGCAATCGCTCCATCATTTGAGACACTGCAATCACTCCATCATTGTGGAATCTGCAATCACTCCATCATTGGAGACACTGAAATCACTCCATCATTGGAGAAACTGCAATCACTCCATTATTGGAGACACTGCAATCAATCCATCATTGGAGACATGGCAATCACTACAGCATTGGAGACACTGAAATCACTCCATCATTGGAGAAACTGCAATCACTCCATTATTGGAGACACTGCAATCAATCCATCATTGGAGACATGGCAATCACTACAGCATTGGAGACACTGAAATCACTCCATCATTGGAGAAACTGCAATCACTCCATCATTGGGGACACGGCAATCACTGAATCATTGGAGACACTGCAATCATTCCATCATTGGAGACACTGCAATCACTCCAACATTGTGGACACTGCAATCACTCCATCATTGGAGACACTGCAATCACTCCATCATTGTAGACACTGCAATCACACCATCATTGGAGACACTGCAATCGCTCCATCATTGTGGACACAGCAATCATTCCATCACTGGAGACACTGCAATCACTCCATCATTGTAGACACTGCAATCACACCATCATTGGAGACACTGCAATCGCTCCATCATTGTGGACACAGCAATCATTCCATCACTGGAGACACTGCAATCACTCCATCATTGTAGACACTGCAATCACACCATCATTGGAGACACTGCAATCACTTCATCATTGGAGACACTGCAATCACTCCATCATTGGAGACACTGCAATCGCTCCATCATTGGAGACACTGCAATCACTCCATCATTGGAGACACTGCAATCACTCCATCATTGGAGACACTGCAAACACTCCATCATTAGAGACACTGCAAACACTCAATCATTAGAAACACAGCAATGACTCCGTCATTGGGGATACTGCAATCAATCCATCATTAGAGACACTGCAATCCCTCCATCATTGGAGACACTGCAATCACTCCATCATTGTGGACACTGCAATCACGCCATCATTGGAGACACTGCAATCACTCCAGCATTGGAGACACTGCAATCATTCCATTATTGGAGTCACTGCAATCGCTCAATCATTTGAGACACTGCAATCACTCCATCATGGTGGACACTGCAATTGCTCCATCATTGGGGACACTGCAGTCACTCCGTCATTGTGGACACTGCAATTGCTCCATCATTGGGGACACTGCAATCACCCCATCATTGGAGACACTGCAATTACTCCATCATTGGAGACAATGCAATCACCCCATCATTAGAGACACTGAAATCACTCCATTATTGAGTCTCTGCAATCACTCTGTCATTGGAGTCACTGCAATCACTCCATCAATGGAGTCATGCAATCACTCCATCATTGGAGAAAATGCAATCACTCCATCATTGGGGTCATTCAATCACTCCATCATTGTGGACAGCGCAATTACTCCACAATTGGGGACACTGCAATCAATCCATCATTGGAGATACTGCAATCACTCCATCATTGGAGACACTGCAATCGCTCCATCATTTGAGACACTGCTATCACACCATCATTGGAGACGCTGCAATCACTCCATCATTGGAAACCCTGCAATCACTCCATCATTGGAGACATTGCAATCTCTCCATCATTGGAGACACTGCAATCACTCCATCATTGGAGAAACTGCAATCACTCCATTATTGGAGACACTGCAATCAATCCATCATTGGAGACACGGCAATCACTCGATCATTGGAGACACTGCAATCACTACATCATTGGTGACAGAGCAATCACTCCATCATTGGGGACATGGCAATCACTCAATCATTGGAGACACTGCAATCATTCCATCATTGGAGACACTGCAATCACTCCAACATTGTGGACATTGCAATCACTCCATCACTGGGGACACGGCAATCACTCCATCATTAGAGACACTGCAATCAGTCCATCATTGGAGACACTGCAATCGCTCCATCATTGTCGACACAGCAATCATTCCATCATTGGAGGCATTGCAATCACTCCAACATTAGAGACACTGCAATCGCTCCATCATTGTGGACACAGCAATCATTCCATCACTGGAGACACTGCAAGCACTTCATCATTGTAGACACTGCAAGCACTCCATCATTGGAGACACTGAAATCACTCCACCATTGGAGACACTGCAATCACTACATCATTGGAGACCCTACAATCACTCCATCATTGGAGACTCTGCAATCACTCCATCATTGTAGACACTGCAATCACTCCATCATTGGAGACACTGCAATCACTCCATCATTGGAGACACTGCAATCACTACATCATTGGAGACACTGCAATCTCTCTATCATTGGAGACACTGCAATCACTCTATCATTGGAGAAACAGCATTCACTCCATCATTGGAGAAACAGCATTCACTCCATCATTGGAGGCACTGCAAACACACCATCATTGGAGACACTGCAATCGCTGCATCATTTGAGACACTGCAATTACACCATCATTGGAGACACTGCAATCAATCCATCATTGGAGACACTGCAATCACCCCATCATTGGAGGCACTGCAATTACGCCATCATTGGAGACATTGCAATCACTCCATCATTGGAGACACTGAAATCACTGCATTATTGAATATCTGCAATCACTCTGTCATTGGAGACACTGCAATCACTCCATCAATAGGGTCATGCAATCATTCTATCATTGTGGACACTGCAATTACTCAATCTTTGGGGAAACTGCAATCACACCATCATTGTGAACACTACAATCACTCCATCATTGGGGTCATGCAATCAATCCATCATTGTGGACACTGCAATTACTCCACCATTGTGGACATTGCAATTACTACATCATTGGAGATACTGCAATCACTGCATCATTGGAGCCAACTGCAATCCCTCCATCATTTCAGACATTGCAATCACACCATCATTGGAGTCACTGCAATCACTCCATCATTGGAGACACTGCAATCCCTCCATCATTGCCGTCACTGCAATCACTCCATCATTGGAGTCACTGCAATCACTCCTTCATTGGAGACACTGCAATCACTCCATGATTAGAGACACTGCAATCACTCCATCATTGGAATCACAGCAATCACTCCATCATTCGCGACACTGCAGTCACTCCATCATTTGGGACACTGCAATCACTCCATCATTGGTGTCACTGCATTCACTCCATCATTGCAGACACGGCATTCACTCCATCATTGGGGACACTGCTAAAACTCTATCATTGGAGACACTGCAATCACGCCATTATTGGAGTCACTGCAATCGCTCCATCATTTGAGACACTGCAATCACTCCATCATTGTGGACACTGCAATCACTCCATCATTGGAGACACTGCAATCACTCCATCATTGGAGACATTGCAATCACTTCAACATTGGAGACACTGAAATCACTCCATCATTGGAGAAACTGCAATCACTCCATTATTGGAGACACTGCAATCATTTCTTCATTGATGACAGAGCAATCACTCCATCATTGGGGACACGGCAATCACTCAATCATTGGAGACACTGCAATCACGCCATTATTGGAGTCACTGCAATCGCTCCATCATTTGAGACACTGCAATCACTCCATCATTGTGGACACTGCAATCACTCCATCATTGGAGACACTGCAATCACTCCATCATTGGAGACACTGCAATCATTCCATCATTGGAGGCACTGCAATCACTCCATCATTAGAAACGCTGCAATCACTGCATCATTGGGTGCACTGCAATCACTCCATCATTGGGAACACTACAATCACTCCATCATTGGAGACACTGCAATCATTCCATCATTGGAGACACTGCAATCACTCCATCACTGGAGATACTGCAATCACTCCATCATTGGGGACACTGCAATCACTCCATTATTGGAGCCACTGCAATCGCTCAATCATTTGAGACACTGCAATCACTCCATCACTGTGGACACTGCAATCACTCAATCATTGGAGACACTGCAATCATTCCATCATTGGAGACACTGCAATTACTCCATCATTGGAGACAATGCAATCACCCCTCATTGGAGACACTGAAATCACTCCATTATTGAGTCTCTGCAATCACTCTGTCATTGGAGTCATTGCAATCACTCCATCAATGGAGTCATGCAATCACTCCATCATTGGAGAAAATGCAATCACTCCATCATTGGAGTCACTGCAATCACTCCATCATTGGAGTCACTGCAATCACTCCATCATTGGAGACACAGCAATTACTCAATCATTGGAGTCACAGCAATCACTACATCATTCGAGACACTGCAATCACTCCATCATTAGAGACACGGCAATCACTGCATCATTAGAGGCACAGCAATGACTCAATCATTGGAGTCACAGCAATCACTCCATCATTGGAGACACTGCAAACACTCCATCATTAGAGACACTGCAATTCCTCCATCATTGGAGACACTGCAATCAATCCATCATTGGAGACACTGCAATCCCTCCATCATTGGAGACACCGCAATCACTCCATCATTGGAGACACTGCAATCAATCCATCATTGGAGACACTGCAATCCCTCCATCATTGGAGACACCGCAATGCCTCCATCATTGGAGACACTGCAATCAATCCATCATTGGAGACACTGCAATCCCTCCATCATTGGGGACACAGCAATCACTCAATCATTGGAGACACTGCAATCAATCCATCATTGGAGACACTGCAATCACTCCAACATTGGAGACACTGCAATCACTCCATCATTGGAGACACTGCAATCACTCCATCATTGGCCAAACTGCAATCACTCCATCTTTGGAGGCACTGCAATCACTCAATCATTGGAGACACTGCAATCAATCCATCATTGGAGACACTGCAATCACTCCAACATTGGAGACACTGCAATCACTCCATCATTGGAGACACTGCAATCACTCCATCATTGAGAGAAACTGCAATCACTCCATCTTTGGAGGCACTGCAATCACTCCATCATTGGAGACACTGCAATCGCTCCATCAATGGAGACACTGCAATCAATCCATCATTAGAGACACTGCAATTCCTCCAACATTGGAGACACTGCAATCAATCCATCATTGTAGACACTGCAATCCCTCCATCATTGGAGACACCGCAATCACTCCATCATTGGAGACATTGCAATCAGTCCATCATTGGAGACACTGCAATCACTTCATCATTGGAGACACTGCAATCACTCCATCATTGGAGACACTGCAATCATTTCATCATTGGTGACAGAGCAATCACTCCATCATTGGAGATACTGCAATCACTCCATCATTGGCCAAACTGCAATCACTCCATCATTGGAGACACTGCTGTCGCTCCATCATTGGAGTCACTGCAATCACTCCATCATTGAGAGAAACTGCAATCACTCCATCTTTGGAGGCACTGCAATCACTCCATCATTGGAGACACTGCAATCGCTCCATCAATGGAGACACTGCAATCAATCCATCATCAGAGACACTGCAATTCCTCCATCATTGGAGACACTGCAATCAATCCATCATTGGAGACACTGCAATCCCTCCATCATTGGAGACACCGCAATCACTCCATAATTGGAGACACTGCAATCACTCCATCATTGGAGACATTGCAATCACTCCATCATTGGAGACACTGCAATTACTCCATCATTGGAGACACTGCAATCACTCCATCATTGGAGACACTGCAATCATTTCATCATTGGTGACAGAGCAATCATTCCATCATTGGGGACACAGCAATCACTCAATCATTGGAGACACTGCAATCATTCCATCATTGGAGACACTGCAATCACTCCAACATTGGAGACACTGCAATCACTCCATCATTGGAGACACTGCAATCATTTCATCATTGATGACAGAGCAATCACTCCATCATTGGCCAAACTGCAATCACTCCATTACTGGAGACACTGCAATCATTTCTTCATTGATGACAGAGCAATCACTCCATCATTGGGGACACGGCAATCACTCAATCATTGGAGACACTGCAATCATTCCATCATTGGAGACACTGCAATCATTCCATCATTGGAGGCACTGCAATCACTCCATCATTAGAAACGCTGCAATCACTGCATCATTGGGTACACTGCAATCACTCCATCATTGGGGACACTGCAATCACTCCATCATTGGAGACACTGCAATCATTCCATCATTGGAGACACTGCAATCACTCCATCACTGGAGATACTGCAATCACTCCATCATTGGAGACACTGCAATCACTCTATCATTGGAGACACTGCAATCACGCCATTATTGGAGTCACTGCAATCGCTCCATCATTTGAGACACTGCAATCACTCCATCATTGTGGACACTGCAATCACTCCATCATTGGAGACACTGCAATCACTCCATCATTGGAGACATTGCAATCACTCAATCATTGGAGACATTGCAATCACTCCATCATTGGAGACACTGAAATCACTCCATCATTGGAGAAACTGCAATCACTCCATTATTGGAGACACTGCAATCATTTCTTCATTGATGACAGAGCAATCATTCCATCATTGGGGACACGGCAATCACTCAATCATTGGAGACACTGCAATCATTCCATCATTGGAGACACTGCAATCATTCCATCATTGGAGGCACTGCAATCACTCCATCATTAGAAACGCTGCAATCACTGCATCATTGGGTGCACTGCAATCACTCCATCATTGGGAACACTGCAATCACTCCATCATTGGAGACACTGCAATCATTCCATCATTGGAGACACTGCAATCACTCCATCACTGGAGATACTGCAATCACTCCATCATTGGAGACACTGCAATCACTCCATTATTGGAGCCACTGCAATCGCTCAATCATTTGAGACACTGCAATCAGTCCATCACTGTGGACACTGCAATTGCTCCATCATTGGGGACACTGCAGTCACTCCGTCATTGTGGACACTGCAATTGCTCCATCATTGGGGACACTGCAATCAGTCCATCATTGGAGACACTGCAATTACTCCATCATTGGAGACAATGCAATCACCCCTCATTGGAGACACTGAAATCACTCCATTATTGAGTCTCTGCAATCACTCTGTCATTGGAGTCATTGCAATCACTCCATCAATGGAGTCATACAATCACTCCATCATTGGAGAAAATGCAATCACTCCATCATTGGAGTCACTGCAATCACTCCATCATTGGAGTCACTGCAATCACTCCATCATTGGAGACACAGCAATTACTCAATCATTGGAGTCACAGCAATCACTACATCATTCGAGACACTGCAATCACTCCATCATTAGAGACACGGCAATCACTGCATCATTAGAGGCACAGCAATCACTCCATCATGGGGACACTGCAATCACTCCATCATTGGAGACACTGCAAACACTCCATCATTAGATACACAGCAATCACTCCATCATTGGGGATACTGCAATCAATCCATCATTAGAGACACTGCAATTCCTCCATCATTGGAGACACTGCAATCAATCCATCATTGGAGACACTGCAATCCCTCCATCATTGGAGACACCGCAATCACTCCATCATTGGAGACACTGCAATCATTTCATCATTGGTGACAGAGCAATCACTCCATCATTGGGGACACAGCAATCACTCAATCATTGGAGACACTGCAATCAATCCATCATTGGAGACACTGCAATCACTCCAACATTGGAGACACTGCAATCACTCCATCATTGGAGACACTGCAATCACTCCATCATTGGCCAAACTGCAATCACTCCATCTTTGGAGGCACTGCAATCACTCAATCATTGGAGACACTGCAATCAATCCATCATTGGAGACACTGCAATCACTCCAACATTGGAGACACTGCAATCACTCCATCATTGGAGACACTGCAATCACTCCATCATTGAGAGAAACTGCAATCACTCCATCTTTGGAGACACTGCAATCACTCCATCATTGGAGACACTGCAATCGCTCCATCAATGGAGACATTGCAATCAATCCATCATTAGAGACACTGCAATTCCTCCATCATTGGAGACACTGCAATCAATCCATCATTGGAGACACTGCAATCCCTCCATCATTGGAGACACCGCAATCACTCCATAATTGGAGACACTGCAATCACTCCATCATTGGAGACATTGCAATCACTCCATCATTGGAGACACTGCAATTACTCCATCATTGGAGACACTGCAATCACTCCATCATTGGAGACACTGCAATCATTTCATCATTGGTGACAGAGCAATCACTCCATCATTGGGGACACAGCAATCACTCAATCATTGGAGACACTGCAATCATTCCATCATTGGAGACACTGCAATCACTCCATCATTGGAGACACTGCAATCACTCCATCATTGGCCAAACTGCAATCACTCCATCACTGGAGACACTGCAAACACTCCATCATTAGATACACAGCAATCACTCCATCATTGGAGACACTACAATCACTCCATCAGTGGAGAAGCTGCAATTACTTCGTCATTTGAGACACTACAATCCCTCCATCATTGAAGACACTGCAATCACTCCATCTTTGGAGTCACTGCAATTACTCCATCATTGGAGACACTGCAAACACTCCATCATTGGAGACACTGCAATCAATCCATCATTAGAGACACTGCAATTCCTCCATCATTGGAGACACTGCAATCAATCCAACATTGGAGACACTTCAATCCCTCCATCATTGGAGACACCACAATCACTCCATCATTGGAGACACTGCAATCACTCCAACATTGGAGACACTGCAATCACTCCATCATTGGAGACACTGCAATCACTCCATCATTGGCCAAACTGCAATCACTCCATCATTGGAGACACTGCTGTCGCTCCATCATTGGAGTCGCTGCAATCACTCCATCATTGGAGAAACTGCAATCACTCCATCTTTGGAGGCACTGCAATCACTCCATCATTGGAGACACTGCAATCGCTCCATCAATGGAGACACTGCAATCAATCCATCACTGGAGACACAGCAATCACTCCATCATTGTGGACACTGCAATCACTCCATCATTGGAGACACTGCAATCACTCCATCATTGGAGACATTGCAATCACTCAATCATTGGAGAAATTGCAATCACTCCATCATTGGAGACACTGAAATCACTCCATCATTGGAGAAACGGCAATCACTCCATTATTGGAGACACTGCAATCAATCCATCAGTGGAGACACTGCAATCACTCCATCATTGGAGACACTGCAATCACTCCATCATTGGAGACACTGCAATCATTTCTTCATTGATGACAGAGCAATCACTCCATCATTGGGGACACGGCAATCACTCAATCATTGGAGACACTGCAATCATTCCATCATTGGAGACACTGCAATCATTCCATCATTGGAGGCACTGCAATCACTCCATCATTAGAAACGCTGCAATCACTGCATCATTGGGTACACTGCAATCACTCCATCATTGGGGACACTGCAATCACTCCATCATTGGGGACACTGCAATCACTCCATCATTGGAGACACTGCAATCATTCCATCATTGGAGACACTGCAATCACTCCATCACTGGAGATACTGCAATCACTCCATTATTGGAGCCACTGCAATCGCTCAATCATTTGAGACACTGCAATCACTCCATCACTGTGGACACTGCAATTGCTCCATCGTTTGGGACACTGCAGTCACTCCGTCATTGTGGACACTGCAATTGCTCCATCATTGGGGACACTGCAATCAGTCCATCATTCGAGACACTGCAATTACTCCATCATTGGAGACAATGCAATCACCCCTCATTGGAGACACTGAAATCACTCCATTATTGAGTCTCTGCAATCACTCCATCATTGGAGTAACTGCAATCACTCCTTCATTGGAGACACAGCAATTACTCAATCACTGGAGTCACAGCAATCACTACATCATTCGAGACACTGCAATCACTCCATCATTAGAGACACGGCAATCACTCCATCATTAGAGGCACAGCAATCACTCCATCATGGGGACACTGCAATCACTCCATCATTGGAGACACTGCAAACACTCCATCATTAGATACACAGCAATCATTCCATCACTGGGGATACTGCAATCAATCCATCATTAGAGACACTGCAATTCCTCCATCATTGGAGACACTGCAATCAATCCATCATTGGAGACACTGCAATCCCTCCATCATTGGAGACACCGCAATCACTCCATCATTGGTGACACTGCAATCACTCCATCATTGGAGACATTGCAATCAGTCCATCATTGGAGACACTGCAATCACTCCATCATTGGAGACACTGCAATCACTCCATCATTGGAGACACTGCAATCATTTCATCATTGGTGACAGAGCAATCACTCCATCATTGGGGACACAGCAATCACTCGATCATTGGAGACACTGCAATCATTCCATCATTGGAGACACTGCAATCACTCCAACATTGGAGACACTGCAATCACTCCATCATTGGAGACACTGCAATCTCTCCATCATTGGCCAAACTGCAATCACTCCATCATTGGAGACACTGCTGTCGCTCCATTATTGGAGTCGCTGCAATCACTCCATCATTGAGAGAAACTGCAATCACTCCATCTTTGGAGGCACTGCAATCACTCCATCATTGGAGACACTGCAATTGCTCCATCAATGGAGACACTGCAATCAATCCATCATTGGAGACACTGCAATCACTCCATCACTGGAGGTTCTGCAATCAATCCATCATTGGAGACACTGCAATCACGCCATTATTGGAGTCACTGCAATCGCTCCATCATTTGAGACACTGCAATCACTCCATTATTGTGGACACTGCAATCACTCCATCATTGGAGACACTGCAATCACTCCATCATTGGAGACACTGCAATCACTCCATCATTGGAGGCACAGCAAACACTCCATCATTGGAGACATGGCATTCACTCCAAAATTGGGGACACTGCAATTGCTGCATCATTGGGGACACTGCAATCACTCCATCATTGGAGATACTGCAATCACTTCCTCATTGAAGACACAGCAATGACTCCATTATTGGAGGTATTGCAATCACTCCATCATTGGAGACACTGCAATCACTCCATTATGGGAGTCACTGCAATCGCTCCATCATTTGAGACACTGCAATCACTCCATCATTGTGGAATCTGCAATCACTCCATCATTGGAGACATTGAAATCACTCCATCATTGGAGAAACTGCAATCACTCCATTATTGGAGACACTGCAATCAATCCATCATTGGAGACATGGCAATCACTCTATCATTGGAGACGCTGCAATCAATCCATCATTGGAGACATTGCAATCACTCGATCATTGGAGACACTGAAATCACTCCATCATTGGAGACACTGCAATCACTACATCATTGGTGACAGAGCAATCACTCCATCACTGGGGACACGGCAATCACTGAATCATTGGAAACACTGCAATCATTCCATCATTGGAGACACTGCTATCACTCCAACATTGTGGACACTGCAATCACTCCATCATTGGGGACACGGCAATCACTGAATCATTGGAGACACTGCAATCATTCCATCATTGGAGACACTGCAATCACTCCAACATTGTGGACACTGCAATCACTCCATCATTGGAGACACTGCAATCACTCCATCATTGTAGACACTGCAATCACACCATCATTGGATACACTGCAATCGCTCCATCATTGTGGACACAGCAATCATTCCATCACTGGAGACACTGCAATCACTCCATCATTGTAGACACTGCAATCACACCATCATTGGAGACACTGCAATCACTTCATCATTGGAGACACTGCAATCACTCCATCATTGGAGACACTGCAATCGCTCCATCATTGGAGACACTGCAAACACTCCATCATTAGAGACACTGCAATCACTCGATCATTTGAAACACAGCAATGACTCCGTCATTGGGGATACTGCAATCAATCCATCATTAGAGACAGTGCAATCCCTCCATCATTGGAGACACTGCAATCACTCCATCATTGTGGACACTGCAATCACTCCATCATTGGAGACACTGCAATCACTCCAGCATTGGAGACACTGCAATCATTCCATTATTGGAGTCACTGCAATCGCTCAATCATTTGAGACACTGCAATCACTCCATCATGGTGGACACTGCAATTGCTCCATCATTGGGGACACTGCAGTCACTCCATCATTGTGGACACTGCAATTGCTCCATCATTGGGGACACTGCAATCACCCCATCATTGGAGACACTGCAATTACTCCATCATTGGAGACAATGCAATCACCCCATCATTAGAGACACTGAAATCACTCCATTATTGAGTCTCTGCAATCACTCTGTCATTGGAGTCACTGCAATCACTCCATCAATGGAGTCATGCAATCACTCCATCATTGGAGAAAATGCAATCACTCCATCATTGGAGTCATTCAATCACTCCATCATTGTGGACAGCGCAATTACTCCACAATTGGGGACACTGCAAACACTCCATCATTGGAGACACTGCAATCAATCCATCATTAGAGACACTGCAATTCCTCCATCATTGGAGACACTGCAATCAATCCAACATTGGAGACACTTCAATCCCTCCATCATTGGGGACACCGCAATCACTCCATCATTGGAGACACTGCAATCACTCCAACATTGGAGACACTGCAATCACTCCATCATTGGAGACACTGCAATCACTCCATCATTGGCCAAACTGCAATCACTCCATCATTGGAGACACTGCTGTCGCTCCATCATTGGAGTCGCTGCAATCACTCCATCATTGGAGAAACTGCAATCACTCCATCTTTGGAGGCACTGCAATCACTCCATCATTGGAGACACTGCAATCGCTCCATCAATGGAGACACTGCAATCACTCCATCATTGTGGACACTGCAATCACTCCATCATTGGAGACACTGCAATCACTCCATCATTGGAGACATTGCAATCCCTCAATCATTGGAGAAATTGCAATCACTCCATCATTGGAGACACTGAAATCACTCCATCATTGGAGAAACGGCAATCACTCCATTATTGGAGACACTGCAATCAATCCATCAGTGGAGACACTGCAATCACTCCATCATTGGAGACACTGCAATCACTCCATCATTGGAGACACTGCAATCATTTCTTCATTGATGACAGAGCAATCACTCCATCATTGGGGACACGGCAATCACTCAATCATTGGAGACACTGCAATCATTCCATCATTGGAGACACTGCAATCATTCCATCATTGGAGGCACTGCAATCACTCCATCATTAGAAACGCTGCAATCACTGCATCATTGGGTACACTGCAATCACTCCATCATTGGGGACACTGCAATCACTCCATCATTGGGGACACTGCAATCACTCCATCATTGGAGACACTGCAATCATTCCATCATTGGAGACACTGCAATCACTCCATCACTGGAGATACTGCAATCACTCCATTATTGGAGCCACTGCAATCGCTCAATCATTTGAGACACTGCTATCACTCCATCATTGGAGGCACTGCAATCACTCCATCATTGGAGACGCTGCAATCGCTCCATCATTGGAGACACTGCAATCACTCCATCATTGGAGTCACTGCAATCACTCCATCATTGGAGACTCTGCAATCATTCCATCATTGGAGACACTGAAATCGCTCCATCATTGGAGTCACTGCAATCATTCCATCATTGGAGACTCTGCAATCACTTCATCATTAGAGACACTGGCTTAGTGGCAGAAGGCAGAGGGTGATGGTCGAAGGTTGTTTTTGGACTAACAAGGCAAGGGAATACACAATGAATGGTAAGACCCTAGGAAAGACAGAGGATCAGAGGGACCTTGGTGTGCATGTACATAGATCCCTGAAGGCAGCAGAACAGGTGGATACGGTGGTTAAAAAGGCATATGGGATACTTGCCTTCATTAGCCGAGGCATAGAATATAAGAGCAGGGAAGTTATGATGGAGCTGTACAAAACTCTGGTAAGGCCACAGCTGGAGTACTGTGTGCAGTTCTGGTCGCCACACTATAGGAAGGATGTGATTGCTTTGGAGAGGGTGCAGAGGAGATTCACCAGGATGTTACCTGGGCTGGAGCGCTTCAGCTATGAAGAAAGACTGGACAGGCTGGTGTTGTTTTCCTTGGAGCAGAGAAGGCTGAGGGGGGGACCTGATTGAGGTATACAAAATTATGAGGGGCATAGATAGGGTAAATAGAAAGGAACTTTTCCCCTTAGTAGAGGGGTCAATAACAAGGGGGCATAGATTCAAGGTAAGGGGCAGGAGGTTGAGAGGTGATTTGAGGAAAACTTTTTCACCCAGAGGGTGGTTGGAATCTGGAACTCACTGCCTGAAAGGGTGGTAGAGGCAGGAACCCTCACAACATTCAAGAAGCATTTGGATGAGCACTTGAAATGCCATAGCATACAAAGCTACGGACCAAATGCTGGAAAATGGGATTACATTAGACAGGGCCTGACGGCTGGCGCGGACGCGATGGGCCTCTTTCTGTGTTGTATAACTCTAGGGCCTAGAAATTCAGTATTGCCGCGTTTGGGGCGCTAGTCCTGTTGATCCGCAAAGTTTAGCACCAGGCGCAATTTAGCACCACCTAGCGCGATATTGGGTTGCAGCGCCCCTGAAGGTGATTGCGGCGCTAAATCAGGCGCTGCACGCTACTCTTAAGGCGCTAACCCAGCGGCGCAACCCAATTTCGCGGCGGCGGGGCGCAGTGAGGGTACTGTCAATAATCACTTTCCCTGAGACACACTGGCGCCGGACAGCTCTTAAAGGGGCAGGTCAATTGGCATCACCAGACACACTCACTGCCTTGTAGGCCTTCAAAGCGGTGGGAGCCTACCTGTGGCGCACCAGCCTAGCAAGACATGGAAAGGGTGAGGCAGAGGGCGGAACGCCTCACTGATGGGGCATTGGATGCTTTGGTTGGCGCAGTGGAATCAAGGCCAAGGAAGATGGTCGGAATGTGATTTATGTTTTGGACAGTCTCCTGGGTATGAGAGGCAGTTATGTGTCAGTGTATTAGTTTTGCTTTCTGTTGCCATAGCTTTCTCATGTTTGAAGGAACCACATTTTCTGTAATGAAACACTTTCTTCATTTACGATGGCCATGCCTGCTATTTACATGCATCTTGCCCTTCACAGGCTTGGGGGTATCAGACCGGTTCCATTCCTGTTCTTGGAATGGCAGCAAGCATTCCGTGAGAGGGGCCTAGAAGCTACTTCTGATCAGCCTCTGACACGCAGCCTGAGAAGAGCCGCTCGCTTAGAAGTTCAGGCCAGCAGCCATCTTCTCAGCCACCGACAGAGATGTCCTGCACCTTATCTGAGGCTGCAGATCTGGCTGAAGCAGCTGGCACAGCTCAGTCACCACCTCCTTTCTAAATCGCAGCCTTCTGACAAACTGCTCCTCCGGCATGTTCATGTAGGAAAACTGCTGTCGGATAACCCTGCCAGCATAAGGTCTGCTATGGCGATGTCTGTTGGCCCTCCTCCATCTGGCCATGCCCGCCCCCCTCTCCCTGCGCCTCAGTGCCCTTTCCAGATGATTCAGCAGCAGGACGTTCCCCTCCAATGCAGCCCCCATAATAAGTGCCCAGAGGAAGGTTCCCCTTTGTCAAGGCTCACCAACAGCAAGGTGATGGTCAGAAGGCTGAAGATCGTCTGCCTGCACTGGCTCAGTAGTCAAATGGCTCTGAGTGTGCAGCTCAGCAACTCTTTGTAGCTCTCGAGGAAGTTGTGATCCAAAACTGGCTGCCGCTTTTAAACCACACCAGTCCCCTTTAAATAACGCTCCTCCAGCCCGAGAGCGGCTTGGTAAGGCCCAGGTAAGCTGTCACTATTAGCGCCAGGCGTTACGGAGGGGGGCGCCACTGAATTTCCGGTCCGGGGCACCCAAAAGGCGTTGCACACTCAAATGACGTCATAATCAGCCTGTGCCCATGAGCGGGTGCTAAGATTTAGCGCCGACGCTAAATGCATGCTCAATATGGGGCGAGGCACTAGGCACCTTGCGCCCGCCCGGAAATTGGCTAGCGCCCCACTTCTCGGCCTCTTTAGGCGTTAATCGATGGCACTATCAACCGAATTTCTCCCCCTGTGACTCTATGACTCTATGACTGCAATCACTCCATCATTGGAGACACTGCAATCACTCCATCATTGGAGACACTGAAATCACTCCGTAATTGGAGACACTGCAATCACGGCATCATTGGGGACACTGCAATCACGCCATCATTGGGGACACTGCAATCATTCCATAATTGAGGCGCTGCCTTTATTCTGTCATTTTTGAGGTAATAAACTGAAGTCCCTTTAGACTGTCCAGTCGTTCGAAGATGACTCCTTATTGGTAAGAGTTACGATTGTTATTTAAGCATATATGAGAATTAATATATTACTGTATTTATGCAGCAATTTACAAGTAACAATTGTGAATTACGTTACTCGTTTGATCCTTGGCTAGAAGGCGTGGCCCTTTATCATGCAAAATTAAGGTTCATGGGATTGGGGGCAAAGTATTAACGTGGATAGAGAACTGGCTGGCGGATAGAAAACAGAGAGTTGGAATAAACGGCTCGTTTTCGGAGTGGCAGGCAGTGACCAGCGGGGTGCCGCAAGGATCTGTCCTGGGGCCCCAGCTGTTCACAATATATATAAATGATCTGGATCAGGGAATTGGATGCAATATTTCCAAATTCGCTGACGACACTAAACTAGGAGGAGGGGTGGGCTCTGATGAGGATGTCAGGAGGCTACAGTGCGATTTGGACAGGTTGGGGGAATGGGCGGATACGTGGCAGATGCACTATAATGTGGATAAATGCGAGGTTATCCACTTTGGGGGTAAAAACAGGAGGGTGGATTATTATCTAAATGGCAATAGATTGGGAGATGGGGAAGTGCAGAGGGACCTGAGTGTTCTTGTGCACCAGTCACTGAAGGAGAGCATGCAGGTGCAACAGGCGATTAAGAAGGCAAATGGTATGTTGGCCTTCATATCAAGGGGGTTCGAGTATAGGAATAGGGATACCTTACTACAGCTGTACAAGGTGCTGGTGAGACCGCATCTGGAGTATTGTGTACAGTTTTGGTCGCCCCATCTGCGGAAGGATGTTCTTGCCATGGAAAGAGTGCAGCGGCGATTCACCAGGCTGATACCTGGAATGGCGGGAATGACCTACGAGGAGAGATTGAATAGTTTGGGCTTGTACTCACTGGAGTTTAGAAGATTGAGAGGGGATCTCATCGAAACATATAAAATTATGGCAGGCCTGGACAGGCTGAATTCAGAGAGAATGTTTCCAATGGCAGGGGAGCACAGAACCAGGGGCCACAGTCTAAAAATAGCGGGCAAATCATTTAAAACAGAGATGAGGAAGAATTTCTTCACTCAAAGAGTGGTGAGCCTGTGGAATTCCCTGCCACAGAGGGCTGTGAAGGCTAATTCAATAAATATTTTCAAGAGAGAATTGGATATATTTCTGAAGGCTAAGGGGATTAAGGGTTACGGAGAAAAGGCGGGGACGGGGTACTGAACTGGTAAGATCAGCTATGATCTCAGACGAAGATCAGCCATGATCTCATTGAATGGCGGAGCAGGCTCGAAGGGCCGAATGGCCTACTCCTGTTCCTATCTCTATGTTTCTATGTTTCTATTCCTCATACCACCTACTCACATGCACTTGTGCACCTTTCTCGTGCCCTCCTTGTCTCTTTTACTCTGAGAATGACCCAAACCCCCTAGGATATACCCCAGAAACCGGAACTACAGAAAAATCCATCTAGTCATCGGCAGAGCAAGTTCGAGTCCAGACATTGTCTGCTTTGATCCTTAGCACAAGCTTTTTCTGTTTTCACAGTTGATGATGCAACCCATGATCCTTGAAGAGAACAAAAGACCTAACTGTAATTTAACACCTAAGTTCAACATGCTTTTCTCTAATTCTAACAGAGGAGAAATAAAACTAAAGAATTAAAATGATAGGCTAGCAAATTTAAGCTAAAAACTTCAATCTAGCAATGCTTCGTCCGTTTTGTGTCGAGGCAGTGGTGGGGTTTGTGCTGTAATCGCTGTGCCCGCGGGGCCGGGGACTCTGCAGTTGGTTTATTTTGCATGTGGGGGCGCTGCTGTCCTTGGTTTGAGGAGAAACGCCTCCCGTCTGTAGCCAGTCCAGTTGAAATGAGCATTAAAGAGGATCATTTACTGATGTGTTTGCTCTTTGCCCTTTACGGTCCTTATTGAGTAGGTGGGATGATTTGTTTCCATCTTTCCTGCATCTCCGTCTCCTCATTGTTAGGTGACTGCTCTATTTCTGAGTATTCTTCAACGAATATAATTACGATGGAACATGAGCAAATAACCGTGGATGCCATCTATATAATTACGTAGAGATGAGTGTAAATGCTTAACTGAGTTTGTAATTAGCATCCCAAAAAACAGGCTTTCCGACATTGCAGCTCAGGTTTTCCAATTTATTATGACTTTTAACGAACCTTTAACTGCTTATGGTGGGTCCAAATCTTTCAATAGATGCCCAGATTTGTCCTGAACTCGGATTTGCCAGGTTTGGTGTTGTGTACACTTTAACCTTTCAGGCCGCGTCAGATCGCTCCGAGCTGTCATCTGCAAAAACATTGACTGTTCTATTGTTTGCAACAACGACAAAAACTTTTTCTGTTTTGTCACGTTTAAAAACGTTATTCATTTCAGTGTATTTTAAGTCAGTGATGTTTTAAAACAAAGCACTGCATCCTAGAAGTTCGATTAAGCCCGAAATCAGGCGCTGCCACCGCAGGCCAAGGTTAACAGCTGCCAGCAAAAAACGTGCCGTCAGCGCAGGTATTTTGATGCTGCCTGCTGATTTTAATGAGCGGAGCGCTGAAGCTCCCGTGCAACGCCTTCTTTCCGGCGGTAACATCAGCAGCAGGCCGAAGGTCGCAGTTAAAGGATCTGTGCGCCGTTCTCGGGCAGTCACCTGTTAACAGTGAAAGACTGTGGCATAGATGTTGTTGAAACCGTTGCACGAGAAATCAATTGAAATTTTTTTTTTTTTAAAGGGTAACATGATCTTCCTGGTCAGGAGTTTACTGGCTTAAATCGTGCGGAGGAGAGTTCAATTAAAACTTTTAACAACAGCAGACTTTTCAAGAACTCTTGGTGAGAATATGGTGTTAAATCTTCGCTTTTTAAAAACAGACTTCAAAACTTTGCATGTTATTTTACCAGTTCTTAAACTAGAAAACCCAATGTATAAAATTTAAGGAAATGCAGCTTTTTTAAGTTCTTACAACTGTAGTACAGTGTAGTTTATTTTAAAAGTAATGTTTGACTGACCCAGGGGGAGATTTGATGCATCATATTGGAAGCAGTTTTCACTCCAATTACACAGTCTGAGCTCTCCATAGTTACCAGTTATCTCAGCAGTTGTTTACTGTACCGTTCATGAATGCTTTCTCCCGCCTCTACACGCTGTCAATGGCTGCACGCACGGCCGTGCTTTGGAGAAAGTGGTAAGAGGAGCGGCGACGCCCAAAAACGATGAGCACAGGCAATGGCAGCGCTGCTGACCTGCCCAATATGGCGGCCGCCGCGTTCCGCGCCAGAGGTGGGCAAAAGCAAGGCGGCCGCCATTTTTTCTTCAAGACCGGCCAACCGGCTGATGCTAAAGATTCAAATTTCTACATGCTCACTGGTCTGACCTTGGCAATAAACGCTATTGAATTATAAATGGGAGAAAAGTTGGAGTTAATTGTATTTTATATGCCTGGAGTGATTCATACAACGTTGTCTATTTTTGTTCTGAAATTTACAGAAAATAACAATATTGTACAAAAGAAGCTTGTTTTGAAAAGTTCCTCTCACTTTTATTAAACAAGTGGAAAGGTTTTCAGTTTTCTCTTCATCTCTTTTGAAGGAGCCATGCTGGGTTAGAAGTAGCCACCTGGTGCCTTGCCCAAGGGGGCATTCTTTACCTTGGGGCTGAGAGGATGAGCACTGTGGACCTTCAAGGTACAACATTGGCTAAGGGACAGAATGCAGCAGTGGTGAATGGTGGTTTTTCAGACTGGAGGGAAGGTATACAGTGGTGTGCCCAGGGGTCGGTATTAGGACCACTGCACTTTTTGAGATATATATTAATGACCTGGACTTGGGTATACAGAGCACAATTTCAAAATTTGCAGATGACACAAAACTCAGAAATGTAGTAAACTGTGAGGAGGATAGTAACAGACTTCAGGAGGACATAAACAGGCTGGTGAAAAGGGCAGACACATGGGAGATTAAATTTAATACAGAGACATGTGAAGTGATTCACTTTGGTAAGAAGAAAGAGGAGAGGTGATATAAACTAAATGGTACAATTTTAAAGGGGGTGCAGGAACAGAGAAACATGGGGGTGTGTAAACAAATCATTGAAGGTGACAGGACAAGTTGAAAAGGCATATGGAATTGGTGGCTTTATAAATAGAGGCATTATAAAACACTGATTAGGCCTCAGCTGGAGTATTGTGGGCATCACATTTTCAGAACAATGTTAAGGCCTTGGAGATAGAGCACAGGAGATTTACAAGAATCGGAGCAGGGATGAAAGACTTTGGTTAAGGGGAGATTTGATAGAGGTGTTCAAAATCATGAAGGGTTTTGATAAAGTAAACAGGGAGAAATTGTTTCCAGTGGCAGAAGGGTCGGTAACAGAGGACACAGATTTAAGGAGATTGGCAAAAGAACCAAAGGCAACATGAGGGGAAAAAATGAGGCAGAGAGTTATCAGAAATGCATTGCCTGAAAGGGCAGTGGAATCAGATTCAGTAATAACTTTCAAAAGGGAATTGGATAAATACTTGGAGTAAAATTTACAGGGCTATGGGGAATGAGCGGGAGAGTGGTACAATTGGAGAGCTCTTTCAAAGTGCCAGAAAAGGCAGGATGGGCTGAATTACCTCCTCCTGTGCTATATCATTCTATGATTCTATCATATATATCGTAAATCTATCATGTAAGCAGTTTAATGCAATTTAATTCCTCTTACACTTAGTTTCAGCCTTGGCTCAGTCGTAGCACTCTCACCTCTGAGTCAGAAGGTTGTGGGTACAAATCCCACTCCAAGGACTTGAGCCTATAATCCAGGCTGACGCATCTGCCCTCTCAGGTAGTCGTAAAAGGTCCCACGGCATTATTCAAACAAGAGCAGGGAATTCTCCCCTATATCCTGACCAGTATTTATCCCTCAACCAACATCAGTAAAACAGATTATCTGGTTATTTTCTCATTGCTGTTTGTAGGAGCTTGCTGTGCGCAAATTGGCTGCCGCGTTTCCTACATTACAACAATGGCCCAGTAATTCCGGGCACAACGCGTGAGTACGGACGGGGTACTCACGCGTGTGCCCGGAGGAATTGCCGGTTTTCAGCATGCACAGCGCATGCGCTGAAAACCGGCATTTCCTGTCCTCTGACCCAAGGGGTTAAGAGGCAGAGTGCGAGCGACTGCACAGGCTGCGCGTGCGCAGTGAAATTCCTTTTTTTTTCCCAGAGTTGCGCGCGTGTAAAGGTCTCCGGTCTTTACACGTGGAAAAACCAGACGTAAGTATTTAGTTTTTCAGGTAAGTGGGCTTTTAGTACAATGTAGAAAAAAAATTTCCACAGGTTTGTTATTTTTAAAGAATTTACAGTAAGGTAAGTTTAGTTTTAGACCCTATTTTTTAAAAATTTATTTTTTTCAAAAAATTGATTAATTGTTTAAAACATTTTTTAAAACTTATTTATAGTTAATATCATCAGTGGGATGTTTTTTAAAATGTTATTTAAAGTTAAAGTAGTGTTTTGGCAGCCCGTACTTTTCATGAGTTTGACAGCTCTTACTGTCAAACTCATGAATGAGTTTCCCCTCCCCTGATTGGCTGCACAGTGCTCACCTGATCCCAGCCGGCACATCGCACTAACTACGCCGCTGGATCAGGTAAGCACAGCGCGCCGACAGCTGAACCGGGCCTGTGACAGGAAATGCAAGCAGGCCCGGGCTTCAGATGTCGGCGCGCTGGGTGAGTGCACATCGGGGGCTTGCACGCGCGGCAAGCCCCCGATCCTAATTTCAGGGCCATTGACTACACTTCATTGGCTGTAAAGTGCTTTGTGACATCCTGAGGTTGTGAAAGGTGCGATATAAATGCAAATTCTTTCTTTAGACTCATATCTTCATTGCAAGCACATCTATAAGATTCCTTGATATAAGTGCCAGATAATACTTTGAATGCTAGAGCATAGATTCCTGTAAGTGATTATAGGACTGTAATCACATGGGAGAGTTTAATTTAAATTTAGAATAATGGATACCTGGACATGTTTACAAGGTAATAATCGCTCCGAGTGCATTAGGATCACATCAAAAAAGTGAGAGCAAAACTCTGCAAATACAACTGTCATATAAACCAAGAGAGTAAACTATAGCAAGAGAATCACTCCCTTATATTGGTTGAGGCATTAAAGAATTTTAAGACATGCTTATGTTGCGGTTTTGAACACATCAGAGACAAGGCAGTGTGCCAAATACTCAAAATAATCATCAGTGTGGTAAAATAAACCTCAATAAACCTTGGAATTCATTACTGCAATTAGATTACTGGGGCTATTCATATTTCATTTTTAAGCAAAATCCGCAGGACTTAAAATGAAAACTAACATAACAGGTCACTCCAGTAGTAGAAACCAGAGTCAAGTGGAGAGAAGAATTCAAATACAAATTTCTATTAGGAGTACATATATAGCATGATAGACAATCGTAGTAATCTTTCAATAATGATCTAATGCAATTTGTAATGTGAGAGTTTTTCATTTGTAGTTGTGGTCAGTTTTGTGTGCCTGCAGGAGCTGTCAGTGCAGTCACTGACTGATAGTGCTTTCCACTGATGTCATTAGAAGAGGATTAATAATCTACTAACTACTTACACTAATGTATGCTGCAAAATATAAAACCTTTATAAACCAATTGTTTATTTTATGAAATAACCAGGGAATGCTTATGCCCATTGACACTGAAAGTATTCTTACTAAAAGGATAGAAACAGTTCCATCTTTCCCTATTCATGCCCAATCCTGTCCTGTCCTCTACATTGCTAGATCCCATCACATACCCATTCTCCGTCCTATCTAATGACTGAAATCACACAGTAATATTGTAGCTGTTGGCAGTCACTAATCTATCTTTAACACTTAGAAAGCATAGTATTATACTAAGTGACTATTTTGTAATATTCAAGATGGTGCACTGATTGCTTTCCTGGTGGTTCAGTTGAAAAAAGGCAAGGTGTAGCTCAGCCAGACAGATCAGAAGGTCCCATTGTCTTGGCTAATCTAAGCCAATTGTAAGGTTACTAGAATTGACCACCATGCCCCTGAGCTAGGGAGGGGAAACATCAGTTAGAGATCCTGCTCCCCATTGCTAGCCAATAACCCTTGCTGTTTGGACAATGGCTGTGGACAAAATTGGACTTGGCTTTGATGCTATGGTTGAACATCTTGTCAACATTCACTGTCTGTGCTCACCCATAAAGAATTGAGCCAAATCCCATCCCCGGTTGTGTCTTCAGGAGAGATGAAAATTGGGGAAAAAATAATGTGTTACTCGCTTGAGTTAATGGCTTTTATTCACACATAATTTAAAAAACAAAATGTTATTTTTAAAATAGCATGTAACTCAATCTACTGCATTATTTGCACCCCATTTTTAATATGTTCAAGAATCTGTGTCATCATCAAGACTCTTGGGCCTAGAAATTCAGCATTGCCACATTTGGGGCGTTGCAGCCGGGCAGTCGCTAAATTTAGTGCCCGGCACAACTTAGCGCCACCTTCGCCAAAATTGAGTTGCATCGCCCCAAGAGGCTGCTGCTGCACTAAAGCAGGCGATGCATGACTATCATAAGGTGCTAAGCCGGCGAGCTGAGGCGCTACCACCGAGGGCGGGCGCAGCGCAGGTGTGGTGAGTTACCGATTGCAAGCAGACACACTGGCGCCGGTCAGCTCTTAAAGGGGGAGGGTCGATTTGGTTTGCTGCCACGCCCTGCGCACTGCAGCCCTGAATCTAGGCCAGGACAGACCTGATTCAACAACGCAATGCCCAGGACCATGGAGAAGGCCAGGGAGCGAGCGCAGCGCTTCAGTGAGGGTGCCCTGAAGGTTCTGGTTGGCGCAGTGATGCGCAGGCGACCTGTCCTCTTCCCTGACAGTGGCAGGAGGCTGCTGCCCAGCGAATACAGGAAAGCCTGGAGGGAGGTGGCAAACAGAGTGACCTCCAGCAGCCTGGTCCCCAGGACACCCATGCAATGCAGAAAGAAGTTCAACGACCTCACTCAGGTTGTCAGGGTGAGTACCCTTTCCAGTTTCCTCTTCATCCCTGCATGTGCACTTGACTTTCTGGCCAAAGGGTCCTGAAAGCCCCGATGCCCAGCCCTTATCCAACACCTATGGGACTCTCATGAAAATCACATGCACATTCACCACTTTACACACTGTCAGGACTATTCGACCATGGGAGGCAGTGCAGGCAAGATCAGGGCTTGACACTGTCAGGGCTATTCCACCATGGGAGGCAGTGCAGGCAAGATCAGGGCTTGACACTGTCAGGGCTATTCGACCATGGGAGGCAGTGCAGGCAAGATCAGGGCTTGACACTGTCAGGGCTATTCGACCATGGGAGGCAGTGCAGGCAAGGTCAGGGCTTGACACTGTACTGAGAGCCCGCCCTTTCTCTTGCAGGGCAAGCTGGCCCACAATCGGAGGCAGCAGCGATGGACCGGGGGAGGCCGTCCTGAACTTAAAGACCTCACCGACCTGGAGCAGCGAGTGGAGCAGATTACGGGAGGCTGGCTGATTGGGGCCATCGCCACTGGAGATGCCGACCCCGTTGTGGACAGCAATGGTAAGGTCATGACCTTTTTGACCTCTCTCTTTCGACTTGTGCCTCACCAGCATCCTTCGCCACTCTCAAACCAATGCAGTGCATTGCAGCACTCATGGCTTCCTCACTGCCGCCCTGTCCTCACTCTAAAGCAACTCTTGTGCCTCCCTGCTTTCAGATGCTGATTTGCCAGGTGAAGAGGCAGGCCCTCAAGCTGGCACCTGAGAGATTCGGAAGGTGAGGAGGAGGAAGAGGAAGCCGGACCATCAGTGCCACCCTCAGCCGAGGCAGCCAATGGTCATGATGGGGACACGTCTTCCCTGGAGGGGAGCAGGGGGGAAGGGTCTGCTGGCGGTGAAGCTCCGGGGCCCAACGGGCTGGAGCAAAGCGGGAGAGGTAGGGAAGCTCGGCAGCCTTCTCCCCAGAGGGTGAGTTTGGCCTCCAGTCCTGCTACAGTGAGCGCAGAGGAGGTGCGGCTCCTTGGTGAAATGGGCACCCAGGCGGAGCGCAGGCACACTGAGCTCATGGCTGCAGTGGCAAGGATGCCTGACTCCATCGAGTCACTGGCAAGGAGTGTACAGGAATTCAGGACAGCACAGGCAATGAGTCTGCTGGACTTCGGGGCAGCGCAGGCCAGGAGCCAGCAGGACATCGCTGCATCACATGCGGCTTCCAGCCAAGTGCTCAGTCATGCCGTGCATTCACTGGCTGGTCTGATGCAGACACAGATCAGGGCCACACGGGCACTATCTGCTGCCACCCTCGCTGGTTCAGCCAGGAATCGCCGGGGCCCTCGCTGCACCGCAGCAGCCCAGCAGTCTGTGCTTCAGCAGATTGCTGCGCATGCTTCAGTGCTGGCCCATGCGAGTGTCAGTGTCTCGGCCGACCAGGGAGTGCCTGTGCTCTGTCAGGTTGGCAGCATTCCTGCTGCCAACACTGTCAGTCCTCCACTGCAGCTGCCACCACCCATAGGACAGACTGCTGCCGCCCAAGCAGAGTTGGAGCAGTCAGCAGCCGGGCCCTCCAGGCCCAGAGCTGGTCCAGGCCGTCCCCCAAGGGCATCTGCCGACTCACTGTGACCCTCAGCAGCCTTCCCCCAGCCTTGCTGCAGCCACTGGGGTCCCATTGAGGAGGAGCTGCAGGGCGGGAAGGGGCATTCGCGCAAGCGAGGCGGATCACCCTCGCGGGCCAAAAAATAGGAGTTGTGGCAAAATGTTGAGTTTTTTTATGAAGGCCGAGAATGTTGTGTGAGTTTTTTATGAAGGCAGAGGATCATGGTCATTTTTATTTAACTGTTTTGTTGATTTTCACCAGGTTGTGAGAGCCAGTTATGTGTCTGACTGTTTTTTGGGGGGTTTCTCTGTTTTGGTTTGTCATGCGGGAAGCGCACAGAGTTTGTAAATTTAAAAATTTTCTTTATTCAGATTGTCCATGTTTGCGCTTTGAACTATTTGTTGCCTTGACCGCCTCAGGGTTTGCGGAGCGGCTCCATTCATGTTCTTTCAATGGCACAAGCCATTCCCTGAGAGGGGGCCTAGAACCGACTTGCAATTAGCCGCTGACGGACGGCCCTTGCACTTTGTGCCTCCCTCCCGCCTGGGTGCTCCTCCTCCTCCTCTGTTGGTCCTCCAATGTCTGCTGGCAGCGGCTGAGTCCTGAGGATAACCAGGTTGTGCAGCATGCAGCACACTACAACGAAATGGGAGACTCGCTCAGGCGAGTACTGTAGGGCTCCCCCGGAATGGTCCAGACAACGGAACAGTTGCTTCAGCACGCCGATTGTGTGCTCAATGATATTCCTGGTTGCTTGAAAGCTGTCATTATATCATTCATCAGCAGGGGTGCTGGGGGCACGGAGCGGGGTCATCAGCCAGGTGCTCAAAGGATAGCCCTGGTCCCCGAGAAGCCAGCATCCTGGGTGAGCTGGGGCTTCGAAAATGTTTGCCACAGAAGTCTGGCGCAGGATGAAGGCATCATTGCTGCTGCCTGGAAAGCGGGCATTGACAGCTATTATGAGCTGCCTGTGGTCACACACCAACTTGACATTGAGTGAATGGTAGCCCTTCTGGTTGCGGTAATCCTTGGCATTCTGTAGAGGCCCCCGCAAAGCCACATGCGTGCAGTCAATGGCGCCCTGGACCATGGGGAAGCCCGCTATTCTCACAAATCCCATTGCGCGCTCTTGCTGCTTGTCTAGGGTCATGGGGAAGGAAATGTACTGACGTCTCCTTCTGAAGAGGGCATTCGTCACCTGGCAGATGCAACAATGCACCGCGAACTGGGAGATATTGGCAATGTCCCTAGTAGCGGATTGGAAGGAGCCACTGTCACCTTCACTGCCACTGACAGAGACATCCTGAAGCAGGTGGCAGATCTCCGTGACCACCTCCCTTCTGAATCGCAGCCTCCGAAAGCACTGCTCCTCAGACATGTTGAGGTATGAGAACTGCTGGCGGTATACCCTGGGTGGGTAAGGCCTCCTGTGCCGACGCCTGTTGGCCCTTCTCCATCTGGCCATGATTGGCACTCTCTCTCGGCATCTCTGAGCCCTTTCAATGCAATGGAGAAACCCAACGTTTCCACCCATTGCAGCCCCTATTATATGTGACGACTCAAGGCTATGGCACTGAAATTTAAATCCAGCTGCAAAGCTCTGGCCTGAAGCCAGAAGTACCTGTGCGAGCACTGATTCAAAGCAGAAAGCTCTCTGCCTTTGTCTCTCTCCAAATCTCTCTCTCTCACACAGAAGGCGTGGAACAAAATGGCTGCCACAAAGACTGCAGGAAGAGTCCCCTTTAAATAGCGCCCCCCAGTGAATGGGAACCATTCCACTCAACCAGTCGCTGGGGGCGCCAGGCGCACTAAAGTTCCGGTTCGGGGTGCACCAATTGCATTGCACCATCAAATGACATCAGGATCTGTGCACGCAGCTGAGCGGGCATTGCGGTTTTGCGCCGCCGCTAATTCTTGATGAAGTTCACGAGAGGCGCAGATCGCGCCGCGCCCAGGCGCTAGCCACCTTGCGCCCCGCTTCTCGGCCTCTTAAGGAGCTAGCGGCTGGCACTAACAACTGAATTTCTAGGCCTTGCTCTCTTTGTGGTAGAGAGTGTCCCTCCTCACAACAAACATGTGGCTGAAACATGTGGGACGTCTGCCAATCAGGTTGAATGATGTTCAACCTTCACCTGAAACTGAAGAATGCCAAGCAGCCTAAGGCCTGTTCTTGGAAACTCACTCAATACAAACTGCCTAAGCATAGCATCCCACCCACTTGTCATGTCGATCCCAACCAACATGATCATCATTATGCAGGGCTCCTTCCCACCCATCCTTAGGAAAACTAACCTCCCAGAATGCAAGACAAACAGCCTGCTCCAAACGCTCCTTCCCATCCTGATCCGCATTGCTCCCAGTCCAAGCATGGTCATGCCAAGAGATCTGGATATAATGATGCCCTCTTTCCTCAAATAGTGTGCAATCAAAATGTGCAATGATTTCATGAAATGTGTAAGGAAGTATACCTTCATGAAATATGTTCAACTAAATATACAATGGCCTCATAAAATATATAATAAATATACACTGAAATGTACAGTGGCGTCACAAATTATATGTGTCAATGTATATCTATACATACAATGGACTCCTAAAATATATGTGTGAATATATACCTATACCTACAATGGCCTCATAAAATATATGTAAATATACACTTAAACATAGCTAATAAAATTTTATATATATATATACTTGCGAGCCTAGTAAAAATAGATTCATTAAAGTGAAGTGGTTAAAAGCATTAGTGCTATCTTTTTAATTTTTGTTTCTGTGTTTCTTCGTTGAACATTACTATTTAAACCCTGAATGATAATAATGGACAGATGGAGGGAGGTCGATCTTGGAGGAGTTACTGAGCCCTGTGAATGAATTGAAATACCACATGTAATATCCCTTGTGGCACCAGTTCAGATTATTTGCACTGTCAGGCCCAGTAACTTCTCTAAGTCACACTTCAGCGCTCAGTATTTCAACAAAATAGTCTAAATATTTCAAAAGACAGAAACTAAGAAAAATGTTGTTAACATTGGTACTCTTTGCAAACTGGATACTGATTGTGAAACTGATTTTTTAAATATTTTATGCATACAAAATTATAGTGCTTTAAATGTTTGGATTTCCTTACTATGAACCATTCCAACACAAGCAGGAACAACCAACATCAAAACTCATCATCAACTCACTATGAATTAATGTTCATTTTTGACAGTTACAGATCAACGGTTACATAGGGGATTTTTTTATATTCTTGACCAGTCATATTTATGTTAAAAAATATTTTGGTGACTATCACTTGCCTTTTTTAACTCCTTATTTGCACTTGCAGCAATGCTGCATACTGGAATATAATAAACGTATTGTAAAAGGAGTTTTATTAACCCGATTTAAATACAGATACATTACAGTACTACTGATTAATAAATACAGTAATCATTGTGAGATTACAGTATCTGACTGTGCAGACTGTGTGATGGAACAGAGTACAGAGAGCTGATTAACACATAAGGTAATAGTTGAGTGTAAGAGTATAGTATCTGACCATGCAGGTCATTCTTGGGAATAAAGAATAGACATCTGATTGAAACATGAGGTGATGATTGAGTAAAAGATTACACTGCCTGGCTATGCAGGACCTGTGCTGGAATAAGAGCATACACTCACTAATATCACAGTGCGAGCGTTGTGACTGAACCTATGATGTCTAACCCTGTTAGTGCTGGAATAGGGGCGTGTGTTTGAAATATGAGCTGATTGCAGAATCCCTCAAAATTAAAATCCCAGAGTTTCCTATTTCAGCAGGGAATCTGCTGGCTATGACAGTGTGGCACTGTAATCATTAGTTGCTATTTTTCTTAATTTTAGTTTGTGTAATGTCATGATGTAGAGTCCCTTTAAGAACTCATTCAGTTCTGCTTTGAATTTAAATTAGGATTTTAGAATGTGCAACTCTTATGAGGAATTAGTCCTTCCTTGCCAAACAATCAGATCACATTATTGTTTTTAACTTTCTACATTGCTCCCATCAGTTAGCCAAATGCCAATTATCCAAAATGTTCATTTATTCAAATTTGAGTTTCAAAATTGGCCTCTGTATTTGCCTGCATCCTGCCAACACTGCAGTCAATAATAGTCATTGAAACTGACTGAATGAGTCATGGTCGCTATTGTCTGTGACTGATGTGCCTCTAAGTGCGATCTTGATGCAAGAAAAGGATGCTCCACACAAAGGAAATTCAACGAGGTTTCTGCAAAACATCAGCAAACTGAAAGTCAGTAAATCTTTGTGAATAACAATTTTTTTCATCTATCTGAATGTGGTACAATTTTTGTGAACATAGATAACTAATGGGGCACTGTACCAATTAACCAATGACTTGTGTTTCGCCTGGATTGTCCAGGTGATGAAGTGCGCCTGTGCTAATTCAGTCTCATCATTTAATCAAAGTGCAGAAGCTGTTTATTGAACAAGGTTCTCTGGACAAAAGTTATTATCACTGTTGTCTACATTTAGGAAATTATATTTTAACTTTTATTGCCTGAAAGCTTCAGCAGATTTGCAGATGAAATCTATTGTTCTTGGTGATGATGTCATAGGGTCGTGCAACAGAGTGTACATGCTAGGGCTGGTGTGGAGATGCCAGTGTTGGACTGGGGTGAACAAATGTAAGAAGTCAAACAAGACCAGGTTATAGTCCAACAATTTTATTTGAAATCACAAGCTTTCGGAGCACTGCTCCTTCATCAGGTGAAGTGGAGAGATGCATAAAGACACAGCTTATATAGTCAGAGAATAATGCCAGATGATTACAGGTAATCTTTCTAACTGCCATTTATCACACCTCGGCAGAGAGATAATCACAGCAATCAAAGGAGTGAATGGTGTCCAAACAGGTTAGTCAGGAAAACATTACATCAAAGAACAATGAGGTGGGGTCACAAGGAGTCAAACGTTGCAGATGCTGGGGTCTGTATGAAAAACAAAAAATAGGCAAAAAAACATTTTTTTTGCTGGAAATCACAGCAGGTCCGGCCGCATCTGTGTAGAGAGAACAAGCCAACGATGGCTCGAGTCTGGGTGACCCTACGTCAGGTGGGGTTACATGTAACATGACATGAACCCAAGATCCCGGTTGAGGCCGTCCTCATGAGTACGGAACTTTGATATCAGTTTCTGCTCGACGATTTTGCGTTGTCGTCTTGGAGAATGCTTACCCGAAGATCGGAGGCTGAATGTCCTTGACTGCTGAAGTGCTCCCCGACTGGGAGGAAACACTTGCCTGGCGATTGTTGCGCGGTGTCCGTTCATCTGTTGTCGCAGTGTTTGCATGGTCTCGCCGATGTACCATGCTCCGGGGCGTCCTTTCCTGCAACGTATGAGGTAGAAAACGTTGGGCGAGTCACATGAGTATGTATCGTGTACCTGGTGGGTGGTGTCCTCACGTGTGATGGTGTTATCTGTGTTGATGATCTGGCATGTCTTGCAGAGGTTGCCGTGGCAGGGTTGTGTGGTGTCGTGGTCGCTGTTCTCCTGAAGGTTGGGTAATTTGCTGCGAACGATGGTCTGTTTGAGGTTAGGCGGCTTTGAAAGCGAGTAGTGGAGGTGTGGGGATGGCCTTAGCGAGGTGTTCATCATCGATGACATGTTGAAAGCTGCGAAGAACATGGCGTAGTTTCTCCGCTCCGGGGAAGTACTGGACGATGAAGGGTACTCTGTTGGTTGTGTCCCATGTTTGTCTTCTGAGGAGGTCTATGCGATTTTTTTTGCTGTGGCCCGTCGGAACTGTCGATCGACGAGTCGAGCGTCATATCCCGTTCTTACGAGGGCATCTTTCAGCGTCTGTAGGTGTCCATCGCGTTCCTCCTCGTCTGAGCAGATCCTGTGTATTTGCAGGGCTTGTCCATAGGGGATGGCTTCTTTAACGTGGTTAGGGTGGAAGCTGGAGAAGTGGAGCATCCTGAGGTTGTCCGTGGGCTTGCGGTAGAGTGAAGTGCTGAGGTGTCCATCTTTGATGGAGATTCATCTGTCCAAGAATGAAACCGATTGAGGAGTAGTCCATGGTGAGTTTGATGGTGGGATGGAACTTGATGTTATCGTGTAGTCTTTTCAGTGATTCTTCGCCGTGGGTCCATAGGAAGAAAATGTCGTCGATGTATCTGGGTATAGCGTTGGTTGGAGGTCCTGTGCAGCGAAGAAGTCTTGCTCGAACTTGTGCATGAAGATGTTGGCGTATTGGGGTGCAAATTTAGGCCCCATGGCTGTTCCGTGTGTTTGAGTAAAGAAGTGGTTGTCGAAGGTGAAGACATTGTGGTCAAGGATGAAGCGGATGAATTGTAGGATGGTGTCTGGAGATTGGCTGTTGTTGGTGTTGAGTACTGAGGCTGTCGCAGCGATGCCGTCATTGTGGGGGATACTGGTGTAGAGTGCTGAGACGTCCATCGTGGCAAGGAGTGTTCGACAACCAGTTCTTTACCCAAACACACGGAACAGCCATGGGGACCAAATTCGCACCCCAATACGCCAACATCTTCATGCACAAGTTCGAGCAAGACTTCTTCGCTGCACAGGACCTCCAACCAACGCTATACACCAGATACATCGATGACATTTTCTTCCTATGGACCCATGGCGAAGAATCACTGAAAAGACTACACGATAACATCAACAAGTTCCATCCCACCATCAAACTCACCATGGACTACTCCTCAGAATCGGTTTCATTCTTGGACACACGAATCTCCATCAAAGACGGACATCTCAGCACTTCACTCTACCGCAAGCCCACGGACAACCTCAGGATGCTCCACTTCTCCAGCTTCCACCCTAACCACGTTAAAGAAGCCATCCCCTATGGACAAGCCCTGCAAATACACAGGATCTGCTCAGACGAGGAGGAACGCGATGGACACCTACAGACGCTGAAAGATGCCCTCGTAAGAACGGGATATGACGCTCGACTCGTCGATCGACAGTTCCGACGGGCCACAGCAAAAAATCGCATAGACCTCCTCAGAAGACAAACACGGGACACAACCAACAGAGTACCCTTCGTCGTCCAGTACTTCCCCGGAGCGGAGAAACTACGCCATGTTCTTCGCAGCCTTCAACATGTCATCGATGACAACGAACACCTCACTAAGGCCATCCCCACACCTCCACTACTCGCCTTCAAACAGCCGCCTAACCTCAAACAGACCATCGTTTGCAGAAAATTACCCAGCTTTCAGGAGAACAGCGACCACGACACCACACAACCCTGCCACGGCAACCTCTAAGACATGCCAGATCATCAACACAGATAATATTATCACACATAAGGACACCACCCACATGGTACATGGTACCTACTCATGTGACTCGGCCAATGTTCTCTACCTCATACGTTGCAGGAAAGGATGCCCCGGAGCATGGTACATCGGCAAGACCATGCAGACACTGCGACAATGGATGAACGGACACCGCGCAACAATCGCCAGGCAGGAGTGTGCCCTCCCAGTCGGGGAACACTTCAGCAGTCAAGGACATTCAGCCTCCGATCTTCGGGTAAGCATTCTCCAAGGCGGCCTTCGAGACACACGACAACGCAAAATCGTCGAGCAGAAACTGATATCAAAGTTCCGTACTCATGAGGACGGCCTCAACCGGGATCTTGGGTTCATGTCACGCTACATGTAACCCCACCTGATGTAGGGTCACCCAGACTTGAGTCGTTGTTGGCTTGTTCTCTCTACACAGATGCGGCCGGACCTGCTGTGATTTCCCGCAAAAAAATATTTTTTTGTCTTTTGTTTTTCATACGGACCCCAGCATCTGCAACATTTGACCCCTTGTGACCCCACTTCATTGTTCTTTGATGTAATGTTTTCCTGACTAACCTGTTGGGACACCATTCACTCCTTTGATTGCTGTGATTATCTCTGTGTGATAAATGGCAGTTAGAAAGAATGGCAGTTAGAAAGATTACCTGTAATCATCTGGCATTATTCTCTGACTATATAAGCTGTGTCTTTATGCATCTCTCCACTTCACCTGATGAAGGAGCAGCGCTCCGAAAGCTTGTGATTTCAAATAAAACTGTTGGACTATAACCTGGTGTTGTGTGACTTCTTACATATGCTAGGACTGGGTCAAAAGAGACACAAAATGAAGAGAGACACACAAAGGCTGAGGCCGAATCAGAGAAACAGAGAGATGAAGGCCGGAAGATGGAGTGAGAGGCAAAGAAACAAACAGTGGAGGACAGAGAGACCAAAAGAGATGGTAAAAGAGACTGAGACAGAAAGACGGACAGAGAAAATTGTTAACTGATAACTGACGGTCAATTATAAGGCTGTAAGTTCAGTAGTTTATAATCCTTAGCAAAATCTAGAACTAATTTTACAATTTTTTATAATTTGAACTTTTGTGCTTATCAAAGGAGATTGGAACATTTACATTTTAGGCACTCAATATCAAGCACTGCTATGTCAATAATAGCATGAATAGATGTGGAGTAGAGCTCGCTCTACAATGGTCCAACAATGTGCCTCAGTCCCAACATCAGAAGAGTATCTGATACTGCACCAGTGTGTCGATTGATCATTTCTACAAGTCATACTATGGCTTCTTTGACCAATTAAGTATCAAAGTGCCCACAGGATGCAACCAGCCAAAATTTAGCGACCTTGCCAATTTAGCACCAATTAGTGCCAAATTAGGGGCAGTTTTTGCTATGGACCCATAAAACTGTCCAAACTCATTTAATATAGGAACCTTACGGCTAGCCAGAGGAAACATCAATCTGGCTAAATTTGTACTCAGGCTCTTGAGGTGAATAGCCTATGTGCCAACCAATTCTGTTGATTTTATCACAATCAAACTCACTGGCAGCTATCAATTGCTTAACATAATAGGTTAAAACATTTTCAAATAATTTTTATTTAAACTTTTCTTATTGTCATGTGATCGGTACACTGAGCACAATAGAGGTGGTATGACATTAGTGAATGGATAATAAAACTGATAATGATTTAAGAACATAAGAAATAAGAGCAGGAGTAGGCCATACGGCCCTTCGAGCTTGCTCCACCATTCAATAAGATCATGGTTGATCTTCGACCTCCTGCACTATCCTCATATCCCTTGGTTCTCCCTTGAGTCCAAAAATCTATCCATTTCAGCCTTGAATATACTCAACGGCTGAGCATCCACAGCCCTCTGGGGTAGAGAATTCCAAAGCTTCACAACCCTGCGACTGAAGAAATTTCTCCTCATCGCAGTCCTAAATGGCCGACCCTTTATCCTTAAGACTATGTCCCCCTAGACTCTCCAGCCAGGGGAAGCAGCCTCTCAGCATCAACCCTGTCAAGCCCTCTCAGAGTCTTATATGTTTCAATGAGATCGCCTCTCATTTTTCTAAACTCCAGAGAGTATAGGCCCAATCTACTCAATCTCTCCTCATAGGACAACCCTCTCATCCCAGGAATCAATTTAGTGAACCTTTGTTGCACCCCTCTAAGGCATGTATGTCCTTTCTCAGATAAGAAGACCAAAACTGTGCACAGTACTCCAGGTGCAGTCTCACCAAATTGCAGCAAGACTTCCTTATATGGCCTAATGGGAATGATTTTTTAAGAATAGATTACTGGTAACTGTTCTATTCTGCTTACATTATATGGAGAATGACACATACCATGATGTAGAGTAAACCATTTGTTACTGGGAATAGCAAGATAGATACATTCCAAATGACAGTCAGTAATGAGTTTTCCACCTCCTATTAGAGAGTATATTAGTTTTATAATGCCATATTTTTAAATGTTGCCTTTATGCTTTTTTAATTGCAGATAGAATTGTCAGTTGTCAGACAATTGAATAAATCCAGCAATATGGCGACACTGGGACAGATAAAACAAAATAACCAGATCACATAACTTGAGCCCCGAGACCGGAGAGGCAGCGGACCTGCGAGGGATCACCAGAGGTGGCGGAGGTACTTAAACAGCAGCCCGAGGCAACGAGGCCCAGAGCCCCGAGACCGGAGAGGCAGCAGACCTGCGAGGGATCACCAGAGGCCCGACCAATCCAGGTTCCGGGAGAGAGGTAAAAAGTAATCCAAGTGTGACGTCAGCAGGAAGCAGGTAAGTGAGTAGTTGGTGAGTATATCTCTCTTTTTTAAACTTTAACTCTGTTTTATAGTTTCTAAGGTCTCTCTGGTGTAGCGGGGACTGTTGGTAAACTATTTAACTGTAGTGTAATTAGTGGGATTGATTAATTGAGTTTAAATTTAATCAAAGGGTAAGTCATGGCAGGACAGCCCGGCCCCGTGATCTGCTCCTCCTGCGAGATGTGGGAACTCAGGGACACTTCCTGTGTCCCTGGCAACTACATGTGCACCCAGCTGCAGCTACTGACAGACCGCATTGTGGCACTGGAGCTGCGATTGGATGCTCGGGACATCGTGAATAGCATGTTTACAGAGTTGGACACACCGCAGGTAGAGGTTGGACAGGAAGAAAGGGAACGGGTGACCAACAGGCAGAGTACTAGGCGCAGGCAGGTAGTGCAGGGGTCCCCTGTGGCCATCCCCCTCTCCAACAGATATACCACTTTGAGTACTGTTGGGGGGGATGGCTTATCAGAGGAAGGCAGCAGCAGCCAACTTCCTGGCACCAGGGGTGGCTCTGCTGCACAGAATGGGACGAAAAAGGGTGGTAGAGCTATAGTAATAGGGGATTCAATTGTAAGGGGAATAGATAGGCGTTTCTGCGGCCGCAAACAAGACTCCAGGATGGTGTGTTGCCTCCCTGGTGCAAGGGTCAAGGATGTCTCCGAGCGGCTGCAGAACATCTTGGAAGGGGAAGGTGAACAGCCATTTGTCGTGGTGCATATACGCACCAACGATATAGCTAAAAAGCGGGATGAGGTCCTAAAAGCGGAATATAGGGAGTTAGGAGGTAAATTAAAAAACAGGACCTCAAAGGTAGTAATCTCTGGATTGCTACCAGTGCCACATGCTAGTCAGAGTAGAAATAGAAGGATACTTCAGATGAATACGTGGCTAGAGGAATGGTGCCAGGGGGAGGGATTCAAGTACCTGGGACATTGGAACCGGTTCTGGGGGAGGTGGGACCAGTTCAAACCGGATGGTCTGCACCTTGGCAGGGCTGGAATCGATGTCCTAGGGGGAGTGTTTGTTAGTGCTCTGGGGGAGGGTTTAAACTAAAATGGAAGGGGGTTGGGAACCTGAGCAGGGAGACAGAGGAAAGGGAAACAAGGATAAAAGCAAAAGATAGGAAGGAGAAAAACAAAAGTGGCAGTCAGAGAAATCAACGGTTTAAATCAAACGTGGCCACAGTAAATAATACTTCTAATAGGTTTAAGAGCATTAAAAAAACAAGCCTAAAGGCTTTGTGTCTTAATGCGAGGAGCATTTGTAATAAGGTGGATGAATTGGCTGCGCAAATAGAGGTAAACGAATATGATTTGGTTGGGATTACGGAAACGTGGCTCAAGGACGGCCAAGACTGGGAACTCAACGTCCAGGGGTATTCGATATTCAGGAAAGATAGGCAAAAAGGAAAGGGAGGAGGGGCAGCATTACTGGTTAAAGAAGGGATTAACACAATTGTAATGAAGGATATTAGCTCTGATGATGTGGAATCTGTATGGGTAGAATTGAGAAATACGAAGGGGAAAAAAACATTAGTGGGAGTGGTATATAGACCTCCAAACAGTAAGGCGGAGGTTGGGGATAGCATTAAAAGGGAAATTAAAGAAGCGTGCAATAAGGGCACAGCAGTCATCATGGGTGACTTCAATCTACATATAGATTGGGCTAACCAAATTAGTAACAATACTGTGGAGGAGGAATTCCTGGAGTGTTTACGGGATGGTTTCCTGGACGAATATGTCGAGGAACCAACCAGAGATCAGGCCATCTTAGACTGGGTATTATGTAATGAGAAAGGATTAATTAGCAATCTTGTACGAGGCCCCTTGGGTCGGAGTGTTCATAATATGATCGAATTCTTCATTAAGATGGAGAATGAAGCAGTTGACTCAGAAACTAGGGTCCTCAACTTAAATAAAGGAAACTATGATGGTCTGAGGAGCGAGTTGGGTAGGATTGATTGGGCAATGTCACTCAAAGGGTTGACGGTGGATAGGCAATGGCAAACATTCAAAGACCGAATGGATGAACTACAGAAGTTGTTCATCCCAGTTTGGCATAAAAATAAAACAAAAAAGGTGACTTAACCGTGGCTAACAAGGGAAATTAGGGATAGCATAAGATCCAAGGAGAGCACATACAAATTGGCCAGAAAATGCAATAATCCTGAGGATTGGGAGCAGTTTAGGATTCAACAAAGGAGGACAAAAGGATTAATTAAGAAAGGGAAAATATAATATGAGAGTAAGCTTTCAGGGAACATAAAAACTGACTGTAAAAGCTTTTATAGATATGTAAAGAGAAAAAGATTGGTGAAGTCAAGCGTAGGTCCCTTGCAGTCAGAATCGGGGGAATTTATAATAGGGAGCAAAGAAATGGCAGACCAACTGAAATAAAGAATAGATTTGCCTTTCTAATCTAGGCTTTATTAACATTAAAAATCCAGTAGCACATCTTTCAACACCAGTCTCCAACCATGACTGGAGAGAACTGAATTTAAGATGGCCACCACAAATCACCTGACATCCACTACCAATGAGTTTACAGCATATATCTCAAGGTAGAAACAAACAACCAATTACAATACTTCTTACTAACACAGAGAACAACCACCCCATTCACCAATCACAATACTTCTTATTAAACATAGGAAACAATCACCACATTCACCCCGCCTTTTAAAACATGCTCCAACCTTTACAATTTATAATTAATTTATTTACAAAAATACAAATATAATATTTCAACAATTTTAAAACATTACTATCAATTTAAAAGTCCATTTTCAATCGGTCGACCGGATATCTTGTTCGTGTCGACCTTCTTAACCTTGGTGAAATTCCTTGCCCTCCCACACCCGGAGACACCGAAGTATCTTCTGCAGGAAGGCTATCCATATCCCGATTATCAACGGTTTCCGGATTGGAAATCCCATCAGGAAGTAAACTAGGACGGTCATGAACATCCATCAAAGGCTGACTAATAGAAGTATAATTATCTGCAGTAGGATTGGAAATATTCATAGTATCTATAACAACATCCACATTATCTGAATCGTGACTATTATTAGTATCCTCAGAAGAGGGCTGGCCACCACAAGGAGCCAAATCTTTAATTGAAACAGTACTTTCTTTCCCATCTTGGAATCGAATATGAGCATATTGGGAATTTGCCTCCAACAGCTCCACCTCCTCCACTAAAGGATCATATTTTGACAATCTAACATGGCGTCGAAGCAGCACAGGTCCCTGCATAGTAAGCCATGAAGGTACCGAATATCCTGTAGTAGATCTCCGCGGGTAATTAAAGAGCCTTTCATGGGGGGTCACATTAGTAGCCGTTGAAAGCAATGATCTAATGGAATGCAGGGCATCAGGCAGTACCATTTCCCACCGTGTATCCTTAAGGTTCCGGGATGTCAAAGCCAACATAACTGCCTTCCAGATCACCCCATTGTATCGTTCGCACTGTCCATTACCCTGGGGGTTATACGGGGTAGTTCTACTAGTAGAAATTCCCCGACTCTGAAGGTATTCCTTCAACTGGGAAGACATAAAAGAACTTCCCTGATCCGAATGGATATACGCAGGCATCCCAAAGATGACAAAAAGTTGAGTCAGACATTTGATAACTGTAGCAGCTGATACATCTGTGCAAGGAAAAGCAAAAGGAAACCTTGAAAACTCATCCACAACAGTAAATATATATCGATTTTGAGTCGTTGAAGGAAGAGGCCCCTTAAAATCAACGCTCAGACATTCAAATGGAGAAGTAGCCTTTATAAGATGAGCTCGTTGAGGCTTAAAGAAATTCGGTTTACACCGAGCACAGATAGAACATGATGAAGTCATCCGCTTGACGTCTTCAACTGAAAAGGGCAAATTCTTACTGCGTACGAAGTGTATCATCCTCGTAACCCCAGGATGACATAAGGCATTGTGAAGATTAATAAGCGTATCTCCGTGAATCACAGAACAATAAGCCCTCGACAGTGCATCAGCAGCAACATTATCCTTCCCCGGACGATAAACTATATCAAAATGGTAACATGCCAACTCAATCCTCCACCTCATTATTTTATCATTTTTGATCTTTCCAAAATGTTTAACATCAAACATAAAGGACACAGATTTTTGATCGGTTACCAACGTGAAATGTCGCCCCAATAAATAATGTCTCCATTTACGCAGTGCTTCTACTATTGCATATGCCTGTTTTTCTATTGAAGAATGTCTTTTTTCACTATTGTTCAAGGTACGTGAGAAAAAGACCACAGGTCTTCCATTCTGGTTCAGAGTAGCCCCAATTGCAAAATCAGAAGCATCCGTCTCAATCACAAAGGGAACCTGCTCATCAATAGAATGCACAACTGCTCCTAAGATATCCTTTTTAACATTTTGAAAACATGTCCTGGCCTCCCATGATAGAGGATATGTCGTAACCTGAATAAGGGGCCGGATCTTCTGTGAAAAGTTTGCAATCCAATTAGAATAGTAAGAAAACAGTCCAACAACTCGTTGCAAAGCCTTAGAATTAGTAGGATAAGGTAAATCGATCAATGGTCGCAAACGTTCTGGATCTTGTTTAATCTTATTTCCCGAGATAATATACCCCAGTAGATTTACCTCCGTAGTCGAAAAGATACACTTTTCTTTATTAAAAGTTAAACCAACTTTTTCCGCAGTTTGAAGGAATCTTTCTAAATTAGAATCATGCTCCACCCTTGATTTACCACACACCGTGATATCATCTAAATATGAAAAGGTGTCAGAGAGAGAGTTATCACTTATAAAAGCATCCATTGCCCGTTGAAAACAAGCAACACCATTAGTAACACCAAATGGTATTCGGCAAAACTGATACAGCTTTCCACCAGCCTCAAAGGCTGTATATGGTTGATCCCTCTTAACAATAGGAATCTGATGATAAGCACTCTTTATATCAATAGTGCTAAAAAACTTATACTGAGATACTTTGTTGATAAGCTCATCAATCTTGGGCAAAGGGTACGCATCTAATTGAGTATACCTATTAATAGTTTGAGAGTAGTCTATCACCATTCGTTTCTTATGTGTCTCATTAGTGGTGACAACTACCTGAGCCCGCCAAGGCGAACAACTAGGTTCAATGATTCCTTCCAATAAAAGACGTTGGACTTCAGAATTAATAAATTCTCTATCCTGACTGCTATACCTTCTTGACTTGGTAGCAATTGGCTTACAATTCGGCATCAAATTGGAAAAAAGTGATAATGGAGAAATGGATAAAGAAGTTAATCCACAAATGGATAAGGGTGGCTTAGTCCCTTCAAATGAAAGACTGAGAGACTCGTGTAATTTAAGCACATCATGACCAATCAAAATATCCGCACAAAGATTAGGCAAAACAGATAGGCATATATCAGTATACGTATTACCTAGAAGAATCATTTTCACAAGGCAACAACCAGCTACTTGTGAAGTAAGGGTCGTCTGAGCCATACACACCTGATAAGTAACAGGCAAGATTTTCAAACACTTTTCCTTCGCAAACTGAAGACTTATAAAACTCTCGGTACTGCCCGTATCTATGAGAGCCTTCACTTCTAACCCATTTAGTTGGGCCATAACTATAGCTTTGTTTAGGCCATGAGCAAATGCAGCAGAAATTGATGCAATAAACGCCCTATCTACAGGTTGAATAGTCGCAGAAGAGGAGGTAATTGAACCTAATGATTTACAAACACGTGCATAATGACCTCTCTTTCCACATTTACTAAACACAGCCTCCCGGGCAGGACACTTCAAACGAGGATGCCGGACGTTCCCACAAAAATAACACTTCTGAATCCTAGAGGCAACAGCCGCCGAAGTAGAAACTGTTTCAAAATCTAGTAAACCACTCCCATTAAGTCCACCCAATTCTTTTTTGTCCGGAACTGCCGAAACCACAGTCGCAGGTCGATTAGAAAGAGCATAAGAATCCGAACTTCTCTGACCCATATCCAATGTAGAAGCTTGCTCAAAAGCACTCTTGAGATCCAAAGTCTTATTTTCTAACAACCGCTGATGAATTGATCTAGACAGTAGTCCATTAATAAAAGCATCCCGTACCGATTCTTCCTTATATTCTTCGGCCGTCACGGCTTTATAATTACAGTTAGCACTAAGGTGCCGAAGTGCTTGTAAATAAGTATCCAAAGATTCTCCCACCTGCTGCCTACGAGCAGATAGAAGATAACGTGCAAATACCTCATTCTTTGGTTTAACAAAAATCTTCTCCAATGTAGAAATAGCCAAATCGTAAATTTTACAGTCCAAAATATACTTATACACATCCGGAGCAATGTAGTTGATCAGCATATTCAGCTTATTCAGAGACTCTTGTTCCAACACACCCAAAAAGTTTGTAAATGTACAATACCAATGTTTCCATTTATCATCCACTCCTGCAGAATTAGGGTCAGCATTGAATCGTTCTGGTTAAAGATATCGCTCCATTCAGATAAAAAGTTAATAAATTGAAATAAAGAATAGATTTGCTTTTCTAATCTAGGCTTTATTAACTTTAAAAATCCAGTAGCACATCTTTCAACACCAGTCTCCAACCATGACTGGAGAGAACTGAATTTAAGATGGCCACCACAAATCACCTGACATCCACTACCAATGAGTTTACAGCATATATCTCAAGGTAACAAACAACCAATTACAATACTTCTTACTAACACAGAGAACAACCACCCCATTCACCAATCACAATACTTCTTATTAAACATAGGAAATAATCACCACACCAACTAAATACATATTTTGGTTCTGTCTTCACAAAGGAGGACACAAATAACCTCCCAGAAATACCGTGGAACATAGGGTCTGATGAAAGGGTGGAACTGAAAGAAATCGGTATTTGTAGGGAAATGGTGTTATGAAAATTGAAGGGACTGAAGGCCGATAAATCCCCAGGGCCTGATAATCTACATCCCAGGGTACTTAAGGAAGTGGCCCTGGAAATAGTAGATGCATTGCTGGTCATCTTCCAGAACTCGATAGACTCTGGAACAGTACCCATGGATTGGAGGGTAGCTAATGTTACCCCACCATTCAAAAAAGGTGGCAGAGAAAAAGCGGGGAATTATAGACCGGTAAGCCTGACATCGGTAGTGGGGAAAGTGCTAGAGTCCATTATAAAAGATGTAATAGCAGAGCACTTGGAAAGCAGTGACAGGATCGGACAAAGTCAACATGGATTTACAAAAAGTAAATCATGCTTGACTAATCTACTGGAATTTTTTGAGGATGTAACTGGTAAAATAGATAAGGGAGAACCAGTGGATGTGGTGTATTTGGACTTTCAGAAGGCTTTCGATAAGGTCCCGCATAAGAGGTTAGCGTGCAAAATTAAGGCACATGGGATTGGGGGCAAGGTATTGACTTGGATAGAGAACTGGTTGGCGGACAGAAAGCAAAGAGTTGGAATAAATGGGTCGTTTTCCGAGTGGCAGGCAGCGACTAGTGGGGTACCGCAAGGATCGGTCCTAGGACCCCAGCTGTTCACAATATATATTAATGATCTGGACGAGGGAATTGGATGTAATATCTCCAAATTTGCAGATGACACAAAGCTGGGTGGGAGGGTATGCTGTGAGGAGGATGTCATGAAACTCCAGTATGATTTGGACAGGTTGGGTGATTGGGCCCAAACATGGCAAATGCACTATAATGTGGATAAATGTGAGGTTATCCACTTTGGTGGCAAAAACAGGAAGGCAGAATATTATTTGAATGGCAGTAGATTGGGAGAAGGGGAAGTGCAAAGAGACCTGGGTGTTCTTGTGCACCAGTCGCTGAAGGTAAGCATGCAGGTGCAGCAGGCGGTTAAGAAGGCAAGTGGTATGTTGGCCTTCGTAGCAAGAGGGTTCGAGTACAAGAACAAGGATGTCTTGCTGCAATTGTACAGGGCCTTGGTGAGACCGCACCTTGAGTATTGTGTGCAGTTTTGGTCACCTTACCTGAGGAAGGACGTTCTTGCCATGGAGGGAGTGCAGCGAAGATTCACCAGGCTGATACCTGGGATGGCAGGAATGACGTACGAGGAGAGATTGTGTCGATTGGGCTTATACTCACTGGAGTTTAGAAGATTGAGAGGGGATCTCATCGAAACCTATAAAATTCTGTCAGGTCTGGACAGACTAGATGCAGAAAGGATGTTTCTGATGGCCGGGGAGTCCAGAATCAGGGGTCCTAGTCTAAGGATAAGGGGTAAGCCATTTAGGACTGAAATGAGGAGGAATTTCTTCACCCAGCGAGTGGTGAACCTGTGGAATTCTCTGCCACAGAGGGCGGTGGAGGCCAGTTCATTAAATATATTCAAGAAAGTGTTGAATATATTTCTTAAGGCTAAAGGGATCAAGTGATATGGGGAGAAGGCAGGGACAGGGTACTGAATTTGGATGATCAGCCATGATCTCATTGAATGGCGGAGCAGGCTCGAAGGGCCGAATGGCCTACTCCTGCTCCTATCTTCTATGTTTCTATGCTGCTGACTGGCCTGTGATTGTAACATATGGTATTATTAATAATAGATAATCTTTTTTTGATGGTGGCTCTTTTCCTTTCCTGAAGACTTTGACTCCTTGCTGAAGTATGGTTCCATGGGCTCTGGCAGTCTTCCAGTACCTCAACCAAGTGACTATTAATCATGTATGAGGCTGGACAATGAATACTGGCAGGCATCACACCTGACTGAGCTTGACTTCCAAACACATGCATTTTCTAGCAAGGGCCATTGATCGTACTCAGGAATGGGAGTGCTGGGTTATTTTGTTTCTGCTCCTCAGCCCAGGATTGATGAAGCCAATTGCAGCACCCTTATTTCTGCCCCAACAGAGAGCACTTAAATTAGCACAGACCAGAGGGCATAAAATTGGCGCAACTAAGCTCAATTTTGGGGAACAACATCCTGCACCCCAAGGGCACCTGAAAAAATCTGACTCAAAATCCAGTCAGGCCATTTTTCAGGTGTCCCTGATGGCCACCTAAAACAGGCATTCAGTGCTTTACATATCTGAGGAGCCTAATGGATGTTTTAGGTCCACTCACCAAAATTGGACAGTGATGAGTGGGACAGGCGTCCGACCTATCTTGTTCAAGATTCTTCAGCAGCCACTGCGACCACTAACCAAAAGTAAGATTTTTAAATGCAAATTTTTGTAAGGACTTTCCTGTTGAGCTAGGTGGAGTACACATGCTTCTTTTACTCCACGGTGGTCATGATTGCCACCACGTATCCCCCCAACAACACCCTCACCCACCCCACCCCACCCTTCCAACCTACCTTCTGGGATGTCCCAGTGGCCTGGCATTGGTTCTTCAAATGCAAATGGTTTTCATCTCCATTAAAATGAATGGTGAGAAAATCATGAACTGGAAAATACACATGTGGGAAGCCCCAGCCTTACTTATTCTTACCCAACCCCATTCTTCAGTCTCCTTTTGCCCATTACCACCTGTGGTCAAGATCATAGATAGAGGCAATGGGCTGCCCGATCAATTGAAAACCCAATCTTTTTGATGTGCCCCCCTTTTTAAAAGAAGTTAACTGAAAAAGGAACAAAAGAAACGTGATTGGTTGGTGAATATTTCTATATTTCTCACTTTTTTTCCAAACTTTGGCATCTAAATTGAAGTGCCTTGGTGTAGATTAGATATACATGTTCCAAATTTTTAAACTAAATTAATTAATTGAGATGGGAGACCAGGCAATGTGTTGTTGCTGCTGCATGTGAGAGCTGGTGGACACCATTGAGGTAAAGGTGACCACATCTGCAGCAAATGTTGGCTGCTCGAGGAACTTCGGCTCAGAGTTGATGAGCTGGAGTCCGAGATACAGACACTGTGACACATTAGGGAGGGGGAGTGTTACCTGGACACTAAGTTCCAGGAGGTAGTCACACCCACTAGAGTAATGACTTCCAATTTGGCCCAAGATCAGGGACAGGAGTGTGTGACTACAAGCAAGGCAGGTATTGGGATCCAGGAGGTAGTGATGGAGGAGCCTCAGCCCTTGGCCTTGTCTAACAGGTATGAGATTCTTGCTCCCTGTGTGGACGAGGGCAGGGACTACAGGGAGGATGAGCAATCTGACCACAGCACCGTGGTACAGGGAGCCATTCAAGTGGGGGGAGTAAAAAGAAATGTTGTAGTGATAGGGGATAGTATAGTTAGGGGGATAGACACTGTTCTCTGCAGCCGAGAGCATGAATCCCGAAGGCATGTTGCCTGCCTGGTGCTAGGGTGAATGGCATCTCATCTGGGCTGGAGAGAAACTTGGAGTGAGAGGGGGATGATCCAGTTGTCATGGTCCACGTCGGCACCAATGACATAGGTAGAACAAAGAAGAGGTTCTGCTGAAGGTGTATGGGCAGCTAGGGGCTAAATTAAAAAGCAGAACCACAAAGGTAATAATCTCTGGATTACTACCTGAGCCATGAGCAAATTTGCATAGGGTAAATAAAATCAGAGAAATGAATAAATGGCTCAAAGACTGGTGTGGGAGAAATGGGTATTGATTTGTGGGGCACTGGCACCAGTACTGGGAGAAGAGGGAGCTGTTCCATTTGGACGGGCTTCACTTGAACCATGCTGGGGTTAGAGTCCTGGGGAATCGAATAACTAGGGCTGTAGAGAGGGCTTTAAACTAAATAGTGGGGGGGAGGCTCCAGGTGAGCGGGAATTTAAAAAGTCAATGAGAAATGACAAAGCAATAGAGCAGGATAGAGCTGGGGGAAATCATAACCAGAGTGTGACAGGAAGGGAAAGAATGTTTAAAAGTAAGAGTGCAACAGAAAATGGGGCAAAAACAAGGAGGAATGGTTAAAAAGACAAAGTTAAAAGCTCTATATCTGAATGCACGCAGCATTCGTAACAAGATAGATGAGTTGACGGCACAAATAGATACAAATGGGGACGATCGGATCGCCATTACAGAGATGTAGTTGCAAGGTGATCAGGGCTGGGAACTGAATATTCTAGGGTATTTGACAATTCGGAAGGAAAGACAGAAAGGAAAGGGAGGTGGGGTGGCTTTGTTGGTAAAGGATGGGATCAGTGCAGTGGTGAGAAGTGATATTGGCTCAGAAGAGCAAGATGTAGAATCGGTTTGGGTGGGGATAAAAAATAATAAAGGGAAAAAGGCTCCGGTGGGTGTAGTCTACACGCCCCCGAACAGTCGCAATACTGTTGGACAGGGTATAAATCAACAAGTAATGGAGGCCTGTAAAAAAGGTACGGTAATAAACATGGGTGATTTTAATCTCCATATTGATTGGACAAATCAAATTGGTCATGGTAGCCTTGAGGAGGAGTTCATAGAGTGCATCCAGGTTGGTTCCCTAGAACAGTATGTAATGGAACCAACCAGGGAGCAGGCTATCTTGAATCTGGTATTATGTAATGAGACAGAATTAATAAATGATCTCAAAGTAAAGGATCCTCCAGGAAAGAGTGATCATAGCATGGTTGAATTTCAAATTCAGTTGGAGGGTGAGAAAGTTGTATTTCAAACCAGTGTTCTGATCTTAAACAAAGGCAATTACAGTGGCATGAGGACAGAACTAGCTAAAGTGGACTGGAAAAATAAATTAAAGGGTAAGACAGTTGAAATGCAGTGGCGGATATTCAAGGAGATACTTCATAACTCAAGAAATATATATTCCAGTGAGAAAGAATGATTTTCAGAGAAGGGAGCACCATTCGTGGCTAACTAAGAAAGTAAAGGATGGTATCAAATTGAAAACGAAGGCATACAATGTTGCCAAGATTGGTGGGAGACCAGAGGATTGGAAAAAAATTTAAAACCAGCAAAGGATGACTAAAAAAAAAATAAAGAGAGAGAAGATGAATTATGAGAGTAAACTGGCAAGATACATTAAAATAGATAGTAAAAGCTTCTACAGGTATATAAAAAGGAAGAGGGTAGCTAAAGTAAACATTGGTCCCTTTAGAGGATGAGACTGAGGAATTAATAATGGGGAACAAGGAAATGGCAGAGACTCTGAACAAATATTTTGTATCTGTCTTCACTGTAGAAGACACTAACAACATCCCACTAATGGATAATCAAGGGGCCACAGGGAGGGGGGAACTAAAGACAATCACTATCACTAAGGAAATAGTACTTGTAAAACAATGGGACTAAAGATGACAAGTCCCTAGACCAGATGGCTTGCATCCCAGGGTCTTACAAGAAGTGGCTGCAGAGATAGTGGATGCATTGGTTGCAATATACCAAAATTCCCTGGACTCTGGAGAGGTCCCAGCAGATTGGAAAACCGCAAATGTAACACCCCTATTTAAGAAAGGAGGGAGACAGAAAGCAGGAAACTATAGGCCAGGTAGCCTAACATCTGACATTGGGTAAATGCTGCAGTCCTTCATTAAGGAAGCAATAGCAGGGCATTTGGAAAACCATAATGTAGTCAAACAGAGTCAGCATGGTTTTATCAAAGGGACGAGCAGGGTGGATAAGGGTGAACCAGTGGATGTGGTGTATTTGGATTTGCAGAAGGCATTTGAAAAGGTGCCACATAAAAGGTTACTGCATAAGATAAGAGCTCACGGAATTGGGGGTAATATATTAGCATGGATAGAGAATTGGCTAACTAACAGAAAGCAGAGAGTCGGGATAAATGGGTCATTTTCCGGTTGGCAAATGGTAACTAGTGGGGTGCCACAGGGATCGGTGCTGGGGCCTCAACTATTTACAATCTACATTAATGACTTGGATGAAGGGACCGAGTGTAATGTAGCCAAGTTTGCGGATGATACAAAGATGAGTGGGAAAGCAAGTTGTGCAGAGGACTCAAATAACCTGCAAAGGGATATAGACAGGCTAAGTGAGTGGGCACACATTTGGCAGATGGAGTATAATGTTGGAAACTGCGAGGTTATACATTTTGGCAGGAAAAATAAAAAAGCAAATTATTATTTAAATGGAGAGAGATTACAAAATGCTACATTTCAGAGGCACCTGGGGGTCTTTGTGCATGAAACACCAAAAGTTAGCATGCAGGTACAGCAAGTAATCATAAAGGCAAATGGAATGTTGGCCTTTATTTCAAAGGGGTTGCGGTATAAAAGCAGGGAAGTCCTGCTACAACTGTACAGGTTATTGGTGAGACCACACCGAGTACTGCATACAGTTTTGGTCTCCTTATTTAAGGAAGGTTATACTTGCATTGGAGGCAGTTCAGAGACGATTCACTAGGTTAATTCCAGAGATGAGGGGATTGACTTATGAGGAAAGGTTGAGCAGGCTGGGCCTATACTCATTGGAATTTAGAAGAATGAGAGGTGATCTTATTGAAACATATAAGATACTGAGGGGGCATGATAAGGCAGATGCAGAGAGTGTAATGTTATCTTAATAACGTAATTACGAGTCTCCCAAGCAGTTGTAGTGGAGTGCCATTTATTCTGTCCTGACTCTGTGTCTCGTAGTACAGTACTTCAAGCATGGCCAAGATGGCTTTGGATCCCGCCCCCGGATATGACGTCAGCCATCAACCAGCTGTCAATCAAACCCCGCTGTCTTTACGACAGCTACGGTTACCCGTACATCTTCCCCCTTCAATGAAGACATAACACAGTAACAACATAACATAACATAACACATAGAGCACTTGTCAACATCATATAGAAACAGTTAACATCATATAGAAACAGTCAGTGTAACTACACCATTGAACTAATTGCAGGTAGGTATAAACCTTACCCACACCTAGGAGTCCATTAACTGTTTACAGTCTTATCAATCCCTGTCTACAGGTCAAGTTTAACTACAGGCTTTCTGGTGCGCTGTGACCTGCGTGGCTGAACGGGTGTTTGCTGAACCACCCCAGTTGTATCCCTTAAGTTCATGTCTGTACCACACAGGTCCCTTGTCACATTATCACTACTGTGTCCTTCGTCACTTTGTGACATTTCCCTCATCTCGTCTCTTTGTGGCATTTCCCTCATCTCATCTCTTTGTGGCATTTCCCTCATCTCGTCATCCTCTCTGTCCTCCTGAGGCTGAAAGGTCTCTGTGGTTTTCAGTAGGTGCCTCGTGTTTCTGCAAAACACATTGCCGTTCTCTGTCATGACACTGTATGACCTGGGGGTGGCCTGTTGTAGAACGGTGGCTCTTTTAGGCCATGACTCAGGCCCTTCAATGCGAACTATATCCTTCTCCTGTAGAGGCACTAGTATAGTGGCTGTGCGGTCATGAAGTGTTTTTTGTTTCTGTTGTAGTTTCCGAGCCTTGTCTGCCCACACCTCATCTCTGTGGTCAGGTGTGACATAACTGGGAAGTCGTGTACAGATTTTCCGACCCAGTAAGAGCTCAGCTGGAGACTTGCCACTTGCTAGCGGGCCCGCCCTGTACGACATCAGGGCCAGATATGGGTCAGTGTTGCTGTGTGCTGCTTTCTTTAATAGTCTTTTCACAATCTGTACCCCCCTTCTGCGCTTTTTCATTAGCCTGAGGATAGAGCGGACTGGAGGTTACATGATTAAACTCACACTCTGGAGCAAATGACTGAAACTCATGACTTGCATAGGGAGGGCCATTATCAGAGACCAGGGTTAGAGGGATGCCCTGCCTGGCAAAGATTGACTTCATGTGAGTTATCACAGCTCTTGATGTGGTACTGGACAAGAGAGCCATCTCCGGATAATTGGAATAATAATCAATAACTAACAAATAGTCTTTTCCTTCATAGTGAAATATATCAGTTCCGACCTTTTCCCAAGGTTGTGATGGGAGCTCTGGTAATGAGGGGCTCTTTTGTTTGCTTGTAGTGATACTCCTGACATGTAGCACACTCGCTGATCAACTGGTCAATATCAGAGTTCATGTTTGGCCAGTAGAGTGCCTCACGTGCTCTCCTTTTTGACTTTTCTGCACACAGGTGCCCTTCATGTATCCTGTTGAGCATTTCTCGTCGCATAGAGGTGGGCACTACTATCCTGTCACACTTAAGCAGTAGTCCATTGACCACAGAGAGCTCAGACTGAATGTGATAATATTGTTTACATGACCCTTTCTTCCAGCCCTCTTGAAGATTTCTCATTACTTTACTCAGGACTGGGTCCTTTGATGTCTCTGTGACTATCACTGATAGTTGTTCCTGTGTGGCGGGCAATGCTGCGTAGACCATATCCACATGAAGAGCCACATCCTCTTCTGATTCACTGTGTTGTGTGGCATAAGGCGCAGCCCTGGATAGTATGTCTGCAATGAACATTTGTGTCCCTGGCACATATGTTAGCTCAAAATCGTAACGTTGAAGTCTCATCATTAGGCGTTGTATCCGTGGTGACATGTCACACAGATTCTTCTTTGCGATCCCTAGCAGTGGCTTATGGTCCATTTCTAGGATAACCTTGGGAAGACCATAGAAGTAGTTATGAAATTTTTCACACCCAAATGCCAAGCCAAGGCACTCCTTCTCGATTTGCGCATACCGGCACTCTGTAGCCGTCATGGAGCGTGACGCATACGCCACTGGTCGCCATTCTCCTTCATCTTCCTGTAGAAGGACAGCCCCTAATCCATTCTTGGAGGCATCTGTGGGCACTTTTGTCCTTTTTAGGGCAGAAGAACTTCAGTAGGGGTTCACTTGCTAGAATGTGTAGCAGCCCCTTCCAACCTCTCTCATGTTCATGTCCCCATTGGAACTCTGTCTCTTGGTGCAGCAGTTTTCTCAGATGAACAGTTTTCACTGCTAGATTTGGAATGAATTTTCCTAGGTAGTTAACCATGCCAAGGGCCCGCTGAACCCCTTTCTTGTCCTTTGGTTTCTCCATGTCATGTATAGCCTTTACCTTTGACTTGTCTGGCTGAATCCCCTCTGTAGAGATCTTGTCTCCGAGGAATGTGATTTAATTGACACTGAACTGACATTTGTCTTTATTTAGTTTGAGTCCATACTGCTGTATTCTCTGAAGTGTTTTCTCCAGTCTGGTGTCGTGCTCCCCCTGAGTGGAGCCCCATACTACCAGATCATCTACGTACAACCGCACTCCCTCCAGGCCCTCGATGATTTGCTCCATTTCTCTGTGAAAGATTTCTGGGGCGGAGCTAATACCAAAGGGCAGACGCTGGTAGGAGTATCAACCAAACGGGGTGTTAAAAGTGCACAGCTTAGCACTTTCTTCATCAAGTTTCAACTGCCAGAAACCATGCGAGGCGTCCATCTTAGAGAAGACTTTCGCTTCTGTCATTTCGCTGATTATTTCCTCTCTCTTTGGAATTTGGTAGTGCTCTCTTTTGACATTAGCATTAAGGTCCTTGGGATCCATGCAGACATGCAATTGATCAGTTTTCTTTGAATTGACACAGACCATGGAATTTACCCAGTCAGTTGTTTCCTCAATCTTCTTTATGACAGCTAGCCCCTCCATGCGGTCTAGCCCTTTCCTCAGTTTTTCACGGAGAGCCACTGGAACTCTCCTGCAGTTGTGCATCCTCTCTCAGTTTGATGGAGTATGTAAAGGGCAGTGCTCCGAAACCGTGAAATACATCTGCATATTTGTGTGCTATAGTCTCATGAGTCAGATTTGTACTATCTTGGGGGGCACTCTGCACACAGTTCAGTTCATTGATAGTATAGACTCGTTTTACCAAGCCCAAATCCACACAGGCCTTATCTCCCAACAGTGACTCATGTCCTTCAGGCACTATAACAAAGGTCAAAGGGTGAATGTGATTTTTTACCTTAACATTCAGCCTACACGTTCCTTTTGTTTCAATGCTTTGTCCATTGTTTCAATGCTTTGTCCATTGTATGCCTTCAAAGACACTGTCTTGTTCAGTATTTTAGGTCGCACTTTGAGATTCCGTGCATCACTCCAACTTATGAGGTTTGCCTTAGCACCTGTATCTAGCTTAAAGGGAACAATGGTGCCATTTACCAGCAAGGGAGCTATCCAAACTTCAGTCTTTGGTCCTACAGAGTGCAATTCATTAGCATTTTTGCCCTGTTTTAACTCATTTTGCACCATTCCAACAAACAAAGTCTCTGCTCCTGTCTCTTCAGTCTCAATAGCATGCACTGTCTTTTTACCTTCAGTTTTCTCTTCCCAAAAACACATCTTTGCAAAGTGATTCCTGTCTTTACATTTTGCACAGTTCTTCCCATAAGCAGGACACTGTCTGGCTATGTGTATATTACCGCAACGTCTGCATTCGTAAGGCATCATCATCTTGAACTCCGTGGGCCCTCTTGTCTCCCTTTTGTGTACCACATCCACCGGCAGGTTTTTCAGCCCCAGGGCGCACCTGCCCGCTGCTGTGCGGCTCCCTTCAAAAGTTTTCGTGTGTATGGCTGGGAGTTCACTAGCATGACATATTTTCACTGCTGCATCCAAATTTAGGTCATTGTCTCTAAGCATTCTTTCCCTCACCTTCTTGCCGAGTATTCCAAAAACGACTTGATCGCATATCATCGATTCCTTCGGGTCACTAAAGTTGCATGTTTGTGCTTTTATTTTCAAGTCCGTCAAAAAAAAATCAAAGGATTCTCCTTGCTTTTGCATGCGGGAGCGAAACACGAATCTCTCATACGTTTCATTCTTTTTTGGAGTGCAGTATTCGTCGAACCGTTCTATCACCTTGTCCAGATCATTTTTATCATCTTTGGCTGAAAACATAAATGTATTAAACAGCTCGATTGCCTGCGAGCCAGCCACTGTTACCAACAAAGCTACTTTACGTGTTCTGGAGCTAGTCGAAGCGTCAATCGCTGTGAGGTAGAGAAGAAAGCTTTGCTTGAAGCCACGCCAATTTTCATCCACATTTCCTTCGAGTTGTAGGCTAGCCAGAGGTTTTATTCCTTCCATTGTTGTAGTATATCCTTATCGTGAGTTCTCTAAATCCTGGTACCGTGTAATGTTATCTTAATAATGTAATTACGAGTCTCCCAAGCAGTTGTAGTGGAGTGCCATTTATTCAGTCCTGACTCTGTGTCTCATAGTACAGTACTTCAAGCGTGGCCAAGATGGCGTCGGATCCCGCCTCCGGATATGACGTCAGCCATCAACCAGCTGTCAATCAAACCCTGCTGTCTTTACGGCAGCTATGGTTATCCGTACAGAGAGGATGTTTCCCCTCGTGGGGAACTCTAGAACGCGGGGGCACAGTTTCAGAATAAAGGGTCGCCCTTTTAGAACTGAGATGAGGAGGAATTTCTTCTCTGAGGGTCGTAAGTCCATGGAATGCTCTGCCCCAGAGAGCTGTGGAGGCTGAGTCATTAACTACATTTAAGGTGGAGATAGACAGATTTTTGCAAGATCAGGGAGTGAAGGGTTATGGGGAGCGGGCTGGGAAGTGGCTTTGAGCCCAAGATCAGCCTTGATCTTATTGAATGACGAAGCAGGCTCGAGGGGCCAAGTGGCCTATTCCTGCTCCTATTTCTTATGTTCTTATGTATGAAATTCTGACAGGGCTAGACAGACTGGCTGCAGGGAGGATGTTTCCCCTGGCTAGGGGCTCTAGAATGAGGGGTCACAGTCTCAGGATACAGGGATGGACATTTAACATAGAAACATAGAAGATAGGAGCAGGAGTAGGCCATTCGGCCCTTCGAGCCTGCTCCGCCATTCAATGAGATCATGGCTGATCATCCAAATTCAGTACCCTGTCCCTGCCTTCTCCCCATATCCCTTGATCCCTTTAGCCTTAAGAAATATAGCCAACACTTTCTTGAATATATTTAATGAACTGGCCTCCACCGCCCTCTGTGGCAGAGAATTCCACAGCTTCACCACTCTCTGGGTGAAGAATTCCTCCTCATTCCAGTACTAAATGGCTTACCCCTTATCCTTAGACTATGACCCCTGGTTCTGGACTTCCCGGCCATCAGAAACATCCTTTCTGCATCTAGTCTGTCCAGACCTGACACAATTTTATAGGTTTCGATGAGATCCCCTCTCAATCTTCTAAACTCCAGTGAGTATAAGCCCAATCGACACAATCTCTCCTCATACGTCATTCCTGCCATCCCAGGTATCAGCCTGGTGAATCTTCGCTGCACTCCTTCCATGGCAAGAACGTCCTTCCTCAGGTAAGGCGACCAAAACTGCACACAGTACTCAAGGTGCGGTCTCACCAAGGCCCTGTACAACTGTAGCAAGACATCCTTGTTCCTGTACTCGAACCCTCTTGCTACGAAGGCCAACATACCATTTGCCTTCTTAACCGCCTGCTGCACCTGCATGCTTACCTTCAGCGACTGGTGCACAAGAACACCCAGGTCTCTTTGCACTTCCCCTTCTCCCAATCTATTGCCATTCAAATAATAATCTGCCTTCCTGTTTTTGCCCCCAAAGTGGATAATCTCACATTTATCCACATTATAGTGCATTTGCCATTTTCCTGCCCAATCACCCAACCTGTCCAAATCGTACTGGAGTTTCCCGACATCCTCCTCACAGCATACCCTCCCACCCAGCTTTGTGTCGTCTGCCAATTTGGAGATATTACATCCAATTCCCTCGTCCAGATCATTAATATATATTTTGAACAGCTGGGGTCCTAGGACCGACCCCACTAGTCACTGCCTGCCACTCGGAAAACGACCCATTTATTCCAACTCTTTGCTTTCTGTCCGCCAACCAGTTCTCTATCCAAGTCAATACCTTGCCCCCAATCCCATGTGCCTTAATTTTGCATGCTAATCTCTTATGTGGGACCTTATCGAAAGCCTTCTGAAAGTCCAAATACACCACATCCACTGGTTCTCCCTTATTTATTTTACCAGTTACATCCTCAAAAAATTCCAGTTGATTAGTCAAGCATGATTTACCTTTTGTAAATCCATGTTGACTTTGTCCGATCCTGTCACTGCTTTCCAAGTGCTCTGCTATTACATCTTTTATAATAGACTCTAGCATTTTCCCCACTACCGATGTCAGGCTTACCCTGCTTTAATATATATAATAATACCCTGTATTACTATAATACCCTGCTTTTTCTCTAACACCTTTTTTGAATAGTGGGGTAACATTAGCTACCCTCCAATCCATGGGTACTGTTCCAGAGTCTATCGAGTTCTGGAAGATGACCAGCAATGCATCTACTATTTCTAGGGCCACTTCCTTAAGTACCCTGGGATGTAGATTATCAGGCCCTGGGGATTTATCGGCATTCAGTCCCATCAATTTTCCTAACGCCATTTCCCTACAAATACTGATATCTTTCAGTTCCACACTTTCATCAGACCCTATGTTCCCCGGCATCTCTGGGAGGTTATTTGTGTCCTCCTTTGTGAAGACAGAACCAAAGTATGAATTTAGTTGGACTGCTATTTCTTTGTTTCCCATTATAAATTCCCCTGATTCTGACTGCAAGGGACCTACGCTTGACTTCACCAATCTTTTTCTCTTCACATATCTATAAAAGCTTTTACACTCAGTTTTTATGTTTCCTGCAAGCTTACTCTCATATTCTATTTTCCCTTTCTTAATTAATCCCTTTGTCCTCCTTTGTTGAATCCTAAACTGCTCCCAATCCTCAGGATTATTGCTTTTTCTGGCCAATTTATATGTCGTCTCCTTGGATCTTATGCTATCCCTAATTTCCCTTGTTAGCCACGGTTGAGTCACCTTTTTTGTTTTATTTTTATGCCAAACTGGGATGAACAAATTCTGTAGCTCATCCATTCGGTCTTTGAATGTTTGCCATTGCCTATCCACCGTCAACCCTTTGAGTGCCATTCCCCAATCAATCCTACCCAACTCGCTCCTCAGACCATCGTAGTTTCCTTTATTTAAATTGAGGACCCTGGTCTCTGAGTCAACTACTTCATTCTCCAACTTAATGAAGAATTTGATCATATTATGATCGCTCCGACCCAAGGGGCCTCGTACAACAAGATTGCTAATTAATCCTTTCTCATTACATAATACCCAGTCTAAGATGGCCTGATCTCTGGTTGGTTCCTCGAAATATTGGTCCAGGAAACCATCCCCTGAACACTCCAGGAAATCCTCCTCCACAGTAAGCACATAAGAACATAAGAAATAGGAGCAGGAGTAGGCCAATCGGCCCCTCGATCCTGCTCCACCATTCAATAACATCATGGCTGATCTGATCCTAACCTCAAATCTTCTATTACTCTCCATCCCACCCGAACCCATGTGATCTCCCGGGAGAGGCGAAAAACCAGCTAAAAAACCCAATGGCCAATTTGGGAGAAAAAATCTGGGAAATTCCTCTCCGACCCATCTAGGCGATCGAAACTCGTCCAGGAGATCACTCTGTCCTTATATTTTCTACAGTACTTACCTTCTGTAATGGCGATCTCCACCCTGTTGTGTCCGTGTGTTAATAGAGACACTGAAGACAGGAGTTGGTTTCACAGGTGTTTACTGAACAAAGTCTGGAGGGGAACTAACTGATACAACACAATATACAGGCTTATATAGCCTGAGTGGCCTTTACCGGCATTACAGTACAAAGGGGGCTCTTAAAGGCACATACACTACAATTCCTCCCCTTTTAGCCAACCAGTACATAATATTTTAAGTAATCATTAATTACATGTTACAAGAAAAATAATCTACACATTGCTGCAGTTAATTAATTATAAGTCAGTCTCTCTGGAGGCTTCCTGACTCAGTCCGGATAACGCCTCGGTGGTGTAGTAGTTTCTGGTGGTGTAGTAGGTTCTTTTGGCAAGGCTGATTCAGCTTGAATGCCAGTGTCGGGTTCATCGGGTTCCAGTATCACCGGATCGGAGGTAGATATCGGTATCTCTACTTCATCATTAGGCGTATAGAGTTGTGGTGTAGGTTGTCCCTTTTTGGATGACTCTATGATTTGGTCAGCATGGCGCCTTATTATGCTTTCTCCGATGTCCACGGTATACATCAGCGGTCCTAGTTGTGTGCAGATAGTTCCAGGCTGCCATTTCTCGGTACGGTAGTCCCGGGCCAAAACTTGTTGACCTACCTGGAAGGTTCTAGTTGGCCTTTCATTCATGCCTTGAAATTGCCGGTTCTCCACGTCCCTTCTGATGTTTGGCTTGATCAAATCCAGCCGGCATCTTAGGCTTCTATTGAAGAACATCATGGCGGGAGTTTGGTTTGTAACCATATGTGTTGCATTCCTGTATGCAAACAAGAAGTTATCCACCTTGTGGTGAAGTTTTATGTTTTCATTACCCATGGCCTTTATGGCCTTCTTGAAGGTCTGGACAAACCTTTCAGCCAATCCATTGGTGGCGGGATGGTATGGGGCGGACGTGTAGTGCTTAACCCCATTGTTTTTTAAGAACTTCCTAAATTCTTCGGACACAAATTGCGGTCCATTATCAGAACAGATCTGTTCAGGCAGCCCATTCCTGGCAAATATGGTCCTTAATACTGTGATGGTTTTTTCCGTGGTGGTGGAGGACATCTTTATTACCTCCAGCCACTTGGAGTGTGCATCAACTGCGATTAAGAACATTGAGTCCATAAAGGGACCAGCAAAGTCGATGTGTACCCTTTGCCAGGGAGATGAGGGCCACTCCCATGGATGTAGAGGGGCTTGTGGTGTAGCGTTTTGGACCTTCTGGCATCCTAGGCAGCTCTTGGTCATTTCTTCGATGTCTCCATCGATACCTGGCCACCATACAAACGCCCTGGCTAGGTTCTTCATTTTCACTCCACCCAGATGCCCCTCGTGAAGCTCCTTTAGAACTTTATCCTGGAGTTTGGGTGGAATCACCACTCTGGATCCACACATCAAGGTTCCTCGGCACACTGACAGCTGTTCTCTTCTTTGCGAGAATGCTGGCAACAGTGTTCACCATGTGCTGGCCATCCCTTCACTGTTAAATCATAGACTCGTGAGAGAGTCGGGTCATTTCTAATTTCCCTTTCAATGGCAGAATTTGTTACTGGTAGACATTCGACTATGGTAGAGTGGAAAATCTCCACTGGGTCTACGGTAGGTGCTTCTTCTACCGTTGGTAACGGTAGGCACGATAAACCGTCAGCATTCCCATGCTGTTTTGATCCTTTGTATTCTATGTTATATTGGTGTGCCCCTAGAAAAAGGGACCACCTCTGTAGCCTTTGCGCTGTCATGATGGGAACACCCTTTTTAGGGTTGAATATGGAGATGAGGGGTTGATGGTCAGTCAACAAGGTAAATTTTTGTCCGTGTAGGTAATGGTTGAATTTCTTCACTCCCCATACCAGACTGAGTGCTTCCCTGTCGATTTGGGCATAGTTATGCTCAGCTGAGTTCAATGAGCGTGACGCAAAAGCTATCGGCCGTTCCGAGCCATCAGGGAATTTATGCGATAATACTGCTCCTACACTGTAAGGGGATGCATCGCACGCCAGTCTGATTGGCAGTGATGGGTTGTAATGAGCCAAAACTTCTTTGGACGTGATTAAGTCTTTGCATTTATGGAAGGCACGTTTACAGTCTTCGCTCCATTTCCAAATTACTCCTGTTTGTAGCAGTTCATTAAGAGGGTGCAGAAGAGTTGATAAGTTCGGTAAAAATTTATGATAGTAATTTATTAATCCCAGGAATGACATTAATTGTGAAACATTTTCAGGTGCTGGGGCTTTTATGACCACTTCAATTTTTTCAGGTGACTTATGCAACACTTCCTTATTAATTATGTGGCCACAATATGATATTTGATACTGGAAAAATTCGCACTTCGGGCGATTTGCTCATAGGCCTAGTGAGCACCTGCTCCAAATTGGCAAGGTGCTCATTGTCATTTTCTCCTGTTACAAGGATGTCGTCTAGGTAGCATTGAGTCCCCGGAATCCCTTGGAGGACTTGCTCCATAGCTCTTTGCCAGATAGCTGGAGCGGATGCTACTCTGAAAACCAGTCGATTGTACTGGTACAGACCTTTGTGTGTATTTATCGTGAGATACTTTTTAGTAGCCTCCTCAACCTCCATCTGTAGATATGCCTGTGCCAAGTCAATTTTGGTGAAACGTTTCCCTCCGGATAGTGAGGCGAAAATATCTTCTATCCTCGGAAGAGGATACTGTACCGTGTGAAGGACCGGGTTTACAGTCACCTTGAAGTCTCCACAGATGCGAATTTTTCTCTGTTCTTCAGATTTATCATTATTCAACGCTTTCTTCATGACTGGGATGATGGGTGTTGCCCACTCGCTCCAATCTATTTTGGATAATACGCCTGCCTTTTCCAAATTCTCCAGCTCTGCCTCGACTGCTGGACGAATTGCGTATGGCACCGGTCTTGCCTTAAAAAACTTGGGAATTGCTGCATCTTCCACTTTTATTGAGGCGGTGATGCCTTTCAAGGTTCCTAGTTTCTCTTGAAACACTTCTTTGGCGTTGGCCAAAATGTCTTTTAATCGTTCAGGTATGACATCATCATTGTTTTTTTCCTTACTGGTCACCGTCAGTGCCTGAATGGAGTGCCAGTCTAAATGTATTTTCCTGATCCATTCACGTCCCAACAGCGGTGGACCACCATCTTGCAGAACGTATAAATACAACTTTTGTATTTCCTTGCCGTTGTATACAACAGGCACCCTTATTTTTCCTTTGGGGTATACTTTCTGCCCCGTATATGTTTTCAAGATAATGGATGTGTCTTTTAAAGGTATATGCGGAAATAGCCGCTCGTAATCCCGTCGATTTATGACGGTCAGAGCTGATCCTGTATCTAGCTCCATTTTAACTGGGGACCCTGCTCTCATGAGGGTAACCCAAATGGTCTGGTAATCTTCTTTGGCAATTACATTATGTAATTTGAGACAGCTTAGTCTCTTGTTTTCGGAGTCGCTATCGCTCTTCTGGTCTTGGGAGCTACTGTCCATCATCATTTGTACCTTTCTGTACTTTTCTTTTTTTTTCCTGTCCGTGGATTTTTTTTGTCCAGATCGGCATACCCGTGCAATGTGTCCAATCTTTCCGCATCGCCTGCATGCTTTGTCCTTGAACCAGCAGTCCCTCTGGTCATGGGTGGATCTGCCGCAGCGATAACATCTCTCAAAAGCCTGTGTCATTTCATGGGTGCTGAAGTCCTGTGTCTTTTGTTGTATCTCTGCAGCTCCTCTTGCGGCTGCTTCATATGATACAGCCATACTGAAAGCCTTGTCCAGTGCTAAATCCTTTTCAGAAAGCAGCCTTTTCTGTGTTCCTTCACTTAGGAGACCGCAGACGAATTTGTCTCGAAGATAATCTGCTAGTCCTGCCCCGAATTGGCAGTGCTTTGATAGCTTTCTTAATTCGGTGAGGTAATCAGCGTTACTTTCATTCTTGTGTTGATTGCTCTTGAAGAATTTGAATCGTTCCGCTATCAGCAGTGGTGTTGGGTTTAAGTGCTCCTGTAGGGTATCAACAATTTCTTTCAAATTCTTGTCCTTTGGTTTGGCTGGAGTGATTAAGTTTCGTAACAGCCCGTATGTCTTTGCGCCCATTAGATTTAGAAGTACTGACGCTTTTTTTTCATTTTCTATTCCATTTGCGGTGCAATATACCTCCACTCTTTCCACATATGTGGTCCAATCCTCTATCTCGTTATCAAAAGCATCAATATTGCCAGACTTAGGCATCCTAGAAAAAAAATGGCGCTTCCCGCGATTTACTTTCTTTTCTGCAGAAAAGATATGGCGCTTCCCGCGCTTCCCCGCCGCTGCTGCCGATGACAACGCTGTTTCCCGCGGGTTTCCCTTTTTATTTAATTATTTACAGGTGGAGACTCGTTCCCGCCGGAATCTCTCTGCTAGGTCTGAACGCCGACCTGCTTGCAGCGCCGGCCGTCTCCCGAGTGCTCCCTCCCCGTCTGTTACTGCTTGCCTTCGCTGCTTGGCCTAGCTGCAGAGCCAGCCGCTGGAGCCCCAGCCCGACGCCCAGGAAGGATTATTGCAGTACCTGCCACCAGCTTGGCTAGCTGGTGAAACCACAGCTTTTTCTTTTTCTTGATTTTCTTCGACTTTGGACAACTGAGGAATCGATGTCCTTGAGGTGCTGCCGAATTGCAGGTAAGTCCATTTCCAATTCGTCGCCACTGTTGTGTCTGTGTGTTAATAGAGACACTGAAGACAGGAGTTGGTTTCACAGGTGTTTACTGAACAAAGTCTGGAGGGGAACTAACTGATACAACACAATATACAGGCTTATATAGCCTGAGTGGCCATTACCGGCATTACAGTACAAAGGGGGCTCTTAAAGGCACATACACTACACACCCCAGCCAGGAACAGGAATAAAACCATCTCCTGAAATCTAACACAGAATCAGAACACAAGAAGTAGGAGCAGAACCAGGCTACACAGCCCCTGGGCCCGCTACACTACCCACAGGGCCATGACCATTCCGAACCTAGGCTCATGTCCAATTTCCTGCCCGCTCCCCGTAACCCTTAATTCCCTTTACTTCTAGGAAACTATCTATTTCTGTTTTAAATTTATTTGATGATGTAGATTCCACAGCTTTCTGGGGAGGCAAATTCCACAAACCTACCACCCTCTGAGTGAAGAAGTTTCTCCTCATCTCAGTTTTGAAAGAGCAGCCCCTTATTCTAAGATTATGCCCCCTAGTTCTAGTTTCACCCATCATTGGGAACATCCTCACCGCATCCACACGATCAAGCCGCTTCACACTCTTATATGTTTCAATAAGATCGCCTCTCATTCTTCTGAACTCCAATGAGTAGAGTCCCAATCTACTCAATCTCTCCTCATATGATCACCCCCTCATCCCTGGGATTAACCGAGTCAACCTTCTTTGTACTGACTCGAGAGCAAGTATGTCTTTTCTTAAGTATGGACACCAAAACTGTATGCAATATTCCAGGTGCGGTCTCACAAATACCTTGTACAACTGCAGCAATACCTCCCTGTTTTTATATTCTATCCCCCTAGCAATAAAAGCCAACATTCCATTGGCCTTCTTGATCACCTGCTGCACCTGCATACTAACTTTTTGAGTTTCGTGCACCAGGACCCCCAGATCCCTTTGTCCTACAGTACTTTCCAGTTTCTTGCCATTAAGATAATAACTTGCTCTATGGATTTTTCCTGCCAAAGTGCATAACCTCACACTTTCCAGTATTGTATTCCATCTGCCAAATCTCTGCCCACTTACTTAGCCTGTCTATGTCCCTTTGCAGGTTTTTTATGTCCTCCTCACTCACTACTTTCCCTCCCATCTTTGTATCATCTGCAAACTTTGATATGTTACACTCGGTCCCCTCCTCCAAATCATTAATATAGATTGTAAAGAGTTGGGGACCCAGCACTGACCCCTGCAGAACACCACTAGTTACTAATTGTCAGTCTGAGAATGAACCATTTATCCCAACTCTCTGCTTTCTGTTAGAGAGCCAATCCTCCACCCACGCCAGAATATTACCCCCAATTCCGTGATTTTTTATCTTGAGCAATAATCTTTTGTGTGGCACCTTGTCAAATGCCTTTTGGAAGTCTAAACACACTACGTCCACTGGTTTCCCTTTATCCACCCTGTATGTTACTTCCTCAAAGAACTCAAGCAAATTTGTCAAACACAGGTTGGGTGTTTGGGCAGAAACATGGCAAATGCACTATAATGTGGATAAATGTGAGGTTATCCACTTTGGTGGCAAAAACAGGAAGGCAGATTATTATTTGAATGGCAATAGATTGGGAGAAGGGGAAGTGCAAAGAGACCTGGGTGTTATTGTGCACCAGTCGCTGAAGGTAAGCATGCAGGTGCAGCAGGCGGTTAAGAAGGCAAATGATATGTTGGCCTTCGTAGCAAGAGGGTTTGAGTACAAGAACAAGAATGTCTTGCTGCAGTTGTACAGGGCATTGGTGAGACCACACCTTGAGTATTGTGTGCAGTTTTGGTCGCCTTACCTGAGGAAGGACGTTCTTGCCATGGAGGGAGTGCAGCGAAGATTCACTAGGCTGATACCTGGGATGCAGGAATGACGTACGAGGAGAGATTGTGTCGATTGGGCTTATACTCACTGGAGTTTAGAAGATTGAGAGGGGATCTCATCGAAACCTATAAAATTCTGTCAGGCCTGGACAGACTAGATGCAGAAAGGATGTTTCTGATGGCCGGGGAGTCCAGAACCAGGGGTCATAGTCAAAGGATAAGGGGTAAGCCATTTAGGACAGAAATTAGGAGGAATTTTTTCACCCAGAGAGTGGTGAACCTGTGGAATTCTCTGCCACATAGGGCGGTGGAGGCCAGTTCATTAAATATATTCAAGAAAGAGTTGGATATGTTTCTTGAGGCTAAATGGATCAAGGGATATGGGGAGAAGGCAGGGACAGGGTACTGAATTTGGATGATCAGCCATGATCTCATTGAATGGTGGAGCAGGCTCGAAGGGCCGAATGGCCTACTCCTGCTCCTATCTTCTATGTTTCTATGACTTCCCCTTCATGAAACCATGCTGAGTTTGTCCTATTAAATTATGTTTATCCAAATGTCAAGTTACTGTCTCCTTAATAATGGACTCTAACATTTTACCAACCACAGATGTTAGGCTAACAGGTCTATAGTTTCCAGCCTTATGCCTACTACCCTTTTTAAATAAGGGTGTTACATTAGCAGTTTTCCAATCTGCCGGGACCTTTGCTGAGTCCAGGGAGTTTTGGAAAATTAGTACCAATGCATCCAAAATCCCTACCGCCACTTCCCTCAAGACCCTAGGATGTAAGCCATCAGGTCCAGGGGATTTATCCGCCTTGAGTCCCATTATTTTACCAAGTACCACTTCCTTAGTGATTTTAATCGTATTTAGCTCCTCCCCCCGCTAGAGCCCCCTGTTTGTCCAGTGTTGGGATATTCTTAGTGTCCTCTACCGTAAAGTCTGATACAAAATATTTGTTCAGTGTTTTTGCTATCTCCATGTTTCCCACCATTAATTTCCCGGTCTCATCCTCTAAGGGACCAACATTTATTTTAGCCACCCTGTTTCTTTTTATATAACTATAGAAACTTTTGCTATCTGTTTTTATATTTTTTGCTAATTTACTTTCATAATCTATCTTCCCTTTCTTAATCAATCTTTTAGTTATTTTTTGCTGTCTTTTAAATACTACCCAATCTTCTAGCCTCCTACTAGATTTGGCTACCTTATATGCCCTTGTTTTTAGTCGGATACTATCCTTAATTACTTTACTTAGCCACGGATGGCTCTCTTCTTTTACACCCTTTTTTCCTCAATGGAATATATATTTTTTTGGAAGTTGTAAAATAACTCCTTAAATGTACACCACTGATCATGTACTGTCTTATCCTTTAATCTATTTTCCCAGTCCACTCTACTCAATTCCGCTCTCATACCTTCATAGTCTCCTTTATTCAAGCTCAGCATGCTTGTTTGAGATCCAACCTTCTCACCCTCTAATTGAATATGGAATTCAACCATGTTATGGTCACTCATTCCAAGGGGATCCTTTACTAGGACATTTTTAATTAATCCTGTCTCATTACACAGGACCAAATCTAAGGTTGCTTGCCCCCTGGTCAGTTCAGTTACATACTGCTCAAGAAACCCATCCCTAATACACTCAATGAACTCATCCTCAAAGCTGCTCTGCCCAATTTGATTTGTCCAGTTAATATGATAGTTAAAATCCCCCATAATTATAGCTGTTCCCTTATTACAAGCCTCAACTATTTCCTGATTAATACTCCGTCCAACAGAGTTGCAACTGTTCGGAGGCCTATAGACTACACCCACCAGTGTTTTTTTCCCCTTATTATTCCTTATCTCCACCCAAACTGTTTCACTATCCTGCTCCTTTGACCGAATATCATTTCTCTGTATTGCAGTGATTCCTTCCTTTATTAACATAGCCACCTCCCCTTCCTTCCTGCCTGTCCTTCCTGATTGTTAAATACCCTGGTATGTTTAATTCCCAGTCATGGTCACCCTGCAGCCATGTTTCTGTAATGGCCACAAGATCATACCCATATGTAGTTATTTGTGCCGTTAACTCATTCATTTTGTTATGAATGCTACGTGGATTCAGATAAAGAACTTTCAAATATGGTTTGTGACACTTAATTCCTGTTTTTTCCCCTTTTACTACTTTACCTTTTACTCCATACCTTCTGTCCCTTCCTGACATGTTCTGTTTTTTAATTCCCCCACTGCTACCTAAGTCTATGACCTTCTCCGTTGTCATTTCTGTTATTTGCTTTCTAGAAACCTCTCCCCCACTAATTAGTTTAAAGCCCTCTCTACAGCCCTAGTTATATGATTTGCCAGGACTCTCGTCCCAGCACTGGCCAAGTGGAGTCCATCCCAATGGAACCACTCCCTCCTGTCCTAGTACTGGTGCCAGTGTCCCAAGAAGCAAAACGCATTTCTCCCTCACCAATCTTTGAGCCATGCATTTAACTCTTTAATTTTATTTATCTTAGCCAAATTCGCTCGTGGCTCAGGTAATAACCCAGAGATTATTACCTTTGAGGATCTGTTTTTTAATTTGACCCCTAGCTGCTCATACTCCTTTAACAGTACCTTCTTCCTTGTCCTATCTACGTTGTTTGTACCAACATGGACCACGACAACTGGATCCTCCCCCTCCCACTCCAAGTTTCTTTCCAGCCCAGAAGAGATGTCCTTAACCCTGGCACCGGGCAGGCAACACAGCCTTCGGGACTCCCGCTCTTGACTGCAGAGAACCCTATCTATCCCCCTAATGATACTATCCCCTACCACTACAACATTTCTTTTTACTCCCTCCACTTGAATGGCCCCCTGTACGATGGTGCTGTGGCCAGGTTGCTCATCCTCCCTGCAGTCCCCGCTCCCGCCCTCACATGGAGTAAGAACCTCGATCCTGCTTGACGAGAGCAAGGGCTGCGGCTCCTTCAACACTACCTCCTGGATCCCTGTACCTGCCTCACTCATAGTCACACCGTCCTTTCCCTGACCATGGACTACATCTGCATTAATTAATTTCATAGGTGTGACCACCTCCTGAAACATAGAGTCCAGGAACTTCTCCCCCTCCCTGATGTGTCGCTTTGTCTGAAGCTCGGTCTCAAGCTCTTTAACATGGAGCTTGAGTTCCTCTAGCAGCAAACACTTATCGCAAATGTAATGATCGTGAGCCTCAATGGGGTCCACCAGCTCTCACATTTCGCAACAGTGACACATCACCTGTTCACCCATATCTATGTAATTAATTAAATTTCTTATTATTAGTTATGAAGACCCTCTGCCCCGATATAGATGATATTACACCACTATTTAATAGGACTTACCAACTTAAAGGTATAGAAGAGAAAGAAGAGGACCTACCAACCAGCTGATCACCAACCTCCCTCATGAATGCTGTCTGGGGGACCTGTCTGGTTGAATTGTCTCGCTGGATTAGCCTGAGAGAGGGAAGCAAAACAGAGTAAAAAGCACCCCCTCACCTCCCACTTGCCCGAACTCTGCCACTTACTAAACTCTACTTACACTCATTGCGACCGCACTCAGCGCTACCGCACTAAGCCCGCCCCTTTTTATACCCGGATTCTACTTCCAGTTTAAACTCCCTAACAGCTTAATTTACTCTAAAAAAATTTAACTTACTTCAAATAATTAACTTTTTACTCACTAAAATTCAGTAAATGCACTTAAAAGACTTTTTCTGCCACTTACCAAACTCTGCTTAAACTCAATGCGATTTGCACTAATTTGGTTGGCCCAATCTATATGTAGATTAAAGTCACCCATGATGACTGCTGTGCCCTTATTGCACGCTTCTTTAATTCCCCTTTTAATGCCATCCCCAACAACCGCCTTACTGTTGGGAGGTCTATATACCACTCCCACTAATGTTTTTTTCCCCTTAGTATTTCTCAATTCTACCCATACAGATTCCACATCATCAGAGCTAATATCCTTCATCACAATTGTATTAATCCCTTCTTTAACCAGTAATGCTACCCCACCTCTCTTTCCTTTTTGTCTATCTTTCCTGAATATCGAATACCCCTGGATGTTGAGTTCCCAGTCTTGGCCATCCTTGAGCCACGTTTCCGTAATCCCAACCAAATCATATTCGTTTACCTCGATTTGCGCAGCCAATTCATCCACCTTATTACAAATGCTCCTCGCATTAAGACACAAAGCCTTCAGGCTTGTTTTTTTAACGCTCTTAGACCTATTAGAATTATTATTTACTGTGGCCACGTTTGATTTAAACCGTTGATTTCTTTGACTGCCACTTTTGTTTTCCTCCTTCCAATCTTTTGCTTTTATCCCTGTTTCCCTTTCCTCTGTCTCCCTGCTCAGGTTCCCAACCCCCTGCCATTTTAGTTTAAACCCCCCCGAACAGTGCTAGCAAACCTCCCTGCAAGGATATTTGTCCCGTTCTGGTTCAGGTGCAACCCGTCCGACTTGTACAAGTCCCACCTTCCCCAGAAGCAGGACCAGTGATCCAGGAAACTAAAGCCCTCCCTCCTGCACCAACTCTTTAGCCACGCATTCATCTGCTCTATCCTCCTATTCCAATACTCACTAGCACGTGGCACCGGGAGTAATCCAGAGATTACAACCTTTGAGGTCCTGCTATTTAATCTGCTACCTAGCTCCCTAAATTCTTGCTGCAGGACCTCATCCCTCTTCCTACCCATGTCATTGGTCCCAATGTGAACCACGACGTCTGACTGTTCACCCTCCCCCTTCAGAATGCCCTGCAGCCGTTCAGTGACATCCTTGACCCTGGCACCAGGGAGGCAACAAATCATCCTGGAGTCATGTCTACGGCCACAGAAATGCCTATCTGTTCATCTTACAATGGAATCCCCTACCACTATTGCTCTCCCACTCTTTTTCCTCCCTTCCTGAGCAGCAGAAGCACCCCTGGTGCCAGAAAGTTGGCTGCTGCTACCTTCCTCTGGTAAGTCATCCCCCTCAACAGTATCCAAATGGGTATACCTGTTTGAGAGGGGGATGGCCACAGGGGTCCCCTGCACTACCTGCCTGCCTCTACTGCTCTGCCTGATGGTCACCCATTTCCCTTCTGCCTGTGCAGCCTTTACCTGCGGTGTGACCAACTCACTAAACGTGTTATCCATGACCCTCTCAGCATCGTGAATGCTCCAAAGCCCATCCATCCGCAGCTCCAGCACCGCAATGCGGTCTGCTAGTAGCTGCAGCTGGATGCATTTCTGGCACACATGGTCGTCAGGGACACCGGCAGTGTCCCTGAATTCCCACATAGAGCAAGAGGAGCATAACACGGGGCTGGGCTGTCCTGACATGACTTACCCTTTAATTAATTTAAATTAAATCAATACCACCAATTTAATGATATACTCAAGGGCGCTTGCCTGCCAGCAGTCCCCGCTACACCACAGAGACCCTAGAAATTATAAACCACAGAATTTAAGTTTTGTAAAGAAGGAGAAAGAGTAAATAATTACCAACCAATCACTTACCCGCTTTCTGGTGGCGTCACACTTGGATTACTTTTTACCTCTCTCCTTCCCTCGGACTTCGGAGATTGGAGACTGGTAGGCCTTACCTGGTCTCGGAGCTGTTTATCAACTCGCCGCCGCTCAGTCTCATTCCCTCGCAGATCCGCCCGCCTGCTTCCGCTGCTCTGAGGCCTTAACTGGTCTCGGAGCTGTTTTTGAACTCGCCGCCACTCAGCCTTGTTCTCTTGCAGGTCCGCCCGCCTGCCTCCGCTGCTGTGATGAAGAGAAATTTTTTCACTGAGAGGGTGGTGAACCTGTGGAATTCTCTACCACAGCAGGCTGTGGAGGCCAAGTCACTGAATATATTTAAGAAGGAGATAGATAGATTTCTAGACACAAAAGGCATCAAGGGGTATGGGGAGAGAGCGGGAATATGGTATTGAGATAGAGGATCAGCCATGATATTGAATGGCGGAGCAGGCTTGAAGGGCCGAAAGGGCTACTCCTGCTCTTATTTTTCTATGTTTCTAGATAGAAATATAACTACTAGTGTCCAATATACACGCTAGTCCCTGCGTTGCCACCAGTCGCGGAGGATAAAAGACAATAGATATGTGACCCTGCTTCTGGGCCACTGCCAAGGTATTAAGATTTAACAGATTTTTAGATTTGTTTTTCCCTTTTCGGCCCTGGGTTTCTTTCCTGATTTTTTTGCCTCTCCCAAGAACTGACATGGCTGGCTGCAGGAGTTAGGAAGTGTCTAGTCATGATGCTCCAAGCATCACGAATGGGGGCAGGCTTGATGGACCAACTGGTCTTTCCCTGTCTGTCATTTTCATATGTTACTGTAAAACCAATTACTAAGAATTGCATGACAGGTTCAGGGGTAACTCACTCCCTGTGGAAAAGTGCTGTGCATCTTCTTGGCATCTCCCCATAGGAGCATGCCTGAGATTTCAAATTGAACTTGTGAAGGATCGCACTGTCCACCTGGACCGCAGCACCTCATGACATAGTGTATTGGTGTGCAGTGCCCTGTGCCACTGCTCTACCCAGATAATTAAGTTTTGTACCAATGAAGCCATCCATTCTAAAGGGAGCCTAAAGTTGTTGCGGGGGGGATTGATTTTTTTCATATCCTGTATAATTTTAATAAAATCCCATCGGTTGTTTGACTTAATAAACATTTTTGAACTCTGGGTTTTTTAATTTAAATCTAAAAATCAGTCAGTGGATTCTGCTCAGAATGTCTATACACAAGAAAGTCGCCTGTGACTTTGAACTAATGAATGAAAAGGATCTCTTATATGTTAAGGAATGTTCCAGAATCAGACAAATCAGAAATTGTGTTTTCTTAACAAAAAAAGGAGTGCATTTTATGCCTTAAATTTGTATGTATTTTGATTAGCAATTGATCTACCAAGTAATCATGAAATTATTTCTGCAAATGAAGAGTGCTTCTTAACGTAAACTGGATTTTTTTTAGCAAAGTAATGAAGCTGACTGTAATTTTCTGATTTATATAAATCTTCCAAGATCAGCAATAGTTTGCATCATTTCCTTAAGTGAATCAATATAGCCATGGAGAGGGCACTGATCGATCTCTGTTCTTTGACTTGGCTTTCTTTAGAAATGTAAAGCAGATCCTTTATATGTGAAGCACTTCATATTGTGACATATTTCATGGAGGGGTAATGGGTTGCAGATCACTTGTGAATGACAAATTTGTAATGAATTCTAAACAAATGAGGCATTCCTGCCATAAGAATGTTATTTTTTTTGAAGCGCTCTCCATTGCAATTAAGGTCGCAACATTGATCTTGTTTGCAATTCTTCCAAACCTTTTTTATATGGAATCTCAGAGACAGTTTAGTATATTTTCTATAATGTACAAAGAAGCTGTGTGCTATATTTGCACTCTTTATTTGTTTATTTTTCTCATCCTTTTTGCAACATGAGATTCAAAAATACTTGAATATTTATTGGAAAACTTACAACCCAATATTCATTAATATTATGATCTTCTATACATAAGTTAAAAGATTTCAGCTAATCACAGAATGGGAGATGCCATATTCTCTACATTTATGCTGCCAAGAGGTGGAAACATGACAAGGCTTGGCCTATTCCTCCCAATGCTTTCAGTGAGGAACAAGAGTTCCTGTGATCCAACCTTAATGACAGAACATCATATTTCCAGCTTTGGAAAATATTAGGAAGGTGATGTGTAGGGGGTGGCGGGTGGCGCTTGCGCCCAGTCAGTTATGTCTCCTGACTGCCTGTGAGCGGTCCGAATCGCTCCCACACGCCTGGATTCTAGACACCGGACTTAGGTACAGGCGGCGACACAGAAAAACTCGAGTAGACAGGTGGTTTGGTGTAAGAAAACCAAGATTTTATTAAAACAGAAAATAAAACAGTCTTATGAGAAGTCACTAGTATAAAATACAGGCAAATACGAAAATGTTATACTTATACAGGGAATGGGGAACACACGGCACATCGAGAGAAAAACAACTACATTAACAATCCCCTTATCCTTATCCCACCCCTATACCTAACTAGATTAAGCTATGAGGGGCCAGAATTCATGCTCACCAATCCAAAGCAAAGCCAGCTGTTTTAATGGATGCGGGTTTTGAGGCTTGGTCTTCTGTCCTTTTAGGTACCCCGTCGCCACATGGTCTCAGGGGCGCAGTGCTGGAGCTGCTGCTGCGACACACCTTTCTTCTCCTCAGCTACTGTCGTTGTCTCGTCGCGATGGGTTCTCTTCTTCTTCTCCCTCGGGCGGTCGTCAGCGGTAACGTTGTGCCTATAGGGCAGTTGGCAGTCTTTACTGGTTAGATTTTCCTACCCAAGCGTCAAACGCCAGTATATTCGTTGTGGCGTGGACACCTACGTTTATTCGCAGCGTTCAACAAGATTCGTGCCTCCCCAAGCGCCAGCTTATAACTAGGCGCTTGGCCTTTACCAATACGTTTTTTGCTGCCCTGCTCTGCTCTTATCGAGTTGTTACTTTCTTCTTCATCTCTATTCGTCTCATCTCGTTCGCCTCATTTCCTCCGCCCTCTCTCGTGGCCCGGGCGTTCTGGGTGACTTTGGACTCGGGTCTCGTTCTCCTCCCCTGCACTTGGTATGGATGTCCTTGACTGTTGAAAATTTACTGCGGGGAGCGAGGAGAGAACCTGCCACGAGGCCAGGGCATGAGTGCGGGCAGCAGCAGCCCATGGCCCGACAAGAGGTCAGAGTGCAGAGAGCGATTGCTACTCGGGGCCTACAGTTATACTCCTTTCGAATGGCCCTTATCTGTGCGCCAAATCAGGTTAGTTCGTTGCTTCAGTTTTGGCGGGCTGTTTTAAATGATTATAGCAATCTAAGTTAACTGGATTTAGATGGCCGTTTATCGCACCTAATGGCCTGATGTCCGGGCTGTATTGTCATTAATGCATTCTAATCGGCCTGTCCAGCCTTGATGGCTCCCATAAGCTGTTTCCAATTATTTATGCGGACAAACTAATGGCCTCATGTATAGGCCTAACTGGTTTTGATCTGTCTACGATCTGACGTAATGCATGTTCAGTGTAGCTGTCTGGTTTTCAAAGCACAAAGTCCTTTTCACAGAAACTGCATTTTAAGTTTCAATTTCCCAAAACTGCTTGTGCTGCCACAGAGTCCAAGCTTTGTTTAAAATCTTGCAGGCTTTTGGTCACGAGGTGCAGACGCCATCTTTTGGGTACCCTTTTTAAAAAGTCCATGCAGGGTCCCTTTTATTAATAACCTTGGGGGAATGTGGGAATTTTGCGACTCTTACAGATGTCTTAGCTTGGAACCCAGTCACCTTGTGCTGAATTGAATTTTTATATAAATATATAGATTTAAACAATTGGTGCTGGAGTATAAGACCATCTTGATCTATAATATATGACAAGCTTTATCCTGAAATATTCCTTTGGATCTAAAGGGCTATCTACCACAACTCTCTGTCTGTAATGAGATTGATGTCATTCTAAAAATAGAAGATGCCAGACACTGATATATAAATAAATAATCTGGTAATTTGTGGACCAGCACCAGAAATATGACCATGAAAACAGCCAGATTGTTGTAAAAACTCAACTGGTGAACTAATGTCATACCTACAGGTTTCTGGGGAAAAAACTTCTATTATTCAGTAGTAAATGGAAACATTCATGCTCCTTATATAGCTAAAAAATAGGGGAGGGTGAACACTACGCAAAATCTATTCCTGTGACAGTTAGTAGAATCATTATAAAACAACAAATTGTATTTATATAGCGACTTTACCATGGTAAAACATCCTAAGGCCTTTCACAGGAGTGTTATCAAACAAAATTTGACATCAAGCCACATAAAAAGATATTAGGGCAGATGAGATGTAGGATTTAAGGAGCATCTTAAAGGAATAAAGAGAGGTGGAGAGGTTTAGGGAGGGAGTTCCAGAGCTTCGGGCCTCGGCAACTGAATGCACAGCTGCCAATAGTGGAGTGATTAAAATCGGGGATGCGCAAGAAGCCAGAATTGGAGGAGTGTAGATATCTCGGCGGGGGGGAGTGTGGGGCTGGAGGAGATTACAGAGTTAAGGAGGGGCAAGGCCATGGAGGGATTTGAAAACAAGGCTGAGAATTTTAAAATCAAGGCATGGCTTAACTGGGAGCCAATGTAGGTCAGTGAGCACAGGGGAGATGGGTGAGCCGGACTTGGTGCGAGTTAAGACACAAGCAGCAGAGTTTAGGATAATCTCAAGTTTACGGAGGGTGGAAGATGGGAGGCCAGCCAGGAGTGTTTTGGAATAGTCAAGTCTAGAGGTAACAAAGGCATAGATGAGGGTTTCAGCAGCAGATGAGCTGAGGTAGGGACAGAGATGGGCAATGTTATAGAGGTGGAAATAAGGGATGGTGTGGATATGTGGTCGGAAGCTCAACACAGGGTCAAATATGACACCAAGGTTGCGAACAGTCCGGTTTTGCTTTGCACAAGGACAAATCTGAAAATAATTATAAATGTGAAAAATCCTACAGCACTATTGGAAGAAGAGCAGAGGAGTTCTCTCTGGTTTCCTGGCCAATATTTAACATTCAACCAACATCATCAATAAAACCAGATGATCTGATCATTATCACATTGCTGTCCATGGTAGCTTGCTGTGTGCAAATTGGCTGCCGGGTTTCCTACATTACAACAGTGACTATATTTCAAAAGTATTTCATTGGCTGTAAAGTGCTTTGGGACTACCTGAGGTTGTGAAAGGTGCTATATAAATGCTAGTTATTTATTTCTTTAAATCTAGAAATTGCTAACCACTGGTATGCAAGTAACCTAAAAAAGGAGACAATTGTATGTATTGTTATTACATAGAATGTACAGCAAAAAAACAGGCATCAGCCCAATTGATCCAGGCCGATGCTTATGTTCCACACGAGCCACCTCCCTACCCCTCTTCATCTCACCTTATCAGCATAACCTTCTATTCCTTTCTCCCTCATGTACTTATCCAGCCTCCCCTTAAATGCCTCTATGCTATTCACCTCAACCACTCCCTGTGGTAGCGAGTTCCACATCCTCGCCACTCTCTGAGTAAAGAAGTTTCCCCTGAATTCCCTATTGGATTTATTAGTGACTATCTTATATTTGTGGCCTCTAGTTTTGGTTTTCCCCACAAGTGGATTGTTTGGCTTCTATTTGTGTTCCATTCCCTATGTTATTTTTTATAAAGTAATAGATTTTTTTCATTAATCTCTCCCTGGCATTTTAGGGGAAATGCTATCAATAACCAGCACTTACTACAAATGTCCTTTGATGGAGAATTTAGATTTATTTTGACTGCAGGATTTCATGAGTGGCCAATTGTTGCATCAGTTTCTGAAACAATAAAACTACAGAGTGCACCCACACAAACTGCCGCAACTTCCAATCAGTGTGTCGACTCCAGCTCCTTCAGAGCTGAGTGAAAGGGTGTCGTAGTATTTGCTGGGGGAGTTGTGTGGCTCCCACCAGCTGGCTGGGACACGCTCAGTCCGATCCACAGTAGTCCACGCCAGTCCAGTCGACGCAGGCCACCCGGCCAAGGGCGCAGCAAGACTGAACATCGCTCAGCTTTCGTATTTCTGCAAGCAATCTTCCCTATAACACCGTGCGTTCCCTCTAGATCTACAATATAATGGGGTATTAGGATCATCCGTTGTACTTGCTGAAACTGGAATAAATGCATCTCCAATAGTGATGCAGAGATCTACTTTGATTGCTTTGTTTTGTATCAGCATTAATGTTCTGCCTGGAAGCCCGTTAACACCGCAACAGTTCCTTTAGGTGGACTGGGATTTTAAGGGGCTGGACAGCTGAAAGTTGTTTCCAGGGACTGAAAAAGACTTGCATTTACATAGCGCCTTTCATGACCACCGGATGACTCAAAGCGCTTTACAGCCAATTAAGTACTTTTTGAAGTGGAGTCACTGTTGTAATGTGGGAAACGTGGCAGGCATTCTGCACACAGCAAGCTTCCAGAAAGAGCAATGTGTTGATAACCAGATAATCTGTTTTTGTTATGTTGGTTGAGGGATAAATATTGGCTAGTACACCAGGGATTAATTCCCCTACACTTCCTTGAAATATTACGATGGGATCATCCAAAAGACGGCACCTCCGACAGTGTAGCATTCCCTCAGTACTGACCCTCGGACAGTGCAGCACTCCCTCAGTACTGCTCCTACGACAGTGCAGCGCTCCCTCAGTACTGATCCTCTGACATAGAAACATAGAAGATGGAGTAGGAGTAGGCCATTCAGCCCCTCGAGCCTGCTCCGCCGTTCAATGCGATCATGGCTGATCATCCAAATTCAGTACCTGGTCCCTGCTTTCTCCCCATACCTCTTGATCCCTTTAGCCTTAAGAAATATATCCAACTCCTTCTTGAATATATTTAATGAACTGGCCTCCACCGCCTTCTGTGGTAGAGAGTTCCACAGGTTCACCACTCTCTGGGTGAAGAAATTCCTCCTCATTTCTGTCCTAAATGGCCTACCCTTTATCCTTAGACTGTGTCCCCTGGTTCTGGACTCCCCGAACATCGGGAACATCCTTCCTGCATCTAGTCTGTCCAGTCCTGTCAGAATTTTATAAGTTTCAATGAGATCACCTTTCATTCTTCTAAACTCCAGCGAGTACAAGCCCAATCGACCCAATCTCTCCTCATACGTCATTCCTGCCATCCCAGGTATCAGCCTGGTGAATCTTCGCTGAACTCCTTTCATGGCAAGAACATCCTTCCTCAGATAAGGCGACCAAAACTGCACACAATACTCAAGATGTGGTCTCACCAAGGCCCTGTACAACTGCAGGAAGACATCCTTGTTCCTGTACTCAAACCCTCTCGCTACGAAAGCCAACATACCATTTGTCTTCTTAACCGTCTGCTGCACCTGCATGCTTACCTTCAGCGACTGGTGCACAAGGACGCCCAGGTCTCGTTGCACTTCCCCTTCTCCCAATCTATTGCCATTTAGATAATCTGCCTTCCTGTTTTTGCCACCAAAGTGGATAACCTCATATTTATCCACGTTATATTGCATCTGCCATGTTTCTGCCCAATCACCCAACATGTCCAAGTCATCCTGGAGTTTCTCGACATCCTCCTCACGGCACACACGCCCACCCAGCTTTGTGTCATCTGCAAATTTGGAGATATTACATCTAGTTCCCTTGTCCAGATCATTTATATATATATATTGTGAATAGCTGGGGTCCAAGGACCAATCCCTGCGGTACCCCACTAGTCACTGCCTGCCATTCAGAAAAAGACCCGTTTATTCCAACTCTTTGCTTTTTGTCTGCCAACCAGTTCTTTATCCAAGTCAATACCTTGCCCCCAATCCCATGTGCATTAACTTTACATGCTAATCTCTTATGCGGGTCCTTATCGAAGGCCTTCTGAAAGTCCAGATACACCACATCCACTGGTTTTCCCTTATCTATATTGCCAGTTACATCCTCAAAAAATTCCAGTAGATTAGTCAAGCACCTTTTGTGAATCCATGTTGACTTTGTCCGATCCTGTCACTGTTTTCCAAGTGCCGCAACAATCACCAGGCAGGAGTGTTCCTTCCCAGTCGGGGAACACTTCAGCAGTCAAGGACATTCAGCCTCCGATCTTCGGGTAAGCATTCTCCAAGGCGGCCTTCGAGACACACGACAACGCAAAATCGTCGAGCAGAAACTGATAGCTAAGTTCCGCACCCATGAGGACGGCCTCAACCGAGATCTTGGGTTCATGTCACGCTACATGTAACCCCACCTGATGCAGGGTCATCCAGACTCGAGTCGACATTGGCTTGTTCTCTCTACACAGATGCGGCCGGACCTGCTGTGATTTCCAGCAAAAAAATGTTTTCTGTCTTTTTTTGTTTTTCATACAGACCCCAGCATCTGCAATATTTGACCCCTTGTGACCCCACCTCATTGTTCTTTGATGTAATGTTTTCCTGACTGACCTGTTTGGACACCATTCACACCTTTGATTGCTGTGATTATCTCTCTGCCGAGGTGTGATAAATGGCAGTTGGAAAGATTACCTGTAAACATCTGACATTATTCTCTGACTATATAAGCTGTGTCTTTATGCATTTCTCCACTTCACCTGACGAAGGAGCAGCTCCGAAAGCTTGTGATTTCAAATAAAGCTGTTGGACTATAACCTGGTGTTGTGTGACTTCGTACATTTAAGAGAAGGAATTAAACACGTTCAATAAAACATATTATTGGAATACAACAAACATAGACTAATGCCTGACCAGACAGACATGGCATGAATTGTGTGGTTGTGCTTCTGTCATTTCCAGTGAGTTTCAAAAATGGCAAGGGTTAGATTGTCGGGGGAGCTCTATCTTCCCTAGACCCACAATATCTAGAAAGCCGCAACAGCTTCCTCCAGTAGCTGCTGTTCTTGGCACTTTTACAAATTCAAGTTTTTTTTAGATTCTGCGCTTATGTTTCTCCGCACAGTTGCCAGTTGAACGATTGCATTTCCAAAGTCTAACTTACATTTCCCCCCCTGAAATCAGTAAGAAAACCTTTAAGCGTCGTTCTTTCACACAGGAGTTGCAGGAACTGATTTTTCGAAGACTATTGATTTAAAGAAAAAAATGACATCTTGCAGTCTGTTAAGAAATACTGTTACTGTATGCGGCTCCTGTTTTCAGTTATTTTACCGGAAAAGACACCTTTTCCTCGGCCCTTTTTCAGGTTTTCACCCGATGTTTCCCCTCTTTGATGTACCATGTCCTTGATGAAACTGATCTGAGGTGCAAAGGTTTGCCTCCTGGTATTTTTGCCTTTTACACGCACAGATAGCGATGAATATTGATGACATGCGCACAACATTTTTCAAGCACGGGATTTTTCCCAAATCTTATTTGGCCCTCTGATTTTTGTTGGTTTTTTGAAAGTTTCACAAAAAGCTCTGACAAATTTTAGGGAAATAGAGTGGAACTCTGTATTTCCAGTACTTTATCTTGTATGCTTGCAGTGCCTGTAATGCACTGGGATTAATATCCATACACTCGAGCTAAATCTGGGCTTTTAACTCGTTGAAAACTGAAGTGAAATAGAAGTAATATTTTGAATTAGATTATCAGCTCTGGTACCTGCTGCTGTTGCTCCACACATCCCTGCAAATTCCTTGCTATTACTGTTTCTTTCAAGGGAGGGAAGGTTAAACAGGTTCTGGGGAACCTTGAGAAATGGTTATCTGAAACGGGAGGGGGAGGAAGAGACAAGTAAATCTAAGAAACAAAACAGAGAGGGACATAGCATATCAGAAGAACACAGAAAGGAGGAAATGGGTGGGAGAGAGATAGGAATGAGAAAGTTCAGCCACCTCCCATATTTCTGACTCGGGGAGAGTAAGGCTCAATTGAAGGTCCAGGGCAATGATATTTGGGCGGCACGGCCTGCAATCGGCTCAATTTTAAATATTCATCGCCCACTGTTTCGAGAAGGATTCCTGAATCTAAAATAAACCGGGTCTGTGCAAGAGGAGGTGATCTTCCCCTTCACTAACAGTAAATGGCACCAGATAACCTTTCAGCACTGGGGTCGAAATAGTAAAACAAAGCCTTATTGAAAGGCACTTTGTTGTATCACTGTATTTACTGAGTGATTGGTTTCATTTTGTACACTGTTGGTTTTGGAATGAGGCTAGCAGTTATGAATTTCTAAAGAGCCTTGGCAACCTATGTCGGTATGAGGGGCGAGTTAGTTAAGGTAGATTGGGAAACCAGATTTAAAGCTAATACAAAAGCAAAATACTGCGGATGCTGGATGTAATGTGGGGAACTATCTTTTACAGCTCATGTATACTGCAGTACCGGCAGTGACCACACCTGTATATAGCCCTGAGTAGTAATCTGTACAGATCAGTTCCACTATGAGCCACGTTGAGTAAACACCTGTTGTACCGTTCTCCGCAGTCTGTGTCTTATTATACACGGACGCAACATTGGCGATGAGGCAAGTTCGAACCTACCTGCAACTCTGCATCACCTCCCGGGGATTCGTTCCTGGAGATCAGTGGATTGGAGGTCAAGGCCAGAGGCTCAGGCGTCGACTATGGGCAACCACCCAGTTATCCAGCAGAGACTCGAGAATTGCGGGGGAGGCTGTCGAGAGCCAGGCTTGGCTTTCCAGTCGAGGTGGTCCAGCGAAACGGGCTGGCAACAGGTAGTGCGCAGACCCTTCCCGGACAGCGGCGGGCTAGAGCCCGACCGAGCGGCACAGCAAAGGGCTGAGCAGCGCCGACGGGGGAGAGAGAGAGAGGGCAGAGCGCACAGGGCGCAGCCGGTGTTCAGGGGCCGAGCAGCGTCGGAGAGAGGGAGAGAGAGACGCGCAGAAACCCATGAGGTGCCGCCATTGCCACGAGGACCGCCGAGAGCGGCGTTGGCAGCAGCGCAGGAGAAGTGCACGAAACCTGCAGGACGCCGCCATTGCCATGAGAACCGCCGGAAGCGGCATTGGCAGCAGCGGGGGAGGAAGGAAAGCGCGGGAGAGGCCATTTTAAGCCATTGGGAGATGCCATTTTTAAACCACACACAAAATGCCGAAGAGTGGCAGTATCACCGCATTTGACAATGAAGTCGAAGATTGGCCTAAATATGTCAAATGAATAGAGGTGTACTGCAAGGCAAATGACGTGTCAGATGACAAGAAAGCGTCGGTATTGTTAAATTTAATGGGTGCAAAGACGTATGGTTTATTACGAAATCTAGTAACCCCAATGAAGCCAATGGAAAAGAGTTTTGAAGACATAGTAACGATACTAAAGGAACATTTAAACTCCACACCGCTGCTGATAGCAGAAAGATTCAAGTTTCACAAACGGAACCAGCATAAGGATGAAAGCAATGCTGATTATTTAACAGAACTGCGCAAACTATCGAAACACTGCCAGATTGGAGCGGGACTGGCAGATACCTTAAGGGACAAGTTTGTGTGTGGGCTTCAAAGTGAAGGAACCCAGAAACGGCAGGTCGGGAAAGAAAACCAGCAATAAGAAACCTACCAAAGAAAAGTACAAGAAGGTACATAAGATGACGGAGAATAGTTCAGACGAACAAAAGAGTGATAATGACTCTGAAAGCAGGGAACTGAGTTGTCTGAAACTACATAATGTGATCACAACGGAGGATCACCGAACCATTTGGGTCACTCTCAAGATAGCAGGAGTCCAGGTAAAGATGGAATTGGACACTGGATCAGCCCTAACAGTCATAAACTGACGGGACTATGAGTGGCTATTCTCACACATACCCTTGAGAGACACAAACATTATTTTGAAGACGTACACGGGGCAAAAAGTCTACCCCAAAGAAAAATAAGGGTGACCGTTATATATAACGGTAAGGAAACACCAAAACTAGACCTGTATGTATTACAAGATGGAGGACCACCATTACTGGGACGTGAATGGATCCGGAAAATACAACTGGATTGGCATTCCATACAGGCACTGACTGTGGCTGACAAAAAGGATGACGACGTCACACCTGGGCGACTGTCAAAGATCCTAACTGACGTGAAAGAAGTGTTCCAGCAAGGACTCGGAACACTAAAAGGCATGACAGCGACGATTAAAATTGAAGAAAATGCAAGCGCAAATTTTTTTAAGGCCAGACCGGTACCTTATGCGATCCGCCCAGCCGTCGAAGCAGAGCTGGAGAGTCTGGAACATTCAGGTGTACTGTCCAAGGTATAAACTGGAGCGAGTGGGCTACACCCATCATCCCTGTGATGAAAAAGTCGTTGAGCAGCACACCTGGGGAACCAAGGAAGGTTCGCATCTGTGGGGACTTTAAGGCAACAGTGAACCCGATCCTTCACACCGTACAATATCCACTTCCGCGGATTGAAGATATTTTCGCCTCGCAATCTGGAGGGAAACGCTTCACTAAGATTGATCTGGCCCAGGCGTATCTGCAAATGGAGGTAGAAGAAGCATCAAAAAAATACCTCACAATCAACACCCATAAAGGTCTCTACCAATACAACCGGCTGGTATTTGGGGTATCATCAACTCCGGCTATTTGGCAGAGGGCAATGGAACAAGTCCTGCAAGGGATCCCAGGGACCCAGTGTTATTTGGACGACATCCTGGTCACGGGCAAAAATGACAGTGATCACCTTGCCAACCTGGAGCAGGTGCTCACTAGATTGCAGGAAAATGGGCTGCGAGCTAACCGCCACAAATGCGAGTTTTTTAGAAAACAGATCTCGTATTGTGGCCACGTTATTGATAAAGAGGGGTTACGTAAGTCCCCAGAGAGGATTGAGGCAGTAGTCAAGGCTCCAGCACCGGAAAATGTGTCACAACTGAGGTCGTTCCTCGGGCTGGTAAACTACTACCATAAGTTCTTGCCAAATTTGTCTACAATACTACACCCACTGAACACCCTACTGCAAACTGGGGTGCCATGGAAGTGGAGTGATGAATGTAGACGAGCTTTCCAGAAGAGCAAAACACTAATCACATCGAAAGAGGTATTGGCCCATTACAACCCAGCATTACCAATTCGGTTGGCATGTGATGCGTCACCCTACGGCATTGGAGCGGTGCTGTCGCATAAATTCTCGGACAGCTCATAGAGGCCAATAGCCTTTGCATCACGATCACTAACCTCAGCTGAGCGTAACTACGCCCAGATTGACAGGGAGGCCCTCAGCCTAGTGTGGGGAGTGAAAAAGTTCAATCACTATCTGCAGGGCAGAAATTCACCTTGCTGACGGATCACCAGCCTCTTGTCTCCATTTTTAATCCGAAGAAGGGCGTTCCGGTGATGACTGCGCAATGACTACAAAGATGGTCACTTTTTCTAGGGGCGCACCACTATGAGATTGAATATAAGGGCACGAAACAGCATGGAAATGCTTATGGGCTATGACGCCTGCCACTGCCTACTGCGGAGGAAGCACCAGCAATGGATCCTGTCGAAATATTCCATTCGACTATAGTTGAATACCTACCGGTAACTAACGCTTGTATCGAAAAGGAAACCCGAAATGACCCGACACTGTCTCGGGTATATGATTTGACAGTGAAGGGATGGCCAGCACATGGCGACTCACTGTTGCCAGCATTCTCGACAAGGAGAGAAGAGCTGTCAGTGTGCCGGGGGACCTTGATGTGTGGATCCCGAATGGTAATTCCACCCAAGTTAAGGGATAGAGTGCTCAATGAGCTTCATGAGGGTCATCTGGGAGGGGTAAAACATGAAAAGCCTAGCCAGGGCTTATGTGTGGTGGCCAGGAATCGATAAACAAATCGAGGACCTGACCAAGAGTTGCTCAGGATGCCAGAAAGTCCAAAATGCACCACCACAGGCCCCTCTATACCCATGGGAGTGGCCCTCATCTCCATGGCAATGGGTGCATATTGATTTTGCTGGTCCATTCATGGGCACAATGTTTTTAATAGCCGTGGATGCGCTCTCAAAATGGCCTGAGGTCATTAAAATGTCCTCCACCACCATGGAGAAAACTATTGCAGTCCTACGGACCATTTTTGCCAGGAATGGCTTGCCAGAACAGATTTGCTCCGACAACAGACCACAGTTTGTGTCCGAAGAGTCCCGGAGGTTCTTGAAAAAGAATGGGGTAAGGCATTACACATCCGCCCCGTATCATCCAGCTACAAATGGATTGGCTGAGAGGTTCGTACAAACCTTTAAGAAGGCAATAAAGGCTATGTACAATGACAACATTCCGCTGCAGCACAAGGTGGACAATTTCCTGTTCGCCTACCGGAATGCGACACATGCAGTCACCAACCAGGCCCCAGCCATGATGTTCTTTAACCAAAGGTTAAGACCTTGCCTGAATTTGCTCAGACCAAACGTACGAAGAGATGTTGAGAGTAAGCAATTCCAGCACATCCATGAGAAGCCAACAAGGAGCTTCAATGTAGGGCAACCAGTCTTGGCCCGCGACTACTGAACAGAAAAATGGCAGCCAGGAACGATATGCACACGGCAGGGCCCACTAATGTACACAGTGGACGTTGGGGAGAGCATCGTGAGATGCCATGCTGACCAGATCCTAGAGTCACAGGAACAAGTCAACCCCATGCCTCGCCCATACGTACCTGGTGATGAACCCGACGTACAGGTCGCATCTACCCCAGAAACAGTAGCATCGGAAGCTGATGAACCAACTGACGACAGGGGGCCAGAATCGCCTCCACACCAAGAGCAAGACACTCGGGAAAGGTGCTATCCAGAAAGGATCAGGAAGCCTCCCCAAAGATTGAATATATAAATAGACTATTTTAGCTAATGTTGCATGTTAAAAGTGTTAATTGTAATTAGTTTGATATTTAATTGTTATATGAGTGCTTTGGTACTGTTAATCTAAAAGGGGAGGAATTGTAATGTATGTACCTTTAAGTGGGGAACTATCTTTTACAGCTCATGTATACTGCAGTACCAGCAGTGACCACACCTGTATATAGCCCTGAGTAGTAACCTGTACAGATCAGTTCCACTGTGAGCCACGTTGAATGAACACCTGTTGTACCGTTCTCCGCAATCTGTGTCTTATTATACACGGACGCAACACTGGAAATCTGAAATAAAAACAGAAAATGCTGGAAACACTCAGGTCAGGCAGCATCTGTAGAGAGATAAACAGAGTTAATGTTTCAGGTCGATGACCCTTTGTCAGAACTGGAAAAAGTTAGAGATAGAACAGGTTTTTAAGCAAGTGTAGGGGCAGGGAAAGGGGGGAGGGGAGGAAAGAACAAAAGGGAAGATCTGTGATAGGATGGAAGGCAGGAGAGATTAAGAGACAAAAGGGATGATGGTGCAAGGCAAAAGGAGATGGTAATGGGACAAATTAAGAAACAAAAGATGACTCTCGATGAAGTGTAAATGGCACTGGCAGAATCATCAACAGCTGCCATGTGAGAGAGAGAAAAAATGAAAAAAATAGGGGCAAAGGTTATGGTCTGAAATTGTTGAACTCGATGTTGAGTCCAGAAGGCTGTAAAGTGCCGAATAGAAAGATGATGTGCTGTTCTTCGAGTTTATGTTGAGCTTCATTGGAACAATGTAAGAGGCCAAAGATGGAGAGGTCAGAGTGGGAGTGGAGTGGAGAATTAAAATGACAGGCGACCGGAAGCTCGGGGTCATCCAATCTGTGTTTTTCGGTACATAAGCAATGGAAAACATTTAAAGAAATAGGCCTAGAAATTCAGTTAAGGCCCGCCAGCAGGCTAACGCCCAAAAGTTAGCGCTGCGCGCGGAGCCAGGTGCGCCCGTCAGATATTCTGCTTTTGCGCCCCAAGTCGGAACCGGGCGCTATTCCAGGGTGTGCCCGCCCCCACTTGGGGCGCTGAAACTGAATTTCTGCGCTGTAGGCCCCGCTGCGCCACCCGCTGCAGAGCGGCAGGCTGCGGTGCTGCAGGCCTCCTCCTTCCCTTAAGGGGGAGGTGCCTGCAACAGCAAGATCGCCGCTGGATTGTGCTGGCAAATGAGCCCGGCACCACGGAGAAGTGCCGGACTCGCGGAAAGCAGCCGGCAATGCCGCGGGGGGGGGGTGGAGGAGGCCGGGGAAGGAGGTGCGGGCAGGCGGCCGCCGAAAAAGTGGCCGGCCGCACCTCCACCTTAAAGCGCCCCAGTAGCGCAGCAGTACGGCCCCATTTTTCAATCGCTGTTTCTCCTGTTCCTATTTCTTATTTTCTTATGAATGCATTTATAAAGAATATAAATCTATACTTAAATGCAATAAAAAAGGTGAGGTGATGCAGTTTTATGTTGCATTGTCATTCTGGGCTTATTTGTCTTTCAACTATTTGTGTGACTAAAATACAATTGTCATAGAAGGAGGGTGCAAAAATTGCTCTAGTCGCAGTTTAGGGAGATAGCAAATAGGTTCATGAGTTTTTGGGTGCTACGAGTGCCCTTAGATGTCCAAAATGGTGTCCATGGCGCCCCACACTTCTGATGCCAGTCGCGCCGGACTCCATCTTGGTGAGGCGTTAGCGTGCATGCAGTGAGTGTCCACCGGAAATATGCAGTTAAGGCAGATGATGACGTCAATAAGCGTGTTATGCTGATTTGACACCAGCGCTACCATTTTGGACCTGAACTCTCCAGCTGGATCCAGGTCCTCGGGGCTTGACCCCTGGCATTCACTGCCATGGCTATCTGCTCCAACTGCCTTCTGAGCGTTCATCCAGTGGGCCTCTTGGCCCCCTGTGGATACAGCACATCTCTCCTCTTTTCCACCTTGTCCACCAAGTCCTCCAGTGCAGCGTGTGAAAACCTTGGAGTCCGCTCTCCCATGTTGTGTCATTATTGAGTGTTTCCCACATCAGACTCAGTTGTAGAACGACTTCCACCACCTGCTCCAGCCAGAATGCACCTCGCCTTTACGAGGTGTAGGCTAGCTTTAAGTGATTCTAACCTTTCACATGCAGCCAATGAACAGCGCGGTTTGCACTGGCTGCACGCTACAATCATTGAAATCAGCAGGCATCATGAAGTTGGTGTGCTGCCTGCATCACATTGAACGGGCGCGGGTTAATCGCGGTCCCCACGACGCCCTTTTACGGGGCTATCGAATTTAGTCCCCTTTGTCTGTTTCGAGTGAAACCATAATATATATTTTTTTTTTAATTCCGCAAGTACTTTAGAAATTACTAGATAATTTGAATGTAGCAACTTTGAATTAAGAGGAATATCTCCATGAAATCTTCGTAAACCCATTTACTAACTGCACATAGCAACCAAAGCCATTCTGTCATCTACTCCTCTTAATTCATAGTTGCTTCATTCAAATGATTTAATAATTCACTTTCTTACCACTAAATTCCAACTTTGCTGTTATTTACACTGCTTAATTCAAATTATTGGATAATTCAAGCTTTTTACTCTATCAGAGAAACCCAAGCATTTTATCAAACATTAGTTAACACAATCACATTTTTTTGGTGCATTTTTTTTTCATTTTATTTATACATTTGCATGCCCTTTACTTTTAGACTAAACTCTCTAAATTTCTCCTCACCCTTCCATTGGCCACACAGCTGCAGCTAAGAGGGCAGTTGACTGGGCAATCTAATTCCTGATCTTTCCCAGTGTTAGAGTAATTTCACCGATCCCATGTTTCCAGCAGGCAGCCACGTATGAAGAGAGAATGAGTTAGAGAATTGGCCTGAGAATGTTGTAGCCCCAGCTTCAAACTGTGCTCCCTTCAAGCATGGCTCCCCACTGGGACTGTGGTATCAGTGACTTAGCCTGTTCTTCTGAAACTGGCTGTTAGGCAGCGCATGAGAGTGACCCAGAGACTCTCCCGCTGATTCACCCTCACTTCTTATGTTGAGGCTCCTGGGTTTCACTCAGTGTTTCCCTACATTGACATGGCGCAGATCAAGACTGCAGTACTGCGGGAGAATGGAGCTTGTGTCCCTTCACCTTACATGCCGTATTTCCACGCATTCAAGCTCCATCAGCCCCGTCTATTTATGCACACAGAGCTATGCCAGGTTTCTGTTTAACAAACATTCTCATAGGATCACACTGCTCCTTTCTGTTATCCCTGCAGAGCAGACTGTTTATTAATAAACAACATGGGAGAAGTCTTAGGAAGGCATTTGCCAAAAATAGTTGGGTTTGTGTATAAATTGACACTGTCAGGAGTGCATAGTACTTGGCTTGAATAGGACTGAACTTCTAGAGAAAATATTAATCTGTGTGTTCTATCAAAATCTGATTTAATGAAAGGAAAAATCATTTTGTATGCACTGTAAAGAATTTGTTAAAAACCTTTATTTCAAAGTGAAATCAACAATAAAATGAGAAACAGAAATTGGAACGCAAGTTGGAGCTTCTCCATCACCCTTATCAAATCAAACTTTGTAACTATATATAAATAAACTGTCAAGCTTCTACTACTGAAAAACATCCTAATAACAGTGACAAATATTAGTCATAACAAAATGCAATTAAGGAAGATTTTTACATTATTTTTAATTGTGATGCAGTGGTAAAACATAAAGGAAGATAAGGTAAGCAGAAAGTGAATACTGTAAATTTAAAAAAAATTAATTCTCAAAAATGGGTTCGTTTTTTTTTAGAAACCTTTCAGCAGCAGAATTAGTGGATTTAATGCGCATTCAGTATCTTGTTGGCAGGCCCGGGACCGTGAAGCTTGCCACAAGCTTTGCACAGCAGGTTCTGGACTTGCCATCTCAGTGTCTAGTTTTATTTATGCTTTATTTCTCCACCTTCTTCAGACACAGCCCTGCTACTCCAAGGCAGGATTTCTCTATGGCTGCCATGTAGAACGATGCATTTATGAACACCTTTACCCCTCTCTCCACGAGCACTCCTTCCCAAACTGTTGCAAAATTCAACCCTCTTGTGCAAGATAAACAGCGAACTTGGCAGTGGTGCGCCACTGACTTTTTACGAAGCTCCTTTTAGTGCTGATTAGTTCTGGGGCTCTAGTTTGGTGAGTCCTTGTCTATAGAAATAAAAATAGAAATGATTAATAGCAGTGACCCGACAGCATTCATTTTCATAATGCATGTGTTCAATCTGAAAACAACAAGGAAAATAAAACACACTCATTTGTTTCCCTCAAGACTTTGCAGTAGTTTGTCTAAAATTACTGATTTTTTTTTAACAGAAATTCAATCATCGCCAAGTGTAACAAGAGTTGTTAGCATGTTTTGAAGCATTCCGAGGCATGGAGAAGGCGATAGGCATATTTACCAACTAATAGTTTTGATTGCACAGCAAGAAAAAAAAATATGCACTACATTTATCTTTCAATCTTTATCTTCTTCTTAGGCAGTCCCTCGGAACCGAGGATGACTTGCTTCCACACTAAAAATATGAGTTCTCAGGTGACTGATGAGTCCAATGCGGAACCTACAGTCTCTGTCACAGGTGGGGCAGACGGTGGTTGAAGGGGCGGATGGGTGCAGTGCTTGGATTGATGTGCGCTTCTTCTGCTGTTTGTGCTTGGCATCCGCTTGCTCCCGGCGAAGAGTCTTGAGGTGTTCGGCGCCTTCCCGAATGCTTCTCCTCCACTTTGTATGGTCTTGGGCCAGGGATTCACAGGTGTTGGTGGGGTTGTTGCACTTTTTCAAGGAGGCTTTGAGGGTGTCCTTGAAGCGTTTCTTCTGCCCACCTGGGGCTCTGAGTAGAGTGCTTGTTTTGGCATCTTTATATCACCAATCCCATTGGCGGTGTTCTGGAGAGTAACACACGGGCTCTGTATTAAAAATGATAATCCCATTTCTTTTACTGATACTGTATAACAAAACCATCATACAGACTTAAAGTAAAATGAATATACTGCATAAATAATTGCCAGTACAGCATTCGGAAATCTGAATGGAAGATTTTATGTGTGTTTTTATATTATCATAAAACGTGCAGCAACAAATGGAAACAAGTATACATGCAGTGAGACTCATAGTTTGGGTTGAAGTAAGAGTATATCATTATAAGAAATCCTATTTTGATAATGCTATGCAGCGAATTATATATAAACTAATAAATGACAGGGGATGAATTTGCACACAAGTATGCCATCCCAAGATGGTTTGGAATATGTATTGATGTAGTCCTGAGTCAATCAATAGGCCTAAAACAAAGAAATCATGTCATACACATAATTAGACAATGGCCCAGAAATTCGGGTCAGGGGCTTCGCGTGGGTGTAAGCCCCCGACCTGCACTTACCTTGCGCGCCAGCCGTTGAGCTGTGGGCCCCTGTGGAATTCCGATCCTGGGCCTCCTCCAACTGCCGGCGCGCAGTGCTTGCGTATCCTGGGGGCGCAGTTAGTTTGAAGCGTCCCCTGGGATCACATGGGCCATGGGGAGCCAATCGGAGCAGGGAATGCTCCATTCATAAAATTGACAGGAAGAGCTGTCAAAACTTATAAATACTACGGCCCCAAAACATCACTAAATCTTCAAATAATTTTTTTTTTAAATCACATTTTTTAAATAAACTAAAATTAACATGAAATAACTATTTTAAACAATAATTTAAATTTTTGAAAATTTATTTTTTATTTTTCAACGGGGCTAAAAATAAACTTACCTTGCTTTAAAGTATTTAAAAATAATAAACGTGGAAAAAATGTTTTAATTTTAATTAATTCACCACTTACCTTGTAAAAAGCAGGCCTTCTGGAGACTTACCCTCCTGGGAAAACATGTAAAAAAAACGTAAGTTCGATGCGCACGCGCAGCCTCTCCTGCGCACGCGTTCGACCTCTTAACCCCTCCTTTCAGGGGAACGGATGTACCAGTTTCCCACGCATGCGCAGTGCATGCAGGATACCGGCACTTCCATTGGGCCTATGGGTGAGTACCCCGTGCGTACTCACCCGTGGAGACCCGAATTTCTGGGCCATTATTTCAAATTATATACTTTAAAAAAATTGCCCCCTTCCTTTAAAAATGCTTGCTGTTGTATCTGAGTGAATCAATTGCATAGTGACAGTTAGTAATACTAATGAGCAATGATTTCAGAAGCTCAAAAAGATAAGAATGTAATATTCAAACCCTATGGGTAGATTTTTTGCCTTTACCACCTGAATGTGTAGCGTTGCCTATGTATAGAGGAAGATCATGCAGGGGAGTATCACACATCTGATTTTCGTTTCATTTCGGGTGTGATTGTGGAGGAGAAGTCCGCCCGTAACACTTGCATGTACTAAAGCCAAATGATGTGAGGCCCTTCTCAAGAAGAGCAATTCATGCTGGTTTGCATTTTCTCCAGCTGCAGTATAACTCCAGCTTAAAACCTTTTTAAAAGTGCCTGGCAGTCGCTTGGAAACTTCTAGCACTTTGTGAATAATCTCTTTAAAGTTTTGAAAGATTAGACGCTGTGTAGGGGGTGGCCTATGGTGGTGGTGCGTGCGCCCAGTCAGTTATGCCTCTGACTGTTTTGTGAGCGGTTCGAATCGCTCTCACGCCCCTGGGTTCTACACACCCGACTTAGGTACAAGGCGACGGTACAGAGAAGACTCAAGTAGACAGCTGGTTGGATGTAAACAAAACCAAGATTTTATTGAAAAGGAAAAATTGATACAATCTTATGGAAAATTACTAGTGTACACTTCTACAGGCAAAAATAGAAAAGAATAATCTATATATATAAAGCGGCTCTTCTGTCTGTCCCGAAGTCTGTCTGTCTGTCTGTCTGTCCGTCTGTCCGTGTTCCATACGTTTGAAAGTTACAGAGCGTACCGACGCGCGCGTCGCCTCAAAAGAATGCTTGCGATTCCGGACCGGTCATAGGCGTATTTACGTTTCGGCCGGACAAAAACCACGCCCGCGGTATCCGAAAAACGTTCAGCGTTCCGCTCATTAGCATCTCATTAGCGACCGTGTGACGTCGAGGTCGACCAATCGTACAGCGGGTTCCTGGCGCGTGCCGTCCTACAGTTGAGTGTCGAGTGACTCGACGATTGACCAATCCTACGCTTCGGTGACCTGACCGGTCGACCAATCGGTGCGTGTGTGGGAGGGTCTTATCCTTCTGAACCGAGGTGAGTGGCCGCCATCTTGATTTTTCACGATTTTTTTCCCACACTTTCAGTGTGTTAGGGAACTAAGGTAAATATTTGAATTATGTGTTAGGGAATTAATTAACAATTTATTTGAGTTTTATATTGTGTTTAGCAACCCCCCCCCCTCCTCACCCTCACGCAGGGGGGACTCGGTGCTGCTCTCCAGGCCCGCTGCAGGCAGGCCTGAAGCTCAAAAAATTTCTCTCTCTCTCTCTCTTCCCTCTCTCTCCTTCTCCTCTTCCCTCTCTCTCCTTCTCCTCTTCCCTCTCTCTCCTCTTCCCTCTCTCTCTCTCTCTCTCTACTTCCCCCTCTCAGGTTTGACGGTGTCGGGGCCGGAGCAGGCGGGCCGCCCGAAGTGATCCGCTTGCTAATGGCCGCCAGCCCGCGGGGTTTCCCTAACTACTCCCCGCGGGCCGCCTCGCGCCGCTGGCACTGACCGCGCATGCGCCGCCCGCCCACGAGAGCCCGCTCTGGCTTTTTTTTAAACGGCTGTCCCCGAACTCAATCGGCGTCAGCCACGAGGGTCAGGGTGCGCGCGCAGCAGGAGCAGCTGAGACGCGGCAGTCTCTCTGTTCCGCGCTCGGCTCGGGCAGGGGGCGGGTCTCTCAGCCGCAATCGGCGACCTGGAGGGCGGGGCTCCGGAGAGTGGGACGCCGCTGCTCGGGAGGGCGGGGGGCGGGGCTCGGGATATCGGGGGGCGGGATCTCGGCCTTGGTGAGCGGGAAGGGTTACCCCGGCAACCGGCAAACTTCAAGCCGGCTCGGCCGGGGCTCGGAGTGAGGGAGGGCGGGGCTCTCAGCCATAATCGGCGATCTGGAGGGCGGGGCTCCGGAGAGCGGGAGGGCGGGGCTCCGGAGAGTGGGACGCCGCTGCTCGGGTGGGCGGGGGGCGCGGCTCGGGACATCAGGGGGGCGGGAGGCGGGACATCGGGGGGCGGGAGATCGGTGGGCGGGACATCGGGAGATCGCGGGGCGGGACATCGGGAGATCGCGGGCCCGGACTACAGATCGGGGGGGGGCGGGGCTCAGGAGATCGGGGGGGCCACCCTCGGGGGGCGGGGCTCTGGAGATCGGGGGGGGGCGGGGCTCGGGGGGCGGGGCTCCAGAGATCGGAGGGGCAGGGCTCCGGGGGGGCAGGGCTCGGGAGATCGGGGGGGGCCATGCTCCTGAGAAGGGGGGGCGGGGCTCGGGAGATCGGGGGGGGGCGGGGCTCGGGATATCGTGGGGGGGCGGCGGGGCTCGGGAGATCGGGGGGCGGGGCTCGGGATATCGGGGGGGGGCGGGGCTCGGGTGATTTGGGGGGCGGGGCTCAGGGACTCTCCCCCTTCCCTCCCCCCTCCCCTCCCATCCCCCCTCCCTCCCCTCCCTTTCCCCCTCCTCCCCTCCCCTTCCCCCTCCTCCACCTCCCTCCCCTTCCCCCTTCTCCACCTCCCTCCCCTCCCTCCCCTCCCAATCTCTCTCTCTCACTCCCAATCTCTCTCTCTCTCACACTCCCAATCTCTCTCTCTCACTCCCAATCTCTCTCTCTCACTCCCAATCTCTCTCTCTCTCACACTCCCAATCTCCCTCTCTCTCACACTCCCAGTCTCTCTTTCTCACACTCCCAATCTCTCTCTCTCTCACACTCCCAATCTCTCTCTCTCTCTCACACTCCCAATCTCTCTCTCTCACACTCCCAGTCTCTCTCTCTCACACTCCCAATCTCTCTCTCTCACACTCCCAATCTCTCTCTCTCTCACACTCCCAATCTCTCTCTCTCTCTCACACTCCCAATCTCTCTCTCTCTCTCTCACTCCCAATCTCTCTCTCTCACACTCCCAATCTCTCTCTCACACTCCCAATCTCTCTCTCTCTCACACTCCCAATCTCTCTCTCTCTCACACTCCCAATCTCTCTCTCACACTCCCAATCTCTCTCTCACACTCCCAATCTCTCTCACACTCCCAATCTCTCTCTCACTCCCAATCTCTCTCTCTCTCACACACTCCCAATCTCTCTCTCACACTCCCAATCTCTCTCTCTCTCACACTCCCAATCTCTCTCTCTCACACTCCCAATCTCTCTCTCTCTCACACTCCCAATCTCTCTCTCTCACACTCCCAATCTCTCTCTCTCTCACACTCCCAATCTCTCTCTCTCACACTCCCAATCTCTCTCTCTCTCTCTCTCACACTCCCAATCTCTCTCTCTCACACATTCCCAGTCTCTCTCTCACACTCCCAGTCTCTCTCTCTCTCACACTCCCAATCTCTCTCTCACACTCCCAATCTCTCTCTCTCACACTTCCAATCTCTCTCTCACACTCCCAATCTCTCTCTCTCTCACACTCCCAATCTCTCTCTCTCTCACACTCCCAGTCTCTCTCTCTCTCACACTCCCAGTCTCTCTCTCTCTCACACTCCCAATCTCTCTCTCTCTCACACTCCCAATCTCTCTCTCTCAAACATTCCCAGTCTCTCTCTCACACTCCCAGTCTCTGTCTCTCACACTCCCAATCTCTCTCTCTCACACTTCCAATCTCTCTCTCACACTCCGAATCTCTCTCTCTCTCACACTCCCAATCTCTCTCTCACACTCCCAGTCTCTCTTTCTCACACACTCCCAGTCTCTCTCTCTCTCTCTCTCACACTCCCAATCTCTCTCTCTCACACTCCCAATCTCTCTCTCTCTCACACTCCCAATCTCTCTCTCTCTCACACACTCCCAATCTCTCTCTCTCACACTCCCAATCTCTCTCTCTCTCTCACACTCCCAATCTCTCTCTCTCACACTCCCAATCTCTCTCTCTCTCACACTCCCAATCTCTCTCTCTCTCACACTCCCAATCTCTCTCTCTCACACTCCCAATCTCTCTCTCTCTCACACGCCCAATCTCTCTCTCACACTCCCAATCTCCCTCTCACACGCCCAAACTCTCTCTCTCACACTCCCAGTCTCTCTCTCTCTCACACTCCCAATCTCTCTCTCACACTCCCAATCTCTCTCTCACACTCCCAATCTCTCTCTCTCACACTTCCAATCTCTCTCTCACACTCCCAATCTCTCTCTCTCTCACACTCCCAATCTCTCTCTCTCTCACACTCCCAATCTCTCTCTCTCTCACACTCCCAGTCTCTCTCTCTCTCACACTCCCAGTCTCTCTCTCTCTCACACTCCCAATCTCTCACCTCTCTCACACTCCCAATCTCTCTCTCTCACACATTCCCAGTCTCTCTCTCTCACACTCCCAGTCTCTCTCTCTCACACTCCCAATCTCTCTCTCTCACACTTCCAATCTCTCTCTCACACTCCAAATCTCTCTCTCTCTCACACTCCCAATCTCTCTCTCACACTCCCAGTCTCTCTTTCTCACACACTCCCAGTCTCTCTCTCTCTCTCTCACACTCCCAATCTCTCTCTCTCACACTCCCAATCTCTCTCTCTCTCACACTCCCAATCTCTCTCTCTCTCACACTCCCAATCTCTCTCTCTCTCACACTCCCAATCTCTCTCTCTCTCTCACACTCCCAATCTCTCTCTCTCACACTCCCAATCTCTCTCTCTCTCACACTCCCAATCTCTCTCTCTCACACTCCCAATCTCTCTCTCTCTCACACTCCGAATCCCTCTCTCTCACACTCCCAATCTCTCTCTCTCACACTCCCAATCTCTCTCTCACACTCCCAATCTCTCTCTCACACTCCCAATCTCTCTCTCTCACACTCCCAATCTCTCTCTCTCTCTCTCTCACACTCCCAATCTCTCTCTCTCACACATTCCCAGTCTCTCTCTCACACTCCCAGTCTCTCTCTCTCTCACACTCCCAATCTCTCTCTCACACTCCCAATCTCTCTCTCTCACACTTCCAATCTCTCTCTCACACTCCCAATCTCTCTCTCTCTCACACTCCCAATCTCTCTCTCTCTCACACTCCCAGTCTCTCTCTCTCTCACACTCCCATTCTCTCTCTCTCACACTCCCAATCTCTCTCTCTCTCACACTCCCAATCTCTCTCTCTCAAACATTCCCAGTCTCTCTCTCTCACACTCCCAGTCTCTCTCTCTCACACTCCCAATCTCTCTCTCTCACACTTCCAATCTCTCTCTCACACTCCGAATCTCTCTCTCTCTCACACTCCCAATCTCTCTCTCACACTCCCAGTCTCTCTTTCTCACACACTCCCAGTCTCTCTCTCTCTCTCTCTCACACTCCCAATCTCTCTCTCTCACACTCCCAATCTCTCTCTCTCTCACACTCCCAATCTCTCTCTCTCTCACACACTCCCAATCTCTCTCTCTCACACTCCCAATCTCTCTCTCTCTCTCACACTCCCAATCTCTCTCTCTCACACTCCCAATCTCTCTCTCTCTCACACTCCCAATCTCTCTCTCTCTCACACTCCCAATCTCTCTCTCTCACACTCCCAATCTCTCTCTCTCTCACACGCCCAATCTCTCTCTCACACTCCCAATCTCCCTCTCACACGCCCAAACTCTCTCTCTCACACTCCCAGTCTCTCTCTCTCTCACACTCCCAATCTCTCTCTCACACTCCCAATCTCTCTCTCACACTCCCAATCTCTCTCTCTCACACTTCCAATCTCTCTCTCACACTCCCAATCTCTCTCTCTCTCACACTCCCAATCTCTCTCTCTCTCACACTCCCAATCTCTCTCTCTCTCACACTCCCAGTCTCTCTCTCTCTCACACTCCCAGTCTCTCTCTCTCTCACACTCCCAATCTCTCACCTCTCTCACACTCCCAATCTCTCTCTCTCACACATTCCCAGTCTCTCTCTCTCACACTCCCAGTCTCTCTCTCTCACACTCCCAATCTCTCTCTCTCACACTTCCAATCTCTCTCTCACACTCCAAATCTCTCTCTCTCTCACACTCCCAATCTCTCTCTCACACTCCCAGTCTCTCTTTCTCACACACTCCCAGTCTCTCTCTCTCTCTCTCACACTCCCAATCTCTCTCTCTCACACTCCCAATCTCTCTCTCTCTCACACTCCCAATCTCTCTCTCTCTCACACTCCCAATCTCTCTCTCTCTCACACTCCCAATCTCTCTCTCTCTCTCACACTCCCAATCTCTCTCTCTCACACTCCCAATCTCTCTCTCTCTCACACTCCCAATCTCTCTCTCTCACACTCCCAATCTCTCTCTCTCTCACACTCCGAATCCCTCTCTCTCACACTCCCAATCTCTCTCTCTCACACTCCCAATCTCTCTCTCACACTCCCAATCTCTCTCTCACACTCCCAATCTCTCTCTCTCACACTCCCAATCTCTCTCTCTCACACTCCCAATCTCTCTCTCTCTCACACTCCCAATCTCTCTCTCTCACACTCCCAATCTCTCTCTCTCTCTCACACTCCCAATCTCTCTCTCTCTCTCACACTCCCAATCTCTCTCTCTCACACTCCCAATCTCTCTCTCTCACACTCCCAATCTCTCTCACACACCCAATCTCTCTCTCTCTCACACTCCCAATCTCTCTCTCTCACACTCCCAATCTCTCTCTCGCACTCCCAATCTCTCTCTCACACTCCCAGTCTCTCTTTCTCACACACTCCCAGTCTCTCTCTCTCTCTCTCACATTCCCAATCTCTCTCTCTCTCACTCCCAATCTCTCTCTCACATTCCCAATCTCTCTCTCTCACACTCCCAATCTCTCTCTCTCACACTCCCAGTCTCTCTCTCTCTCTCACTCCCAATCTCTCTCTCTCTCACTCCCAATCTCTCTCTCTCTCACACTCCCAATCTCTCTCTCTCACACTCCCAATCTCTCTCTCTCTCTCTCTCTCCTTCCCTCTCTCTCTCTCTCCTTCCCTCTCTCTCCTTCCCTCTCTGTCTCTCTCTCCTTCCCTCTCTTTCTCTCTCCTTCCCTCTCGCTCCTTCCCTCTCTCTCTCCTTCCATCTCTCTCTCTCTTTCCTTCCATCTCTCTCTCTCTCTCCTTCCCCCTCTCTCTCTCTCTCTCTCCTTCCCTCTCTCTCTCTCCTTCCCCCTCTCTGTCTCTCTCCTTCCCTCTCTCTCATTCCCTCTCTCTCTCTCGCTCCTTCCCTCTCTCTCTTCCCCCCAGTCGCTCCCTCTCTCTCTTCCAACAACAACATGCCGTCAAAAAGCCTCGGCACCGCCGGGCTCCCCCAGCTAGTATACTTATACAGGGAATGGGGAACACACGGCACATCGAGGGAAAACAACTATCTTAACAATCCCCTTATCCTTATCCCACCCCCAATACCTAACTAGATTAAGCTATGAGGGGTAAGAACTTCATGCTCACCAATCAAAAGGGTTTGTTGGACTCAAAACAGCGGTGGGGTTCGGGGTTCGCTCTTTGTGCTCTCTGGAGCCTGCCATCGTCACGTGGTCTCCGGGTGCTGCAAGGGTGCTGTCCAGGTTCGTGTACCCCAAAGTTAAAGTCTCTGGGTACTTTACCTTGCAGGGATGATTCTTCGTCGCCGCCCGACAGTTTGAGTTGGTGTGCAAATATTTGCAGGTCAGCTGAGGCTGAAGGCCCGATAATTCGAAGCCTCCCCTCAGTTCGTCTCCTCAGTTGGTCTTCTTCAGTCAGTCTTCCTCAGGTGGCCTTTCCTCCGGTGGTCTTCCCTCCTCCCCTCGTTGCGTCCCGCCTCGCCTGGCCTGAATTGTCCGTGTCCGCCCGATGCAGTGCTGGGGCTATTTTTCAGATGGAGTGGCAAAAGGCACGGGCAAAGGCCAGGGGTTAAGCGTGGGATGGGGAAAGAGCGGCAGCCACAAGGGCGAGGGGCCGAAGAGCAGAGAGAGAAGAGAAGAGCAGAGCCGTGATTGCTACCCGGGGGCCTTCAATTATACTCCTTTCGAAAACTCTTATCTGTGCACTAAATCAGGTTAGTTCTTTGTCTTAATCTCAGCGGGCTATTTTAAATAATGGTAGCAATCCATACTAACTGTTTTTAGATGGCCGGTAATCGCATCTACCGGCTCAATAATTGACTTGTATTGTCATGAATGTTCCTTGATGGGCCTGTCCAGCCTCGATGGTTCTCTTAATCTGTTTCCGATTATATATGTAGACTGTTTGATGGCCTTAACTATAGGCCTAAACTGAATTTAGATTTGTCTCCAATTCGGTCTAATACATAATTCAGAGTCCTGTCTGGTTTCAAAATACAAAGTCTCTCTTCACAGAAAGCTGCAGCTTGGGTTTCGATCCACAAGCTGTCTGCGTTGCAGAGTCGATTTTAAAATCCCACAGGCTTTCTGCCACGAGGCACGGACGCCATCTTGGGTACCCTTTTTGATTTAAAATGTCCACACAGGGTCCCGTTTATTAATAACAGCCTTCAGGGAAATGTAGAAATTTTGCAAATCTTACACTCCCCCCTGTGGTACTTAAACTTGCTTGAAGTATCATACTTTTAAGGTGAGCAAAATGTTTTCCTGACCCTTCATAATCAATCTTCCCCTGTAATTACCTATCTAATATACCCACGACACATGCTCTTCCCATTCCGCAAAAATGTAGTGTACATCAGCATACAGAGAGTAAAATTACAGACTTTACACACACATCCAAGCATGGAGGGGGCCCAACACCCCTACACCACTTGGTACACACATCTTTATTAAACTGCGTCGCAAAAAAACAACAAAAGAAAAAAGAACCTTTATTAAAAATAACAAATACAAAGAAACAACAATCCTTTACCTATAATACAGGGAATAGACTTAAACCGGCATATCTCCTTTCACCTTTACATAGTGTTCCTTCCAAATTCTCTCGTTTCAGAATTCTGACCACCGACCTTTTCCCTTACACTGGATACACACTAAATACAACACTATCCTTAACTGCCAAACCACGAGAATGTGGGAAGCCAATCTGATCCACGAAGGAACCTCTATATTACTGAAAATATTCCACCAGGGTGGAGTCACTATATCCAATATCTTAGTCCCTATCTCTACTGTTTTCTGTTCGAGCGTGTAAAAATGTTTCTGCGAAAATATAATGGCTTTGAGTATTTTGGTGTGGTGTTCAGGGAGAGGGGGAATTTCATAGCCAAAGTGCACTTCGTACTTCTGCAAATCCGTAAAATTCTCCTTCACAGTGAGGTGAACAGTGGAGGGTTCAGGAATGGGGACAATTCGCTCCTGGGCCACTTGAACTTCTGCCTCGGGTATAAAACAGAAACTGCTGTCACTGACCGGACACCAGCTATGCTGTCCATGCTGGTAGTGGGACGCGCCAGTGGTGACACAATATGTCCCACCTCCTATATATGCTACCTGCGGGGGAACATGGCCTTGTGCCATTGCCTGCATGGTACAATTTATAGGCTTTGCGTCAGCAGCTCTGAATCCACACTGCGGTTCTGAAAAGGCATTCAAGTGCTAGGGACACAGGATTATGTGTGCTCCACAGCTCCGGCACCCTGAGAGGTCAGTACCTGTCATAGCCTGCTCCCACTTAATGACGTAAGGCGGGACCGCTGTGTAACTAATATGTGCACCCCCTTGAATGACTCCAATGTTCTCAACCCTGTATACCGGCATGAGTCGGGCTGTCCTACCCATGACCGGCATCCTAACTACTACTCCCATGATTGTGTGGTTGGACCGCCCACAATCCACGGGGACTGGATAGGCTTCGGAGGCTAGCCGGAGTTGGCACGGGCTCAATGCATTCTCAAAAGGGTGGAGGGCTGCGAGGTGCTTGTTGCTAATCCAGGAGGGGAACAAACCTTGTTTTAAATCCTCCAGATTACTGCGGCCCTCACCAAGTAACCATGCCCCGTATAACACGCACACCTCATTCTGCGCAGCTTGGTAAGAAAAATTTCTGTCCTCCCTTATAAGAGTATTTACCGTCTTTGCATGCTTTTCCAACTCGGCTATGATCTCTTTTGAATGGACCATCATGGCCTGGTCCTCGTGCAGCTCCGAGCCCACTACCTTGTTCTCATCCAGTAATATCTTTCTTAACTGTGTTTTTAAACCGTTTATCTGGGTCTGCAGCTCTATGTCATCCAAGCTGTTGATGACAGAGGACCCAGTATTAAACGCAGTAAAAACGTCATTCCATACTCCCCTTCTTTGCCTCCCTGCATTACCCAAAAACTCTCGGTGTGTGGTGTAGAGTTCGGTCTTGTCCACGTGGGCAAAATCGAACTCGTAAAACTTCTTGAACATGTCTTTTAATAGGGCCTGGTATAGCTGCTCTGTTTCTTTGGGGCACCACTCCGGCAAATGTACCTCCGTGAGATTTAAAATAACGTAGTGTACCCCCGGTACAGCATCTGATCAGTGGGGACTAGTACCAACCCATTCCCTGGTCCCTTGCTGGCGGTGGGGCAACCTTCCCTGGGTAACCTCGCCGCCTGCACCATGGGCAGGGCACAAGCTCAGTGGCGTTAACTGGGATCGGGGTGTAAGGGACTGCACACACTTTCATCCCCTCCCCGGTGTCGTGCCACTGCCGGTGGAAAACAATGGATATGCCTGCGGGGCAGACCTCCTCTGACCCCCACATACAGATGTAAATCCCTTGAGCCAGTTCCCACCACTTGTCCCAACACACGCTTAGTCCTCCATGAGTCCCTGTAATCGTCCGATGGGTGTTGTTTCCCAACCATTCCCACTCAACTTCGGGGTTCCTCATGTCCTTGCTCAACTTCCTGAGCCACCACCAACTATCCAGTGGAATGTGTCCTTTGCACATCAAACATATTCGCTTTCCAACGGTGACGCTGACCCTCGTGGTAACGACCCGTGCCCTGGGGCACAGGAGGGAGGCTTCCCCGTACGTGAATCCGGTTTGGCTGGAGTACTGAGACGAATTGGACCCCAGCCATCCTGGCCACCTTCCCTCGTGGAAGTAAACGGCAATCTCCTCCGCATCCCATTCACTGCTCCCATCGATCGCCAGGGGCACCTTGTCTCCCGAACACCCATAGATGTGGGAGTCCTGGACGTCGCCCCTCCTCTCCACACTCATCCCGATCAGGGCGAATAGGATCATGATCCATTCCATTCCGAAAATCTTTCTGCAAAAAGATGTACAGGAAACTGGTTTATCCGGAGGTTGTATGTCCGAAAACCTCGATCCACCGGCAGAAATCAGGAGCCGTTTTGTTAGGTTTTTTTTCTTCTCGTGGCTTTGTTTTCAGCAGTCGGGCTCTGGAAAGTCTCTCTGAAGCTGTTGCTAAGCTACAGAGACGCTTCCAAGGTACGGGCTGACTGTTAACAAGCTGTTGCTAAGCAACAGTGTTTGTTGTCAGATACGGAGGTGAAAACCTCTGTATGCTTCAACATTAACTTTCTATGTCCGGCAGTTTTGTTAGATCGGCAACAGCTCGGTCCCGTTGGTGCCGGATATAACAAAGTTTCCTGTAATAGGACATGCAGCCAGGTCCCCAAGAGATTCTCTGGCTTGGTGAAGCATGTTTGGGTCCCGCGACCTCGACCCAAAGATACACTCTTAACAGATTACTTAACTTAAAACTACCCATCACCTTATTTAACTTAAATTATAAACACCCACACTTAAGCCAAATAATTACACTTTGCTTAAACTTAACTTAAACTAAACTACATACATGCGCCGCCCGTCTCCGGGCGGCCAGGCTAATCCCTGGTCAGACTGCGGCTTGCCACTACCCCCGGCATGGCCGCACCGTCCTTGACTGTTGGTCCCTCGCAGCCCGTGGCTGCTGGCTGAGGGCCTGTGTACTTGGACCCCTCCCTGACTCGAGGGGCAGCCCTTGGTAACTGGAGGGCTGGTGAACTTGGCTTTCTCAGCTGGGGCGTCCATGGGGACCTTCTAGGGGCTTTGATGGGTGGGGCTTTCTTGGCCACTGGGCCTCTTACCCAAACCGCTGCTCCCCCAGGCTTGACCCCTCCCGAACCTGGGCTGGGGGCAGGTAACTTTTCACAGCCTGCCGCTGCGAGCTGAGAGTCTCCGCCCCCGGGTCCCATGGCTGGGTCCGGGGCGGGGTTTTCGACCTCAGGTCCCTCCCTCTTTACACCTGGGTTAGAGGCGGGGTTTTTGCCCTCAGGTCCCTCCCCCTCGTCTGGATCCCAGAAGAGTGGGGGAGTGTCCCAATCGATGAGCGGGATGGCCCCTCCCTTGGCGCAAGCTACAGTGCCTGCCTGTGCAGTCTGTGAACTCGCTCCTGCTGCAGGCTGAGGACCTTTATCCTCAGACCTTTTTCCAACTGTGGTAAACCACTGTTATTGTTGTTCACCGTTGTTGTTGTTGTTGCACACTGTTGTATCTATGCATGCCTCAGCTGGCTCCACCCCTGGCTCCACCCACATGCCTAGGTATAAAGGTGAATGCTCTGCAGCCCCCTGCCTTCTTGGAAACCAGTCAACCACGAGAGGCATGCTCTGTTCTTTGTTAATAAAAGCCTTTTAGTTACTCTCCTAACTCTCTGTCTTTTATGAGTAATTGATAGCGCATCAATTTTATTAACAAAGACAAAATGTCAGCACCAAACACTGAGCAGCAGGCGCTGCAGCAAATGACGGCACCAAACGCTGAGCAGCAGGCGCTGCTGCATGCCCTCAGACCAACATGCCTGGACCTAGACCCTCAAGAGGCGGGTTCGTGTACCAAGTTCGCACAATGGCTGCGTTGCTTCGAAGCTTACCTGGAAGCCTCAGCCGTGACACTAGAGGGAAACAAACTAAAAATCCTGGCCTCCAAGGTGGGCCACCAAGTCTACACGCTCATCCAGGACGCGACTACCTATGTGGCGGCTATCGATCTGCTAAAAGGACAATACACACGCCCGGTAAATACGGTTTATGCCAGACACCTCCTGAGATCCCGCAAACAGCAGTCCGGGGAATCGGTGGAGGCATTCCTACGGGCACTACAGATACTCGGCCGAGCCTGCGATTGTAAAGAGGTATCGGCCGCGACACACACGGAGGGACTTATCCGAGATGCTTTCGTTGCGGGCCTCAAGTCCGACTACTCCCGGCAGAGACTGTTGGAGAAGGGCGAAATCGACCTGAAGAAGGCAGTGTCCCTCGCGCTCTCGCTAGACGCGGCCCACCGGAATATGGACGCATTCTCCCCCAACCGCTCCGCACCGTGGACGCCGCAACCTTGGGTCATGGGACCGCCACCCCCGGCACCAACTGCTGCAGCGATGTCCAAGGGCCCGAAATGTTACTTTTGTGGCTAGGCAAAACACCCCAGAGCACGCTGCCTGGTGAAAAACGCTACCTGCTCTGGCTGCGGGAAGAAAGGACACTACGTCAGCGCCTGCAAAGGTAAAACCGCTAACGCCAGCAGCGCCGCGTGTGAACCGTGGGGGCAGCCATCTTGTCCGCCATCTTGGACACCTCCAGCCGCGTGGGGATCGGGATCATGGGCGCAGCCATTTTGTCCACCATCTTGGATGCGTCCAACTCCAATCGCGGGTGACCCGGACTCAACCACCGCCTCGTCTGACGACCACAGCGACTCGCTCGACCATACGCTGGCCTCCGTGACGCTGGACCAATCTCTCCCTCACCAACTGTCCAGGTCCATGATGGACATTACGGTAAACGGCCGCGCCACTGCCTGCCTTTTCGACAGCGGGAGCATGGAGAGCTTTGTCCACCCCGACACGGTGCGCAGTTACTCTCTCCCGGTCCTGCCAACGCGCCATCGGATCTCTATGGCTTCCAAATCCCATTCAGCAGACGTCGGTGGCTACTGTGTAGTGACCCTTTCAGTAAGGGGCACAGAATACAAAAATTTTAAACTCCTTGTCCTGCCCCATCTCTGCGCTGCCGTTCTACTGGGGTTGGATTTTCAGTGCCACCTTAAAAGTGTCACATTAGCGTACGGCGGACCCCTCCCCCCACTCACAGTCTGCAGCCAGCAGCTTTTAAATCGCCCGCCGCGCACCATTTGCAGCCTCTCCACGCGTAAAGTCTCCCCCGCCCCCTTGTTCGCTAACCTCACCCGCAACTGTAAGCCCATCACTACCAAAAGCAGGCGGTACAGTGCCGGGGATAGGAGCTTCATTAAATCCGAAGTAGCAAGACTCCTGAAGGAAGGGATTATTGAGGGTAGCACTACCCCATGGCGAGCACAAGTGGTGGTAGTGAAGACTGGCGAAAAACAGCGCCTAGTTATTGACTACAGCCAGACGATCAATCGCTACACCCAGTTAGATGCATACCCACTCCCCCGCATATCTGACATGGTCAATCAGATAGCACAATACCGGGTGTTCTCGACGATTGATCTGAAGTCGGCATACCACCAGCTCCCCATCAGGGCTGAGGACCGCCAGTACACAGCTTTTGAAGCTGACGGTCATCTCTACCACTTCCTCCGAGTCCCCTTCGGCGTCACCAACGGGGTTTCGGTCTTCAAAAGGGAGATGACTCCGAATGGTTGACCAGAACGCGCTGCAGGCCACCTTCCCCTATCTAGACAACGTCACCATCTGCAGCCACGACCAGCAGGACCATGACGTTAACCTAGACAAATTCCTCCGTACGGCCCAGCGGCTGAATCTAACATACAACAAGGACAAATGTATGTTTCGCACCACGCGCCTCGCCATTCTTGGCTGCGTAGTGGAGAACGGAGTCATCGGCCCCGACCCCGACAGAATGCGCCCCCTTATGGAGCTCCCCCTTCCCCACCTCCAAAAAGCACTGAAGAGATGCCTAGGGTTTTTCTCTTACTATGCTCAGTGGGTGCCCAACTATGCGGAAAAAGCCAGACCCCTCATCAAGCCCACCTCCTTCCCCCTGACAGCAGAGGCATGTGCAGCCTTCACTCTCATAAAAAGAGATATTGCGAAGGCCACAATGCACGCAGTGGATGAGTCCATCCCTTTCCAAGTGGAGAGCGACGCATCCGACTTCGCCCTAGCTGCAACCATTAACCAGGCGGGGAGACCCGTGGCCTTTTTCTCAAGGACCCTCCAGGGCCCCGAGATTCGACACTCCTCTGTCGAAAAGGAGGCCCAGGCCATTGTGGAAGCGGTGCGACATTGGAGGCATTACCTGGCCGGAAAACGATTTACCCTGCTCACTGACCAGCGTTCAGTAGCTTTTATGTTTAATAATAAGCAGAGGGGCAAAATCAAGAACGACAAGATCTTGAGGTGGAGAATTGAACTCTCCACCTACAATTATGATATCTTGTACGGGCCCGGGAAACTCAATGAGCCCCCAGATGCCCTATCACGTGGTACATGCGCCAACGCACAGGTTGATAGACTGCAGACCCTCCACAATGACCTCTGCCACCCGGGGGTCACCAGGTTCTTCCATTTCATCAAATCCCGTAACCTGCCCTACTCCATCGAGGAGGTCAGGACCATGACCAGGAACTGCCAAATCTGTGCCGAGTGCAAACCGCATTTTTATAGGCCAGACAGAGCAAGCCTGATCAAGGCCACTCGCCCCTTCGAGCGCCTGAGCGTCGATTTTAAAGGGCCCCTCCCCTCCTCTGACCGCAACGTGTACTTCCTCAACATAATTGATGAGTACTCCCGTTTCCCGTTTGCCATCCCTTGCCTAGACATGACGCGTACCACGGTCATTAAATGTCTGAATGACCTTTTCGCCTTGTTCGGCTTCCCTAGCTATATCCATAGTGTAAGATTCGAAATTTTCAGCAAGAATCACGCAAGAAAATAGGGTTAATAAGACAGTTTTATTGACCAAAAGAAGCTTGTACAGAAAAAACCTTGATAAAAGGGCATACAAAATGGCCGCCGGACCTCGTGATCAGTTTCTGGGACCATTTGATTTCTGTTACTGCAAGCCAGACAGTCTTGTGGATTGAGGACAGTAAGCCCGCGAAAGTCAGTATCGGGAAAACGAAACTCAGGGAACTGAGCATACATATTAATTAGATTCTAAGTACAGGACAGTCTTGGGTTACAGGATGAGGCCCATCAAGAAATGGGCGGACAATTGAATGAACACTTAAACCCATTTACTGTACAAAGGACAGCCATCAAGGGCAATCTCCAGACCAATCAATATACGAACCGAGTTACGGTGACAAAGTAAAAGGCATTATCGGCCCAGGAAGGCCAGTTAAGCTATCACCGGCTCCCGTTACAAGACAAAGCGCCCCTGCAGAGATTTCTGCCCGCCAAAAATATTACAAAGACAGGACTATGATTTGGCGGGAGATAAGACTGTCCCAAAAGGGTATAACTATGGATTTGAAAAGTCCATCAGGACATGGACGATTACGACTACGATTACGCTTCGCTTCACCTCGACCGCTACGATTCACAATTAATTTCTTCAGTACGATTCGTAACTTCGGTGCGGAACGGAAGACGACGAGAAGACTTCGGCTCGGAAGCCAGCTCGGCCAGGCAAGGCCCGGCCACGACGGGAAGACGACGGGTACTTTTGTCGGGAGATCATCGACGACCCAGGCCGAAGGAGAAGACACCCTCGGGAAATGACGATCCAGGCCGGAGAAAAGGACACTCCGGGCCTAGCACTCCAGTGCCTCAACATCCCATTCAACCAGGAACCTCCCATGTGCAATTCTACAACATCACATCGGTGGTGGAGTCTTCCATGGGCATTCAGTTCTTAAAGTCACGTCGGTAATGGATTCATCCATGACGAGCGCTCATCAAGACTGTATCTGCTGCTCCATCGCGTAAGAAAAAAACAAACTGCGCCAGAAGTTTCCAAATCCACGTGACGACGGAAAGCTATGCCAAAAGGCTGCGAACCCCTTTTTGCAATCTGAAAGTGGTGAGCATGATCCCGAGTTCCTCAAGTCGAAACTTAGTTTAGGTCTAGGGGAGGGGGTTAAGGGTAATCGTAATGTGTTTCCCCTTTTACAATGTGCCGTGTGTTCCCCATTTCCATAGAGTTAAGTTTATAGATATGTGCATGATTGTAGTTATTTTAATCTGTGCTTATGACATGTATTTTACAATGCTGCAAACTGTTTTATAATAAAAGCCTCCATTTCGTGCTATTCAACCTGGTCTATTGAGTTTTTCTCTGCACTACAGTTCCATGCACCTAAGTCCAAGGTCTAGAATCGCAGGGAAGAGTGGGTCGAACCACTCAAGGGTAATTATTGCACGAAGCCTGGTAGGAGACCAGAACGAGCAAGAGAAACCCCCTACAGAGATGGCGACCGCGGCAGGACCTTGGCAGCAGGAATGAAGTGTGTTAGATCAAGTTCTGAATAAACGAAATGTGATGGATGAGAGAATAGCAGATTATGTTTTTGGGAAGGTAAACCTTACAAAACAATGGATATCTGACCTATTAAGGGATAGGCGCCCGCTAGACGCAGCCATCAAGTGGACAGAAAGCAAAGAGCATAAGAAATCGGTAGAAAAGGCGGTTTGGCTGATGTGCTACAAGAAGCAAGTCCAGCTTTTGGACCAGGTCATTGTAGCACAGACAGCCCAGATGAAAGGGCTACTAACAGAAGTAGAGGAAAAGGTTGCGGGAGGCCAGAAACTGATTCAATCGCTTAACGCGCTGAATCAGGAACGCCAATCCGTAACTCACCGCCACGAGACCAGGATAGATTACTTGGAGTGTCAGGTCGTTGAGGCCAAGGCCAGTGAAGGTAGAATGAGAGAGAGGTGTTTCCGCCTAGCTAAGCAGATAGCAGCACAGGAGGAAAGTATTTTGGGGGCTAGGGCAGCATATAAGATGGCCATGGAGGATAGGTCTGAGAACACCGACCATAGCGCTTGCCACAGGGAGCTAGAGGACCTGAGAATGGCCCTAGCAAAGGCAAATGGCTTGGTGTGTCTCATAAACCCACCAGCGAGCCAGCTACTGTTAGCCAAGGAATCCAAAAGACCGATTCCACAAGAGGCAGTTGGGGTACCAACCCCTGAGCCCTCGGCACCTCCCGCCTATACTGAGGCTTGGACTCCGGGGAAGGAAACGGAGAAGTCAGACACAGAGGTTCTTGAGGTAGAGCAACACCAGGTAGTAGAGTCGGGACCGGCACCGATGTGTCCCACGCGACACCGGAGGCTCGGTCCGGACCAGGATGGCGAGGATGGACCCCTCGTGAATCAGATCATAATGCCCCATAGTGCACGACAGTTAAGGGAAATGATCAGTCACATCCCAAAACTCTCCGAGTGAGGAGATCCCTCCGTCCATTTTAGGGATGTGGAGCAGACCACAGCAGTTAATGACTGCGACGGGGTTGAACAGTCCAAAATGCTGCTGTTCTCCCTGGACAGCTCGCTCCTCCAGTGTCTCCCTGACGAGAGCAAGAGAGGGCACAAGGCATATGAAGAGTTACGGGATGAGATCCTGGAGATTATAGGGGAGAGTGACAGAACTCCGTTCCTCCGATTGGAAAGGACGGTACAGCTAGAGGGAGAACCCCCACGGGTTTTCGCCGGAAGGTTGTGGCCGGTGTATCGGCGCAGCTGTCCGGGCGGGCCGGACCGGAACGGGCTGAATGATGACCAAAGGGCTCATTGGCTCCGGTGTCTGGTCGCCAATTGCTTGCCACCGGTGAGGGAGCAGGTCAAAGCATGGTTTGACCCCACTAACCCCCGCTCCACGGAGGACGTAGTACTTGATCAGCTCACGATAAGTTACAGGAACAACAAGAGTAGGGATGTGCCTTCCTCAAAGGGAAAGGTGCATGAGGCAAGGCCAGCAGCTCCTGCCAAAAAAGAATGGCATCAGGAGGGGAATCGCCCTCCCCAAGCCAAGAGCAGTTGTTAAGGGTGTGGGAAGGAAGGTCATTGTGTAGGATTCGAAATTTTCCGCAAAAATCATGCAAGAAAACTGGATGAAATAAGACTGTTTATTGACCAAAGTAAGCTTGCACAGAAAAACCTTTGATAAAAGGGCATACAAAATGGCCGCCAGGCCCCGTGATCAGTTTCTGAACCATTTTATTTCTGTTACTGCAAGCCAGACAGGCTTGTGGATTGAAGACAGTAAGCCCGCGAAAGCCAGTATCTGGGAACTGAAACTCAGAGAAACAGCATACATATTCAATGGATTCTAAGTACAGGATGGGGCCCATCAAGATATGGGCGGACAATGCAAAAACACTTATACCCATTTATTGTACAAAGGAAAAACCGTTTAGCAGCCATCAAGGAAAATCTCCGGACCGATCAATATGCGAACCGAGCCGCGGTGACAATGAAAAAGACATTAAAAGACATTATCGGCCAGGAAGGCCGGTTTAAGTTATCACCGGCTCCGTTACAAGACAAAGCGACCCTGCAGAGATTTCTGCCCACCAAAATTAATACAAAGACAGGACTATGATTTGGCGGGAGATAAGACTGTCCCAAAAGAGTATAACTATGGATTGAAAGTCCATCAAAAACTTCACTTGACTGGACGGCGGCTGCTTCTTCTTCTTGGACGACTTCAGACTTGACTTTTCTTCAAGGACTTCTCCTACAAGGAACGAACGAAGGACGGACGGTGCCAGGATCGGCGCCTCTTCCACTTCGGCAGATGTAGAATCGATGAAAACGTTTTCGTCTTTTTAAAGACGGACGGCTTCGGTGAAAAGACAACATGGTCGGTGTTCAGCCAAACAAGGCTCGGCCACGACGAGAAGACGACAAGTGTGGCCCGGGTCCTGAGGTCGGGAGATCATCGACGACCCAGGCCGACGGAGAAGAAACCCTCTGGAGGACCGGCGATCCAGGCCAAAAGATTCTCCCATGTGCATGCACTTCTTCAGCAGCCTGCATCTAAGTCTGCTCCATGAACCCAAATAGTGGATCTCAACCTTGACGAGCGCTCATCGAGGCTGTGTCTACCCCACCGCCTCGAGGGAAAGAAAATATCGACTGCGCCAGAAGCTTCTAAATCCACGTGACGATGGAAAGCGGTGCCAAAAGGATGCGAACCCCCTTTTTCGCGATTTCGAGAGTGGTGAGCATGATCCCAAGTTCCCCAGGTCGAAACTTAGTTTAGGTATAGGGGAGGGAGTTAAGGGTATTCGTAATGTGTTTCCCCTTTTTCGATGTGCCGTGTGTTCCCCATTTCCATAGAGTTAAGTTCATAAATTTGTGTATGATTGTAGTAACTTTAATCTGTGCCTATGACATGTATTTTGTAATGCTTCAAACTGTTTAAAAATAAAAGCATCCATTTCGTGCTATTCAACCTGGTCTATTGAGTTCTTTCTCTGCACTACTGTTCTCTGCATCTAAGTCCAAGGTCTAGAACCGTAGGGGGAGTGGGTCGAACCACTCAAGGGTAATTATTGCACGAAACCTGGCAGGAGACCAGAACGAGCAAGAGAAACCCCCTACAATTGGCGCCGAGACTGTAAAAATCCCTGGAAGGATTTAAAGGGAAAAACTTCCCCAGCCCCGGCAGCAGGAAATGGTGCGGTTGTGGATCCCGCTGCGATTGAGTCAATCATACAGACAATGCGGTCTCTGATGACCTCGCAGGGGAAAATAACTGTCACCACCGGCCTTGCTGCTCCCGAAACTCCGATCACTGTACCCAAGTGACTAGAGTCGGCGCAGCCCGTCTACCTGTGTCCGCTCCGCTACGATGCATGGAGACAACCCCTCGTAGAGATGGAGGTAGAGGAGGTGAAGGAAACTTATCTGTTGGACACGGGAGCATCGTGCACCATAATCCACGCAGATAACCCCACCACCTCGCCCCTGTCCACCGGGGTCCCATATCGTCTGTTGGGCTTCACGGGCGAAGAACAGGCTGGCGCACATTCCCTTCCCCTCTCCCTTCGTTTAGGGCCACTCCGCACCACGTGGAAGTGTATCCTGATGAAGTGGGAAGAGGGAGGTGGAACGGGAGTCCTGGGGTCTGATTTCTTGGTAGCCCACGGGATCCACGTGGACCTAAGAAATCACTGTCTCTGGGGAGAGGGTACGAGTGTGAGGGAGATGGAGAGTGTTAAGGAAACCCATACGAAGGCGCGGGTTGGCCGGCGAGAAGTAAAATTCTTGGGTCTAACCCTATGCGCTGGCGAGAGAAAAGTAGACCAGGAGGATGAGCCGGAATCGGTGGAAAATCCGCCGGTCTGCTACACTCGTACAGTAGAGGTGTCCCGACAAAAAAGGTGGTTTAGCATGAAGCGGTGCAAGCTGTTTAAGCCGGGTGCACAAGGGCCAACAGCAGGGGCCAAGTCTGAGGACAAAAATCCTCAGCCTGCGACAGAGTCACAGACCACACAGGCTGGAACTGTAGCCTGCGTGAAGGGAGGAGTCATCCCAATAGAGTGGGAGGTCTCCCCTCTAATTTGGGATTCGGACGAGGAAGAGCCCGAACAGCTCGACCGCGTCCTTGACCCGAACACGGAGGAGGAAGAGTCAGAGGACGAAGATCCCGCCCTCGACTCAAGCTTAGGGGAGGTAGGGATTGGGGGCAGAGACTCACCACCTGTAGGGACAGGTGAGGTGGAGTCGGATGCCACAAATCCCGGCCCCAGGGGGGCAGAGCCAGAGGGAAGGGAGCCGGAGCCAGCAGCTGTGGTGGAACCACAGGCTGTGACGGTGAAAGTCCCAACCCCCGGTCCGTCAGCCCTGGGAGCCTCGCCCAAGGCATCCCCTCGTAGGTCGACTCGAACGCCTCAGCCCAGAAAGCATTGGCCAAATTCTCCTTATCTTCCCCAACCTCGGTCCAGAGCAGCCCAGGAAAGGCACGGTTCCCGTTCAGCAGCGACAGGCTGCGGGGGATCAAAGCCGAAGGTCAGTGCAGCACCGCCACAGGGAGCGGCACGCTGCAGCTCTCACAGGAATTAAATAGGCCGCCCGGAGGAGGGCGGCGCTGTACATAGGTTTAGGTACTGATAAGTTAAGCTAGGTAACTATAATGTTAGTTTAAGGTATGTAAAGTTTAAGAAGATGGGGATGTTTTAAAAGGTAGTTTTCGGAGTCTGCCCAGAATGTGTGGTTGTTTGGAAGTGGGGTCAGGGGACCCCGGCGTCCGTTTAATTAAGCCAGCACCTATTGGGAGCCTGGCTACACCATCTTATCGGTTACAGAAACCAGGGATACAATGGAGAGGATTCTCGTGGTACTCGCGGCGATCGGGTGCGGGCTGGCCTACCGGGGCCGCACCAAGGACGTCATCGTGTTCGGATGTTCCGGGGACACAGCCCCCATCGCGACGGATGGGACGGGGAAGCGAGAGGTTGAGGAAACCGCCACCTACTTCCACCAAGGGAGATGGCCAGGACGGCTGGGGATGAATTCTACGGAATACTCCAGCAATTTCGGTTTCGCCTACCAAGAGACTTCGTTATCGTGCCCTCGAGTGAGGATCCTTGCACCCAGAGTCAGCGTTACCGTGGGAAAGAGGATCTGTTTGGTGTGTAATGGGAACGTACCGCTAAGTAGATGGTGGTGGTTGCGAAAGCTGGGAAAGGACATGAAGAACTCTACTATCGAGTGGGAACGACTGGGTAACAATACCCATCGGACAATTACGGGGACTCACGGACAATTACGTGTGTGTTGGGACAAATGGTGGGAACCAGATGAAGGGATATATGTCTGTATGTGGGGTTCAAAACGCGTTTGCCCCAAGGGCGTATCAATCTTTTTCCAGAGCCAGTGGCAGGATGAAGGGAAAGGGATGAGGTGGGATGTCAGCACTCGGGCGTGCGGAGCCCCATTCTCCCCAATCCCGGTAAACGCCACTGAACTCATCACCCGCCCACGCAAGCCCCTGCCCACGATTCCGGTAGCACTAGCCCAGAAGGAAGGGTGCCCCACCACCACAAAGGGACCCGGGAACGGTTTAGTATTGGTACCCACCGGTCAGGTGCTGTACCAAGGGGTACACTACGTGGTGGCCTCAGTGATTTTAAACCTCACTGAGGTACGATTGCCGGAGTGGTGTCCCAAGGAGACGGAGCAGTTGTACCAGGTACTGTTAACTCGAATGTTCAGACAATTTTACGAGTTTGACTTTGCCGATATCGACAAGGCCAAATTATACACCACACCACAGGAAGTTTTGGATCGGGTAGGGAGGCAAAGAAGGGGTACTGTAAATGACATCTTCACCGCTTTTAACACCGGGGCGTCTGTTGTCAACGCTCTAGACAACGTGGAGCTGCAGACACAGATCAATGGTTTAAAAACACAGTTAAGGAACATACTGACTGATGAAAATAAGGTAGTGGGTTCTGAGCTACATGAGGACCAGACCATGACACTACACTAAAAAGGAATAATTGCTGAGCTGGAGAAACACGCTAGAACGGTAAATGCACTCATCAAGGAGGATCGGAATGCGTCCGATCAGGCTGCGCAGAACGAGGCCTGTGTGCTATACGGGGCGTGGTTACTGGGCGAGGGCCGCAGTAATCTGGAGGATTTAAAACAAGGTTTGGTCCCGTCCTGGATCAGCAACAAGCACTTGCAAGCGCTCCACCCTTTCGAGAATGCATTAAGTCCGTGCCAGCTCAGACTAGCTGCAGAGGCGTACCCAGTCCCAGTGGACTGCGGACGCTCGAATCACACTATCATGGGAATAGTGGTAAGGATGCTGGTGTTGGGTCCCGCAGCAAAGCCCGCCCCGGTATACAGGGTGGAGAACATTGGAGTCATTCAGTGGGGTGCGCACATTCGTTACGCAGTGGTCCCGCCTTATGTCATCAGATGGGAGCGTACGATGACATGCACCGACCTCTCGGGGTGTCGAAGCCGGGGAGCACACATCATCCTGTGTCCCCAGCACTTGAATGTCTTTTTGAAACCACAGTGCGGGTCCAGAACCGCTAGCGCGAAGCCGATAAATTGCACCATGGAGGCAATGGCAAAGGACCATGTGCCCCCGCAGGTGGCATATATCGGGGGTGGGACATACTGTGTCACCCTGGCAGCGCCTCACTACCGCCACGGACAGCACGGGTGGTGTCCGGTCAGTGACAGCAGTTTCTGTTTCAAACCCAGGGCTGAAGTTCAAGTGGCACAACAACGGATTGCCCCCATTCCTGCACCTTCCACCGTTCACCTAACTGTAAAAGAGAATTTCACGGACTTGCAGCGATTCGTCGTGCATTTTGGTTATGTCATTCCCCCTCTTCCCGAACACCTCACCAAGATTTTAAAAGCCGTTATAGTTTCACAGAAGCATTTTTACACACTGGAGCAGAAGACATTAGAGATAGGGAAAGACATATTGGACATAGTCACCCCACCATGGTGGGACCTGTTCACTAATATAGAGATCCCGGCCTGGATTAGAATAGCATCCCATATCCTAGTAGTGTGTCAGGTTTTAATTGTAATATTCCTACTGTTCGTGTATTGCAAGAGAGGCAAACGCCTCCAGAGGCACGAGAACACAGGAGAATGGAGAGAACGCTATGTACGAGTGGGGGAATAGGACACCCCAGTTTAAGCTGCTGAGTATTAAAGGTTAAAGCGTCCCTCCACTCTTGATTTTAGCCACTGCATGATTTAAGTGTGTGAATACTGTTCTGTTATAGCTGATTGATAAGTTTTCTGTTTTTTTTGATTAATAAAAGGTGTATGCAGGTGGTGCAAGGGGCATTGGCCGACTTCACATCTGAAAGATGAATGTGTTATAGTGTAAGATAATACTGCCTATGATTGTCCAACTGTACACAAGGTAATTTTTCTGAAATGGGAACTGCATGTGTCGTGAGGGTCATAGATAGTTAATTACTAGGAATGTTTGGATGTGAGGAATCAGGGAAAATTTGCTCACCAAGGATTATTGATACTTTAAGCAAGCTATCAGTGTCACAGAGGGGACTGTAAGATTCGAAATTTTCAGCAAGAATCACGCAAGAAAATAGGGTTAATAAGACAGTTTTATTGACCAAAAGAAGCTTGTACAGAAAAAACCTTGATAAAAGGGCATACAAAATGGCCACCGGACCTCGTGATCAGTTTCTGGGACCATTTGATTTCTGTTACTGCAAGCCAGACAGGCTTGTGGATTGAGGACAGTAAGCCCGCGAAAGTCAGTATCGGGAAAACGAAACTCAGGGAACTGAGCATACATATTAATTAGATTCTAAGTACAGGACAGTCTTGGGTTACAGGATGAGGCCCATCAAGAAATGGGCGGACAATTGAATGAACACTTAAACCCATTTACTGTACAAAGGACAGCCATCAAGGGCAATCTCCAGACCGATCAATATACGAACCGAGTTACGGTGACAAAGTAAAAGACATTATCGGCCCAGGAAGGCCAGTTAAGCTATCACCGGCTCCCGTTACAAGACAAAGCGCCCCTGCAGAGATTTCTGCCCGCCAAAAATATTACAAAGACAGGACTATGATTTGGCGGGAGATAAGACTGTCCCAAAAGGGTATAACTATGGATTTGAAAAGTCCATCAGGACGTGGACGATTACGACTACGATTACGCTTCGCTTCACCTCGACCGCTACGATTCACAATTAATTTCTTCAGTACGATTCGTAACTTCGGTGCGGAACGGAAGACGACGAGAAGACTTCGGCTCGGAAGCCAGCTCGGCCAGGCAAGGCCCGGCCACGACGGGAAGACGACGACGGTGGCCCGGGTACTTTTGTCGGGAGATCATCGACGACCCAGGCCGAAGGAGAAGACACCCTCGGGAAATGACGATCCAGGCCGGAGAAAAGGACACTCCGGGCCTAGCACTCCAGTGCCTCAACATCCCATTCAACCAGGAACCTCCCATGTGCAATTCTACAACATCATATCGGTGGTGGAGTCTTCCATGGGCATTCAGTTCTTAAAGTCACGTCGGTAACGGATTCATCCATGACGAGCGCTCATCAAGACTGTATCTGCTGCTCCATCGCGTAAGAAAAAAACAAACTGCGCCAGAAGTTTCCAAATCCACGTGACGACGGAAAGCTGTGCCAAAAGGCTGCGAACCCCTTTTTGCAAATCTGAAAGTGGTGAGCATGATCCCGAGTTCCTCAAGTCGAAACTTAGTTTAGGTCCAGGGGAGGGGGTTAAGGGTAATCGTAATGTGTTTCCCCTTTTACGATGTGCCGTGTGTTCCCCATTTCCATAGAGTTAAGTTTATAGGTATGTGCATGATTGTAGTTATTTTAATCTGTGCTTATGACATGTATTTTACAATGCTGCAAACTGTTTTATAATAAAAGCCTCCATTTCGTGCTATTCAACCTGGTCTATTGAGTTTTTCTCTGCACTTCAGTTCCCTGCACCTAAGTCCAAGGTCTAGTGTAGTGTATGTAACCATTCTACCTTTAAGAGAACTATTGTATGTAACCGTCCACCTTTAAGAGAACTATTTTAGGTGTTGCACTACTTTATCTTGGCTGCGGTATACTGTAATATCGGTGGTGACCACACCGGTATATAAGTGCTGTGTAATGAGTTATTGGGCAGATTCGCCCTGACCTTCGAATAGTAAAGTCCTGTTAAAGTTTACTCTTGTAGCCTGTGTAATAATTTGCAATATAACACACAGATTTTACAGTGGCGACGAGTTCGATCTTACCCTGCGGCAGCGATACATCCGAAGCAGTTAACGAGCGTCGAGAAGAGGCATCCGCCCTCGTCGTTCTGCTGAGAGAAGACTCGAGTCTGCAGAGCAAGGAAGAAGGAAGAATTCAGACACGAAGCCTTCCATCAGCAACAGGCAGTGATCGTCCCTTCTGTCACGGTGGTGAGTGAGCCGATCAGCCACGAGAAGCAAGTCGGCCACGTTGACTGTGAGTAGGGGGGAAATAAAAAGAAACGGAGGATAAGGGCGGTGAACTCGACCACGGTCGGGGGGAAAGGAGCCGGACAGAAGTTGGGCCCAGAGACGCTGAGGCTGGGGCAGCGTAGGGCATGGAAGCCGCGGTACAAGCGGGAACGCAGCCGGTGTGAGAGACCGGGCTACAAGCGGGAACGCAGCCGGTGTGAGAGACCGGGCTACAAGCAGGCTGGGAGACGCAACAGCGTCGTGAGACAGCTCGACCGTGACCGCCGAAAAAGGCCGGGCAGCTACCGAGGCCGCGAGGCGCTGCGACCGGGATCGTAAGGCACGGGAAGAAATAAAAAAAATAATTAATAAATAAAACCGCGGAGAACTCAGCCGCAGCCGGGGGAGGAAAGGACCGGACTGCGAGAGGGCTGGGAGGCGCGATTGGAAGCCGCTGAGGGAGAGACAGAGCCCGAGCGAGCGGGAGAGACAGAGCCCGAGCGAGGGGGAACGGGACCGAGCGAGGGAGACCGAGCGAGATCCCGCCCAGCGGCTGGAACTGTTCGCCGCCAATGGGTTGTCCCCAGCGCCGGTTGCTCTGCCGAGAAAAGGGAACAAGGAACGCACTGAAGTCGGCGCGCAGCCTGCGAACCCCGAAAGCCAGCGGTCGTCGCCCGAGAGCGAAGCTTACCCCTCCCGCCAGGGGAAGAAACGCGGGAAGCCGCCAGTAGGCGGGGAAGAAGACAGGAGCGGGAAACCGCCATTTTGAAAGTGGGCGGGGAAGAAGACAAGCGCGGGAAACCGCCATTTTTGAAAAAAAAAGTAACGAACAAATTCGTTGTTGTTTCTCAGAAAGATAGTGAAGATGCCTAAGCATGGTAACATCAACGACTTCGATTCCGTGGTGGAAGATTGGGCCACGTATGTAGAACGCATCAAGATATATTGTGAGGCCAATAAAATAGCAGATGATGATAAAGCTCTAACCTTACTAAACTCAATGGGGGCGAAGACATACGGGCTATTGAAGCATCTTCTATCACCAGCTAAACCGGCGGATCAGACTTTCGCTGATATTGTTGCTGTCCTGAAGGATCATTTGAACCCCACACCGCTGATGTTGGCGGAACGATTCAAATTTTATGCGAGAACGCAACGGAAAGAGGAAAGCAACGCGGACTACTTGGTTGAACTGCGTAGATTAGCGAAATACTGCCAGTTTGGGGAAAATCTGACAGAGGCATTGAGAGACAAGTTCGTGTGCGGGTTGTCGAAGGAAGGAACACAAAAGCGACTGCTAGAAGAGAACGATCTTACACTTGATAAGGCTGTCCTTATTGCAGCATCGCACGAAGCCGCAGCGAGAGGCACTGCAGAAATGCAGCTGAAGGCAGCGGTACTCAGCGTGGATCAAATGACTTCAGGTACAACGAAATGTTATCGTTGTGGGAAGACAACACACGACCAGAACCAATGCTGGTTTAAAAACCAGGAATGTAGGAAATGTGGCAAGCTTGGTCACATAGCTAAAGTATGCCGGTCAGGAAAGAAGACCAGCAACAACAAAGAAGTCACCGCAGGAAAAGTACAGCAAGGTACACAAGGTGGCTGAGAAGAGTTCGGATGAACAGAATTCGGATTCAGACCCAAACGGCCAGGAACTGGGTAGTCTGAGAATTCACAATGCGAGTAAGGAAGCTGACCTACAAATTATCTGGGTCACGCTCAAAATAGCCGGAGTCCAAGTGAAAATGGAATTGGACACAGGATCAGCCCTAACAGTCATAAACCGAAAGGACTACAAGAGGCTATTCTCACATATTCCCTTGAGAGATACCAAGATTGTATTGCAGACATACACGGGGCGAAGAGTATACCCCATCGGAAAGATAAAAGCCAAGGTGAGAGACAAGGGCAAAGAACACCAAGGAATGGACTTAAATGTACTACCTGAGGGGGGTCCACCACTTCTGGGGCGGGAGTGGATCAAGAAAATAAATATGGACTGGCACTTCCTAAAAGCCATAAAGAGTGAGAACTCGGTGAAGACAATCAGCTCAGACTCTGGAACTGATGATGGTAAGACCAACCCATGTGCAAAAGACAAGGCTAAAATGGACTTGCAGCCTAATGTTGGAAAAACGAAGGAGTGCATAAATGCTTATGCTTCAGAGGAGAACAAAGTTTCAGAACAGAATTCCACTGAACAACAACAACATAGGTTGACAGAGAATTCTGAGTCTGTCCAGTCTACAGACATGCACACTTCTGAGGAACACCGGGCTCGAACTCAACTCCATTTCAAACTACAACAGCAATTAGAACAAATGATTCACCGTCTTGAGCAAGAGATGAATGTAATGAAAAAGTTCTTTGACACAGAGTGGGAGAATCTGGAAAGACAACAGAAGCAGCTGATGGAGAAAATGGAGCAGGAGCACACAAACCGTCTGCGTGAGGAGGCCAAACGAATCAAAGCTGATTCGGTTTCTGAAGGTGCGTGCTCTAATCTGGTGGAGCAAGATGTTCAGCAACTGAAGGCGCTTGTTAGCAGGTTGCAGGCAGAAAAGGCTGATTTGATTGCCATGAATTCCGAGCTCCTACTGAAGTTGGGTGCAGCATCACCGGACGATTCATTTGTTGAAATTCGAATGGTGGAGGCTGCAGATGATGGAGAATTAAAAGCAGCAAAGGGGCCCCAGTGCAAGGTTACAAACAGCCCTGTAGCCTATCCGTCAAAAACACAGGATGACGATACTGGGAAACGTCTGATGTCAGAAGAGTTAACGGTCAGCCAACTCCTTCATATGCTGAGGGACAAGACTCTGAAATGGGAAGAACTTGAACACGAGCTTCAATCTTCAAAGGAAAGGGGTTCGGAGCTCTCAAAAGTTATTGAAATAGCTGAGGTTGCAACACAGACTGAGAAGACTGCAGCAGAGCAGCCCTTGGATGCCAAAAGTACGCTGACTCACGTCAATGTAGAACAACAGAATGCTGAAACAGCTGCTCCAGTAGAGGGATTGAATAGTCTGATCAATCAATCTCCGAATGAAGTTGAAGTATTGAAATCACAAATGATGTCATTAGTAAAAGACTTGCAGAAAGCCCAGAAAAAGCTGGATGAAGCTGAACGCATGAAGAAGTCTCTTCAGGAAAGATGTCTGGATTTGGAACAAAAGCTGGCTAACGTCCAGCTGGGTATGGAGGAAATAGAAGACCCTCTCGCTGGCCTAGCTCAGGACGACACCGAATATTACCATGACCTGTTGGATGACACCGAATATTACGATGACCTGTTCTGCCCAGCTTGTGATGAAAACTCCCAAAGTGCAAAAACCATGAAGAATCACAAAAAGTCTAAGGAACACCGGGAGATGGTGGCGCTACTACGGCAAAAGGAGGAAGAGAAGGAGGAACTGTGCATGCAGCTGGCAGCTGACAGTGGAGCCCAGAGAGTCTCCAAGAAGCAGAAAAGGAAAAGACGAAGCAGAAGATGATGACCCATCTGAACCATTATCACCTCTACCAGGTCACGCACGTGGTCATTCCGAACTGAGTCAAATCCGTTTGGAAGTAGAAAAACTTCCCAAGGTACTCGAGCCTTTAGAAGTCAGCAAGGCTGGTTCTGAAGTTACGGAAGTTCAAGCTGTTAAGTCCAGTGAAGGACTATTGGATGAGTCACCCCAGCAAAGTGAACCGACTACACCACAGGTAACTGCTACACCACCGAGGCGTTGTCCAGACCGAGTCAAGAAGCACAGGAGGCGCCTCCACAGAGACTGAATCTGTGAACTGTTTTCCGCAGAGACTGAATCTGTGAACTGTTTTCCGCAGAGACTACATCTGTGAACTGTTTTTACATGAAGTTGGATATATGTTATGATGTTATGTTTAATGGGGAATAAGTATGTTGTAAGCTAAAAAGGGAGGATTGTAGTGTATGTAACCATTCTACATTTAAGAGAACTATTGTATGTAACCGTCCACCTTTAAGAGAACTATTTTAGGTGTTGCACTACTTTATCTTGGCTGCGGTATACTGTAATACCGGTGGTGACCACACCGGTATATAAGTGCTGTGTAATGAGTTATTGGGCAGATTCGCCCTGACCTTCGAATAGTAAAGTCCTGTTAAAGTTTACTCTTGTAGTCTGTGTAATAATTTGCAATATAACACACAGATTTTACATCTAGAACCGTAGGGAAGAGTGGGTCAAACCACTCAAGGGTAATTATTGCACGAAGCCTGGTAGGAGACCAGAACGAGCAAGAGAAACCCCCTACAATAGCGACCGGGGCTCATCCTTTATGAGCGACGAACTCCGTCAGTACCTGCTCACGAGAGGTATTGCTACAAGCAGAACCATCAGCTACAACCCCCGCGGGAACGGCCAGGTGGAAAGAGAGAACGCGACGGTTTGGAAGGCCGTCCTCTTAAACTTAAAATCTAAGGGCCTTCCGACCTCTCACTGGCAGGAGGTCCTCCCTGCGGCGCTCCACTCCATTCGGTCACTGCTTTGTACGGCCACCAATGCCACCCCCCATGAAAAAATGTTCACTTTCCCCAGGAAGTCCACATCGGGGACCTCGCTACCGACATGGCTGACGTCGCCTGGACCCGTCCTACTGCGGAAGCACGTGAGGTCCCATAAAATGGACCCCCTGGTCGAGAGGGTGAGCCTCCTCCACGCCAACCCCCAGTATGCTTACGTGGCGTACCCGGACGGGCGGGAGGACACAGTCTCCATACGAGACCTCGCACCTTCGGGTGCTCCTGAAGCACTACCATTGCCATCCACCACTACCCACAACCCAACCCCCGTAGACGGCAGGCCGCAGCCCCAGGACCCGTCATCGACCACCCAACCACTCAATGAGACGCCAGATTCAACGTTGGATGCTGCACCATCACCGCCGCCACCACGACGATCAGGACGGCATACAAGGCCACCTGATAGACTTACTTACACGAACCTTTAGTACACTTCACCCCGTTGGACTCAATCTTAAACAAGGGGTGAATGTGGTAAACCACTGTTATTGTTGTTCACCGTTGTTGTTGTTGTTGCACACTTGTATCTATGCATGCCTCAGCTGGCTCCGCCCCTGGCTCCACCCACATGCCCAGGTATAAAGGTGACTGCTCTGCAGCCCCCTGCCTTCTTGGAAACCAGTCAACCACGAGAGGCATGCTCTGTTCTTTGTTAATAAAAGCCTTTTAGTTACTCTCCTAACTCTCCGTCTTTTATGAGTAATTGATAGCGCATCACCAACTGGCTGCTTTCCCCTTTCAGGTGTAAACAGCTTACACTGGTTGATATAACCAGCGGCCTGTTTTAAAACCTGTGCTGAAGGCTCGCCTGCTGCCCCGAACGGACCTTCTAGGGGCTTCCCTTTCTCTTTCCTCACCGGGACGGCATAACAGACGGGGTACTGGGCCCGGACCTGTAAAGTCTGTGTGTTATATGGCGAATTAATACACAGACTACAAGAGTAACTTTAACAGGACTTTACTATTCGAAGGTCAGGGCAAATCTGCCCAAAAAATCCTTACACAGCACTTATATACCGGTGTGGTCACCACCGGTATTACAGTATACAGTAGCCAAGATAAAGTAGTGCAACCCTTAAAATAGTTCTCTTAAAGGTGGAACGTTACATACACTACAATCCTCCCTTTTTAGGTTAACAGTATATATATATTCCCATTAATATAACATCATAACATATATACAAATTTATGTAAAACAGTTCACAGATTCAGTCTCTCTGGAGGCTTCCTGACTCTGTCCGGATAACGCCTCGGTGGTGTAGTAGTTTTCGGTGGTGTAGTAGGTTCTTCTGGCAAGGTCGATTCTGCTTGAAGGACAGTGTCAGGTTCATCTGATTCCAGTATTACCGGATCGGAGGTAGATGCTCTGGGTATCTCTGCTTCAACATTAGGCGTATAGAGTTGTGGAGTAGGTTGGCCCTTTGTGGATGACTCTATGATCTGGTCAACATGGCGCCTTATTATGCTTTCACCAATGTCCACGGTATACATCAGCGGTCCTAGCCTTTTTCCAATAGTTCCAGGCTGCCATTTCTCGGTACGGTAGTCCCGGGCCAAAACTTGTTGACCTATCTGGAAGGTTTTAGTTGGCCTTTCATTCATGCCGGTTCTCTACGTCCCTTCTGACGTTTGGCTTAATCAAATCCAGCCGGCATCTTAGTCTTCTATTGAAAAACATCATGGCGGGAGTTTGGTTTGTGACCGCATGTGTTGCATTCCTGTACGCCAACAAGAAGTTATCTACCTTATGTTGTAGATTTATGTCTTCATTACCCATGGCCTTTATGGCCTTCTTGAAGGTCTGGACAAACCTTGCAGCTAATCCATTGGTGGCGGGATGGTATGGGGCGGACGTGTAGTGCTTAACCCCATTGCTTTTTAAGAACTTCCTGAATTCTTCGGACACAAATTGTGGTCCATTATCAGAACAGATCTGTTCCGGCAGCCCATTCCTGGCAAATATGGTCCTTAATTCTGTGATGGTTTTTTCCGTGGTGGTGGAGGACATCTTTATTACCTCCGGCCACTTGGAGTGTGCATCCACCGCGATTAAAAACATTGAATCCATAAATGGACCAGCAAAGTCAATATGTACCCTTTGCCATAGAGATGAGGGCCACTCCCATGGATGCAGAGGAGCTTGTGGTGGGGCGTTTTGGACCTTCTGGCATCCTAGACAGCTCTTGGTTATTTCTTCGATGTCTCCATCAATACCTGGCCACCACACAAACGCTCTGGCTAGGTTCTTCATTTTCACTCCACCCAGATGCCCCTCGTGAAGCTCCTTTAGCACTTTATGCTGGAGTTTGGGTGGAATCACCACTCTAGATCCACACATCAAGGTTCCTCGGCACACTGACAGCTGTTCTCTTCTTTGCGAAAATGCTGGCAACATTGGTTCGCCATGTGCTGGCCATCCCTCCACCGTTAAATCGTAGACTCGTGAGTGAGTCGGGTCATTTCTTGTTTCCTTTTCGATCATAGAATTTGTTACTGGTAGACATTCCACTATGGTTGAGTGGAACATCTCCACTGGGTCCACTGTAGTCGCCTCTTCTACCACTGGCAACGGTAGGCGCGATAACCCATCAGCATTTCCATGCTGTTTGGACCTTTTGTATTCGATGTCATATTGGTGTGCCCCTAGTAACACGGACCACCTCTGTAGCCTTTGCGCTGTCATAGTGGAAACGGCCTTGTTAGGGTTGAATATGGATACCAACGGCTGGTGGTCTGTCAGCAATGTAAACTTCTTGCCCTGCAGGTAATGATTGAATTTCTTTACTCCCCACACAAGGCTGAGAGCCTCCCTATCTATCTGAGCATAATTGCGCTCAGCGGAGGTCAATGATCGGGATGCAAATGCGACTGGCCTTTCCGAGCCATTTGGCAACTTGTGTGAGAGTACTGCTCCAATACCATAAGGGGAAGCATCACAAGCTAGACGAAGAGGTAGCGTTGGATTGAAGTGAGCCAACACTTCCTCAGAGGTGATCAATGCCTTGCTTTTGCGAAAGGCCTTCTTACAGTCCTCGCTCCACTTCCATGGTACTTCTTTCCGCAACAGAGCATTCAGCGGGTGCAGCACCGTGGACAGATTTGGCAGAAACTTATGGTAATAGTTAATCAACCCCAGAAACGACCTCAACTGTGATACATTTTCCGGAGCGGGGGCCTTCACGACAGCTTCGATCTTTTCAGGTGACTTGTGCAGGCCCTCTTGGTCAATGACATGACCACAGTACGAGATCCGTTTCTGGAAGAACTCACATTTCTGGCGGTTAGCTCGAAGGCCATATTCCTTCAACCTGGTGAGCACCAGTTTCAAATTTGTGAGGTGTTCCTCCTCGTCCTCTCCCGTAATCAGGATATCGTCCAAATAACACTGAGTGCTTGGAATACCCTGTAAGACCTGCTCCATGGCCCTCTGCCAAATTGCTGGAGCCGAAGCCACTCCAAAAAACAGTCTATTATATCGATACAAGCCTCTGTGCGTGTTGATTGTGAGATACTGGCGCGACTCTTCCTCGACTTCCATCTGTAAGTATGCTTGCACCAGGTCTATCTTGGTGAAGTGTTTCCCGCCAGACAATGAAGCAAAGATATCCTCAATCCGCGGAAGCGGGTATTGTACCGTGTGAAGCACCGGATTAACTGTGATCTTGAAGTCTCCGCAGATGCGGACCTTTCCCGGTCCCCCTGGCTTGTTACTCGACGAAGGCTTCATGATGGGAACAATGGGCGTGGCCCACTCACTCCAGTCCACCTTAGACAGTACCCCTGAACGTTCAAGCTCTTCCAGTTCTGCCTCCACAGCAGGTCATATCGCGTAAGGTACCGATCTGGCTTTGAAAAATTTTGGGCTTGCATGTTCTGCAATCTTGATTTTTGCCTTAATTCCTCTCAGTATTCCCAGTCCCTACTGGAATACCTCTTTAGCCTCGTCCAATATTCTGGACAATCGTTCAGGTTTGACATCTTTCTTTCCGGAATCTACCGTCATTGTGTTTAGGGAGTGCCAGTCTATCTTTATTTTCCTGATCCACTCCCGCCCCAGAAGTGGTGGACCTCCCTCGGGTAGTACATATATGTCCATTCCTTGGTGTTCTTTGCCCTTGTGTCTCACCTTGACTTTTATCTTTCCGATGGGGTATACTTTATGCCCCGTGTATGTCTGCAATACTATCTCCGTATCCCGTAGGGGAATATGTTTGAATAACTTTTTGTAATCTTGCTTATTCATGACCGTCAACGCCGATCCGGTGTCCACTTCCATCTTCACTTGGACTTTTGCAATCTGTAGTGTGACCCAGATAGTTTGTCGGTCAGTTTCCTTACTCACATTGTGAATCCTCAGACTACCCAGTTCCTTGCTGTTGGAGTCTGAACCCGAATTCTGTTCATCTGAACTCTTCCCAGTCACCTTATGTACCTTTCTGTACTTCTTCTGCGGTGACTTATTGTTGCTGGTCTTCTTTCCTGACCGGCATACTTTAGCTATGTGACCAAGCTTGCCACATTTTCTACATTCCTGGTTTTTAAACCAGCATTGGTTCTGGTCGTGTGTTGTCTTCCCACAACGATAACATTTCATTGTACCCAAAGTCATTTGATCCACGCTGAGTACCGCTGTCTTCAGCTGCATCTCCGCCGTGCCTCTCGCTGCGGCTTCGTGCGATGCTGCAATAAGGACAGCCTTATCAAGTGTAAGATCGTTCTCTTCGAGCAGTCGCTTTTGTGTTTCTTCCTTCGACATCCCACACACGAACTTGTCTCTCAGTGCCTCTGTCAGATTTTCCCCAAACTGACAGTATTTTGCTAGCCTACGCAGTTCAACCAAGTACTCCGCGTTGCTTTCCTCTTTTAGTTGCGTTCTCACGTAAAATTTAGATCGTTCCGCTAACATCAGCGGTGTGGGGTTCAAGTGATCCTTCAGGACAGCAACAATATTAGCGAAAGACTGATCCGCCGGTTTAGCTGGTGATAGAAGATGCTTCAATAGCCCGTATGTCTTCGCACCCATTGAGTTTAGTAAGGTTAGAGCTTTATCATAATTTGCTATCTTATTGACCTTACAATATATCTCGATGCGTTCTACATACGTGGCCCAATCTTCCACATCGGAATCGAAATCGTTGATGTTACCACGCTTAGGCATCTTCACAATCTTTCTGAGAACAACAACGAAATTTTTCTTTACTTTTTAACTTTTTTTTTCAAAAATGGCGGTTTCCCGCGCTTATCTTCTTCCCCGCCTCTGAGGATGGCGGTTTCCCGCGCTTGTCTTCCTCTGGCGGGGGGTAAGCTTTGCCCTTGGGCGACGACCGCTGGCTTTCGGGTTTCGCAGCCTGCACGCCGGCTTCAGTTTATTCTGAAGCTCTCCCGCTCGCTCGGGCTCTGTCTCTCCCTCAGCGGCTTTCAATCGCGCCTCCCCAGCCCTCTCGCAGTCCGGTCCTTTCCTCCCCCGGCTGCGGCTGAGTTCTCCGCGGTTTTATTTCTTTCTTTCTTCCCGCGCCTTACGATCCCGGTCGCAGCGCCTCGCGGCCTCGGTAGCTGCCCGGCCTTTTTCGCCGGTCGCGGTCGAGCTGTCTCCCGACGCTGTTGCGTCTCCCAGCCCGCTTGTAGCCCGATCTCTCACACCGGCTGCGTTCCCGCTTGTACCGCGGCTTCCGTGCCCTACGCTGCCCCAGTCTCAGCGTCTCTGGCCCCGACTTCTGTCCGGCTCCTTTCCCCCGACCGTGGTCGAGTTCACCGCCCTTATCCTCCGTTTCTTTTTATTTCCCCCCTACTCACAGTCAACGTGGCCGACTTGCTTCTCGTGGCTGATCGGCTCACTCACCACCGTGACAGAAGGGATGATCACTGCCTGTTGCTGATGGAAGGCTTCTTGTCTGAATTCTTCCTTCTTCCTTGCTCTGCAGACTCGAGTCTTCTCTCAGCAGAATGACGAGGGCGGATGCCTCTTCTCGACGCTCGTTAACTGCTTCGGATGTATCGCTGCCGCAGGGTAAGATCAAACTCGTCGCCACTGTAAAGTCTGTGTGTTATATGGCGAATTAATACACAGACTACAAGAGTAACTTTAACAGGACTTTACTATTCGAAGGTCAGGGCGAATCTGCCCAATAAATCCTTACACAGCACTTATATACCGGTGTGGTCACCACCGGTATTACAGTATACAGTAGCCAAGATAAAGTAGTGCAACCCTTAAAATAGTTCTCTTAAAGGTGGAACGTTACATACACTACAGGACCTGCTTTAGGTCCAGGGCCAAAACTACGCCTGTGTGCCTCCCTTGTCCCGGACTGCGGCTTCCGGACCTGCCCGATAGGGGCCCCGGGACTCTCCTGCCCCAGCCTTATCTATGGCCCTCTCTCCAGCGCGCACAGTCAGACCGAGGAATTTCACCTCCGACTGGCCGATCTGCGCTTTCTTGGGATTTACCTTGAAACCCTTCTGTCCTAACAGCTCCAGCAGTTCGGCCAATAGCAGGCCATGCTCCTCTTTCGAATCAGTGAACATGAGCAAGTCATCCACATATTGAACCAACTGTCTGGGCTGGCTAAAATCCTTCAAACTGTCGGCCATGCGCTGATGGAAAATGCTGGGGCTGTTGTGGAAGCCCTGTGGCAAAGAGTTCCATGTGCACTGTTGCCCTTTAAACGTAAAGGCAAACTTGTACTGATCCTCCCTCCTTACAGGGATGGACCAAAACCCATTTGACATATCCAGCACCGTGAAAGTGGTCGCGGATGATGGAATACTCCCGATGACGTCGGCAACTGCTGCTACTGTGGGTGCACAGGCTGGGATGTTGCTATTGAGCACCCGCTAGTGCACCCTGGCCCTCCAGGAATTGTCCGGCTTTCTGACCGGCCATAACAGAGAATTCACGTGGGTCGCTATCGATCTCCGAACTCCCTGCTGCACTAACAAGGACATGGCTGCTTCCATGTCTGGCTCTGCTTCCCTGGGGAAGTTATACTGTTTCTGTGGTCGGGCCATGGGGTCCCCATCTACGCTGACCTCAAACCCTGTGACCCTCCCGCAGTCGTGTTTGTGAGTGGCAAATGTGGCCAGGTGGGCCTGCACAAATGCCTGGAACTCTGGTGGGGTGTTGCTGACCATGAGCCCCAGATTGTAATCCTCTTTGGGCTTCATGGTGCAGAGGGTCCCCTTCCCTTCCTTACCCGGGATAACTACGATCGCTCCGTTCTTTACTTTTCCTGCCTCCCAAAGGCAGTGATTCCTCAGATCCACTAGGATCCCGTGACCTACGATAAAGTCGGCCCCCAGGACCCCTCTTCCACCCTCCACGCCCCGTTTCATCAGGACACACGTCCACTTGGAGCGGAGCGGTCCTATCCGAATGGCGAGCGGGATGGAAAACAAGCTGGCCTGTTCCCTACCCGTGAACCCCGATAGACTGTATGGGACCCCGCTGGAGAGAGGTGAGGTGATGGGGTTAGCTGAGTAGATCATGGTGCGCGATGCTCCCGTGTCCAACAGATAGGTCCCTGTCACCTTTTCCACCTCCATCTCCAAAAGGGGTCTCCTCCACTCATCATATCGGAGCGAACACAGATAAACAGGCTGCGCCGGCTCTAGTCACGGCTGTGGGTTGGATGGGGCTGATGGGGTGAGAGCACCGGTGGCGGCTGCTACTCTCCCCTGGCCAGTCAATAAGGACCTCATGGCGTCCAAAAGCGACTCGACCTCTGTGGAAGGGATCCCTGCCCCCACCTTTTGGGCTGGGGCTGTGGGATGCTTTCCCTTGTTATCCTTCCAAGGGTTTTTGCACTCCTTCCACCAGTGACCATCCTTCCCACACCCGTAACAATTGGTCTTTGTGTTGAGGGGGGTAACTCCCTTCCTGGTGCCACTCTTTCCTACTCTGCACTCCTGGTTTTACCTCATGCACCTTCCCCTTGGGTGGGTGTGCCTCAGCTCCCACCCGTTCTTGTAAGCCAGAGTGAGCTGCCTAATTACCGTGAGCTCTGTGGTCTGGGGATCTTTGGGGTCGAACGAGGCCTTTGCATTGGCCCGGACCTGTGGCAAGCTGTTCACCACCAGGCAACGGAGCCAATGTGTCAGGGAATCCCCATTCAGGAACGTCCGGCCTGGCATCCCCGGGCAAGCTTTCCGGTACACTGGCCACAGCCGGTCCACAAAAGCCTGCGGGGTTTCCCCAGAAAGCTGGGTCATCTTCTCCACGCGGGAGAAGGGACTTCCCTCATCCATCCCCATGGCCTCTAGAATCGCATCTCTAAGCTCTTCATACCCGCTCTGCCCCCTTTTACACTCGTCAGAGAGGGATTGGAGGAGATTACTCTGCAGGGAGAATAGCAGCATTTTGGCCTTCTCTGCGTCATCGCAGTTGTTGACGCTGGCGGTCTGCTCTATTTCCCTGAAGTGGATCGAGGGGTCTCCCTTTGCGGGAAGCTTCGGGATATGGTTGACCATAACCCTGAGCTGTAGGGTGTCGAAGGGTAATACGAACTGGTTTTGGAGGGGTCCCTTAGCGGGTGGGCCGAACCTCCGATGCCGCGCTGGGCACATCGGTCCTGGCTCCGGCCTCTCGGGCGGGGGTTGCTCTACCTCCGCCTCCACCTCTGGCTCCACTTCGGGTTCCATCCCCGGTTCCACCCCCCCTTGCTGCCAAACCTCGCTGAAACTTGGCGCTACAGGTGGTGGCCGTGAGGTCTCCCCTCTCTCAACCGGGTCATCCCTGGGCACCACCGGTGATGTTGGAACTGTCCTTCCCTTGTTCCCCATAAAAGCTGCCTGGCCTGCCTTTGGGCTTATGAGGCATACCATGCCTTTTGCCTTCCGGAGGGCCCGGCTCAGACTTTCTATCCTTTCTCTACAGGGGCCGTGGTCTGCCTCCTCAAACCCCTGTTCACCTGCTAGCTTGTAAGCGGCTTTTACCTCCTGTACATTCTCTTCCTGTTCCCTGATCTGCCTTGCCAAGCGGGCGTTCTTCTCCCGCAACCTGAACTCGTTTCCCTTGGCCTCGCTGACTTGGCACCGTAGGTATTCCAACTGGGCCTTGTGTTCTCCCACTAAATGTACTCTCTCTTGGTTCAAAGCCTGCAAAGCTACTAACAACTTTTCCCCTGTAAGAGCCTTATCCTGGATCTCCAGGGCTGACTCCCTTAGCTCGACTGCCTGTGCTGCAATGAGCCCGTCCAAGAGCTGGACCTGCTTTTTAAAGCACATCAGCCAAACTACCTTCTCTAAGGACCTCTTGTGTTCCTTTCCCTCTGTCCACTTAGCTGCTGCATCTATCGGACGCCCAGCCCTTAACAGAGTGGTGATCCACTTCTTAGTGATATTCACCTTGCTAAACACATAATCAGAAATCCTTTCCTGCATCACGGTTCGCTCATCCGAACCATTGTCTACTGCATCGCAACCTTATTGCCAGTGACCTGCCACAGTCGCCATTTCTGTACGGGGTGGCGTGTGGTGGTGGTGTTTGGCGCGTGTGCCCAGTCAGTTATGCCTCTGACTGTTTTGTGAGCGGTTCGAATCGCTCCCACGCCCCTGGGTTCTACACACCCGACTTAGGTACAAGGCGGCGGTACAGAGAAGACTCGAGTAGACAGGTGGTTGGATGTAAACAAAACCAAGATTTTATTGAAGAGGAAAAATTATACAATCTTATGGAAAATTACTAGTGTACACTTCTACAGGCAACAATGCAAAAGAATAACTATACTTATACAGGGAATGGGGAACATACGGCACATCGAGAGAAAACAACTATCTTAACAATCCCCTTATCCTTATCCCACCCCCTATACCTAACTAGATTAAGCTATGAGGGGTCAGAACTTCATGCTCACCAATCAAAAGGGTTTGTTAGACTCAAAACAGCGGTGGGGTTCGGGGTTCGCTCTTGGTGCTCTCTGGAGCCTGCCATCATCACGTGGTCTCCAGGCGCTGCAAGGGCGTTGTCCAGGTTCGAGTACCCCAAAGTTAAAGTCTCTGTTTGGGTACTTTACCATGCAGGGATGATTCTTCATCGCCAGCCGACAGTTTGAGTTGGTGTGCAGATATTCGCAGGTCGGCTGAGGCTGAAGGCCCGATAATTCAAAGCCTCCCCTCAGCTCGTCTCCTCAGTTGGTCTTTTTCAGTCGGTCTTCCTCAGGTGGCCTTTCCTCCGGTGGTCTTCCCTCCTCCCCTCGTCGCATCCCGTCTCACCTGGCCTGAATTGTCCGTGTCCGCCCGATGCAGTGCTGGGGCTATTTTTCAGATGGAGTGGTAAAAGGCACGGGCAAAGGCCAGGGGTTAAGCGCGGGATGGGGAAAGAGCGGCAGCCACGAGGGCGAGGGGCCGAAGAGCAGAGAGATAAGAGAAGAGCAGAGCCGTGATTGCTACCCGGGGGCCTTCAATTATACTCCTTTCGAAAACTCTTATCTGTGCACTAAATCAGGTTAGTTCTTTGTCTTAATCTCGGCGGGCTATTTTAAATGTTGGTAGCAATCCATACTAACTGTTTTTAGATGGCCGGTAATCGCATCTACCGGCTCGATAATTGACTTGTATTGTCATGAATGTTCCTTGATGGGCCTGTCCAGCCTCGATGGTTCTCTTAATCTGTTTCCAATTATATATGTAGACTGCTTGATGGCCTTAACTATAGGCCTAAACTGAATTTAGATTTGTCTCCAATTCGGTCTAATACATAATTCAGAGTCCTGTCTGGTTTCAAAATACAAAGTTTCTCTTCACAGAAAGCTGCAGCTTGGGTTTCGATCCACAAGCTGTCTGCGTTGCAGAGTCCATTTTAAAATCCCACAGGCTTTCTGCCACGAGGCACGGACGCCATCTTGGGTACCCTTTTTGATATAAAATGTCCACACAGGGTCCCGTTTATTAATAACAGCCTTTGGGGAAATGCAGAAATTTTGCAAATCTTACAGCTGTTGTCTGTACTCTCCACTCCCTTGATATTTAAAATGTGTCTAAGCGCCCTTTGTAGAGCTGCTTTGTGAATGGCCTTATTGCAATCTGCAGAAATCTGTCAGCTAGCAGTATAACTCTAGTCTATCAGGTACTGATCACGCTCCTCAGAGACTGGTAGCTGAGCTATAAAGGCAGCCTTAATCTGTCAGCAAAACATGGATGTGTAACACAAAGCTAGTGATGCTCAAGACCAAAGACCGAAGTGTCAACGTCCTTCAAGAATTGTTTTCTTTGTGTCCTTCAAGTTGAAATGTCTTAGAGCTTGGGAATGGAACATTTCTGATTTCAATCAGCTAGTGTCAGCATCAGTTAATCCCTGGTCAGGTATTGCATAGTTAAAAGCAAAATAAAGCACCCTTCCATTCTTCATTAACGATGTCTCTCAACCCAAATATCAGCAGAGGTTTTTCCATGCCTCACACAATCCATCCTATGGCTTTTCTGAGTGAGACTGCCAACATAGTGCTGAATTAGAGGTGACTTTGTGCTGTCAGTTTCTGCCACTGAACAACTAGATTGTGACTGCTCAAACTCATTTTACATTGGATCCTTGTAACCATTACAGACAGAAGAGTATTTCAACCAATCCAGCTGAGCTAGATTTGAACCCAAGTATTAGTGGCAAAAGGCAATGACAAACTCACCACCCCACCCTCTTGAAATAATTATTTTGGCTTTTTTTTTCTTTCTTTCCAAAGTGATTGCTTCAGTCAGTGATGCACACAGAAGAACTTCCGAAAATATGTCCTCATTCACGCAAAGTGATGCACACGGGCTAATTATCTTAGGCAACTGTGGCACAACTGCCAAAAATTCATTTCAGGATTTTAATTGGAGTCTTGTTTCCTGAAGAGTGCTCTCGGGGTACGAGCCCCATTGAGACACAGCTTATGTTTATCAGAGTAGCTGACGATGATGAGAAAGTCTGATTATAAAGGGAGAATGGTGGGATTTGGATTTGTGCCCACAATTCCCCACATGAGTTCCTGATCTCAGTCTTGTCTGTTTGAATGTAACCATTGGGCAGCTTCATGCATGATGTCGCTCCAAATCCCTCTCCTGGCTGCCTGCCTGATCCTTCCATGATGCAACATGGGGGGTCATTTTAACCTCATCCACCCACCAGGATAGTAACATGATCAGGTTAGCCGCCTGCAAAGTAATATCAGGTGGCATGTAAAACAGGGGGTTTGATCGTGTCAGTTTCCTGCCAGGTAGTTTAGGTTACAATTACCCTCTGCTTCTTCCTACTCTTGAGGTGAAAATATAATCTGACTCACCCAGCGGGAAACCAACAGGGTTCAATCGGGCGCCCGTTTTACACTCCACCCAAATTTAATTTTCATTGAAGTCAATGGAAAAAAAAATCAAGCGTCATGCAAAATGGGCGCCGGATCCAATTCTTTCCATTTCCTGCTGGGCACGTTAGGTCAAAATTGTCCCTTGGTTTCTCAATGACAGACAAATCCAAGGAAGACCAGTAGAAGGCAAAGGTAAACCAGTGCATGTACATCCCTAGAGGCAGGGAGGGAAGGAATATTGAAAGGAGAGTCACCCCAAGTTGTTCTCACATGCTTTTTAGTGGCTTGTTCAGCGTGTGATTGCTGGCGGTCTGGCCTTCAGCCCATCTCTCAATGAGTATGTAGAACACATGGCAATATCTGCAAGGTAGCAAAAGTAACCCCGCTATTTAAGAAAGGAGAGAGAGAAAACAGGCAACTACAGATCAGTTAGCCTGACTTCAGAAGTAGGGAAAATGTTAGAATCTATTATTATTGATGTGGTAACAGGGCACTTAGAAAATCATAATATGATTGGGCAGAGTCAACATGGATTTATGAAAGGGAAATCGTGTTTGACAAACATGTTAGAGTTTTTGAAGATGTAACTAGCAGAAAAGATAAGGGGGAACCAGTGGATGTGGTGTATTTGGATTTTCAGAAGGCATTTGACAAGGTGCCACACAAGAGGTTATTAAACAAAATTAGGGCTCATGGGATTGGGGGTAATATACAAGCATGGATTGAGGATTGGTTAATGGACAGAAGCCAGAGATTAGGAATAAACATGTCATTTTCGGGTTGGCAGGCTGTAACTAGTGGGGTGTTGCAAGGATCAGTGCTTGGGCCTCAGCTATTCACAAGCTATATAAATGATTTGGATGAGGGGACCAAATGTAATATATCCAAGTTTTCTGACAATACAAAGCTGGGTGGGAAGGTAGGTTGTGAGGAGGACGCAAAGAGGCTTCAAGAGGATATAGACAGGCTAAGTGAATGGGCAAGAACATGGCAGATGGAATTTAATGTGGAGAAATGTAAAGATGTTCACTTTGGTAGGAAAAATAGAAAAGTAGAATATTTTTTAAAAGGTGAGAGGCTGAGAAATGTTGGTGTTCAGAGGGACCTGGGTGTCCTTGTACACGAATCACAGAAAGTTAACATGCAGGTACAGCAAAATATTAGGAAAGCAAATGGTATGTTGGCCTTTATTACAAGAGGCTTTGAGTACAAGAGTAAAGACATCTTACTGCAATTATATAGGACCCTGGTGAGACCACACCTGGAGTACTGTGTACAGTTTTGGTCTCCTTCCCTAAGGAAGGGTATACCTGCCACAGAGGCAGCACAATGAAGGTTCACTAGACTGATTCCTGGGATGGGGGGATTGCCCTATGAGGAGAGATTGAGTAGACTAGGCCTATATTCCCTACAGTTTAGAAGAATGAGAGGTGATCTAATTGAAACATATAAAAATGTTAAGGGAATTGACAGGGTAGATGCAGGGAGGATTTTCCCCTGGCTGGGGAGTCTAGAACCATGGGTCACAGTCTTAGAATAAGGGGTGAACAACTTTGGACTGAGACGAGGAGAAATTTCTTCACTCAGAAGGTTGTGAATCTTTTGAATCTACCCCAAAAGGCTGTGGGCTCCATTGTTGAGTATATTCAAGACAGAGATCAATAGATTTTTGGATACTAAGAGAATCAAGGGATATGGGGATAGTGCAGGAAGGTGGAGTTGAGGTAGAAGGTCAGCCATGATCTTATTGAATGGCAGAGCAGGCTCAAAGGGCCGAATGACCTACTCCTGCTCCTATTTGTTATGTTATGTATCTTGAAGACAATAATTTTTTTTAGAAAATTAGAATAAAATCATACTGGCTTTTGGTAGTGAGACATATGATCCTATAGCTCTGATCTTGCAAGCCCCCTCCAGCAGTCTCATTATAATATTTAAATCCAGTGATTAATGCCACTCAGAGTTTTGCAGTGAGCCTCACCCATAAAAACTTGCTGCAGGGAGTCCTGCAACCTGCCATGTTCAATTAGAACTCCTGAAGCAGTTCAAAATTAATTTGGGGTGTTTGATTTCACATTTTCATATGCTTTCTGCTATAGTTTGCTTGATGTTTCTGGGATGACTTCCATTTTTACATTTTTGTTTATTTTTCCTGTCAATGCTTTTCTTCATTATTCTTGGTTGCAGCTGTCATTGAAATTGCACCTTACAAAGAGATGAGCATCTGTGTTTCTTTGGGGGTCCAAACATGTTTCATAATTGAAATAAAGAAGAGGGGCTTGTGAGGACCCATCAGATGTAGGTGCAATGACACCCGAGTTGTGTTGGCCACATTTATTACTACTCCATGTTCAAAGGTCTCTCCATACATACTTGGGCTTGTCAGAGGACATCTACTTCACAAGACAGGCTGTCACAAAGTTTGCCACCTGCTGCACAATATCTTCATCATATACAGCTCTTCTGGTAGAAGTGAAGGGTACCACAGCAGGAAGCTTTTTGCTACTGGATCCTTCTAAGCCACAGCAGGAGACAGCTGCCACATCAGGTAATCTGTAGTGCACACCTGTACCAATCAAGTGCTAAACACTACACTTGAAAGGGGCCGCACTCTCTGTCACTTTTACTATGAAAAGGAGGCAGCAGGTGGACAGGACACACAGTGATAGGTTTACCTTCAGTGCAAAGTTTTGCATATGGTACCTACATGGACATCAGGGGTTCATATCACCCCCATGACTTCTCATAAACAGAAACAATCTGCATTCAATTAATGTTCAGGTCGTATCTGACCACCAAAACATGTCAGTGTCCATTATCCAGGAAGCAAGCATAATGCAGCAGTGCCCACATATGAAAAAGAAACATTAAGTAGCTGGCTCTTAGAAAAACATGGCTCTCCTCTGCATCCATAGTGCTGACCCCATTGAGACCCCTCCAAACAGCAGAGGGGCACCATGGCCTGGACACTTCAACAACAACAACAACAACAACTTGCATTTATAGAGCGCCTTCAACATCTGTTTGCTGTTTCTTTGTTGGCCGCCTTCTTGGTGCACCTCCTGCAGCAGCACCTCCAAACTACAGGGGCTTTGCTGCTTACATGTCTTTGCTGTGTCAATTAATCCACTTTTCTGGCACCACCACAACTTTTGCTTTTTATAGCAGGTTGTAGCCCTTTAAGAGCTGCTACCTCATTGTATTTTGTGTTCTCCAGTCAAATATGGTACAGGCTAAGCTTCTCCTGTTCCAGCAGTCTATTCAAAAAAGGGGAAGGGATTCCCAGTGCAAAATTCGGCAAGACAGCCCTCTACACTACCAACTTTGGTGAGCCGGTGACATGGGACAGCATAACCTCATTTTTGCCTGACTCACAAAATCAGGGCTGCTGGAAGAGCCCTACCCCTTACACTATTAAAATTTAGCTGAATTTCTTTTAAAAACTTCTTGAAAATAAGGAATTAGAAACGTATCATATCTCCTTTTGGAAGCCCTTGATATTAGCACTGATCTTTTGAAGAAAAAAAAAATTTTGGGTTGTGTGCGTCACTGGTATTGCCCATCCCTTGTTGTCCTTGAACCTCTGGTAGCAATTCGATTCAATTGAGTAGCTTGTTAGACAACTTTAGAGGGCAGTTAAGAGTCAATCACTTTGGTGTGGACATATTAGCCAGACCGGGTAAGGACAGCAGGTTTCCTTCCCTGAAGGACATTAGTGAACCAGTTCAGTTTTTACGACAATCCAACAGCTTCATGGTCACTTTTACTGGTACAGCAGCAGCTTTTTATTTGCAGATTTTTTTTTAAACTGAATTCAAATTCTGAAACTGCCATGTTGGGATTTGAATTCATATTCTCTGGATCATTAGTCCAGGTCACTGGATTACTAGTCCAGTTATTTAGTTGAGATACAATAGGGTTGAAAGAAGGAGAAACAAACAAAGTAGGTAGCTGGGAGAACTAAATGTTGAGAAATGTTTTACTTTCATTAACACATGAATTAGGAGAATATAGGCAGGGCAGCGTAACTTGAGGTGTAGTTATTAACTAGACATATCATAAAAGCCATTGTACAGCTTTTGTATTAACGTTGCAAGTATGTCTTTTTGATTCTCTGTACCTGGATCTCTAGAAAATGTTAAAAATAAGAAAAATATATTTTCAGAACAAGGTTGCAGTAAAACATTTGTTGTTAAGAATGAGTCATTAGGATGCAAAAAAAAATGATCACAGCTGTGCTTCGGAATCTAGCCCCTGGACTTGATCAACTGCCAAATGAAATCTGGAGTCTCCTGCTTAATTACTTGTATACATTTTCAAGGACTGTGAGCAATTTTCACTACAAGGCAACAGATCAGGATGGTACCACATTGGCCTCCCCTTTACTGCTGCCAGCACATTGGAACGATCAGCTGATCTTTGTTTCATCAGGCAGTAGCATCCTACTACAGGTATAATGATATGTGGGCCTGTATCACTCATTGTATTTAGATTATTTGATAGTGCTGCACTCTGTTGGGCAAGCCTAGCATGCTTAGAGTTACAGATAGTTTAAAAGGGGGTAATCTAAAATCTGTCAACTTATTAGCAACTTCTCATGGGTTTCCTCAGTTTATAGCAGTGATTTTTTGGGGGGGCGGGGGATGGTTCTCAGAGGGTCCACAAGGGTCATCATTTGAAATTTGAATTTCTGTTTGTGCTCACCTGTAATTCTAATTTGTTGGCTGGCCTATAGTAGGTGGCTATGAAGCATTGAGCTGTAACCAAGTAAACATGACTGTCCATTTATCAATAAAAATTACTGGAGACCATTGAACATAGCAACATAAGAAATAGGAGCAGGAGTAGGCCATTTGGCCCTTTGAGTCAGCTCCACCATTCAATAAGATCATGGCTGATCTTCTACCTCATCTCCACTTACCTGCACAACCCCCATATCCCGTGATTACATTAATATTCAAAAATCTATCGATCTCGGTCGTGAATATACTCAATGACTGAGCCTCCACAGCCCTCTGAGGTAGAGAATTCCAAAGATTCACCATCCTGAGTGAAGAAATTTCTCCTCATCTCAGTCCTAAATGGCCGACCCCTAATTCTGAGACTGTGACTCCTGGTTCTAGACTCCCCAGCCAGGGGAAACATCCTCCCTGCATCTGCCCTGTCAAGCCCTGTAAGAATTTTGTATGTTTCAATGAGATCACCTCTCATTCTTCTAAACTCTAGAGAATATAATCCTAGTCTACTCAATCTCTCCTCATAGGACAATCCCCCCATCCCAGGAAACAGTCTGGTGAACCTTTGTTGCACTCCCTCTATGGCAAGTATATCCTTCCTTAGGTAAGGAGACCAAAACTGTACACATTACTCCAGGTGTGGTCTCACGAGGGCCCTATATAATTGCAGTAAGACATCTTTACTCCTATATTCAAATCCTTTTGTAATATAGGCCAACATACCATTTGCTTTCCTAATTGCTTGCTGTACCTGCATGTTAACATTCAGTGATTTGTGTGCAAGGACACCCAGGTCCTTCTGAACACCAACATTTCCCAAACTCTCACCATTTAAAAAATACTCTGCTTTTCTATTTTTCCGACTAAAGTGGATAACTTCACATTTTTCCACCTTATATTCCACTTGTCCACTCACTTAGCTTGTCTATATCTCCTTGAAGCCTCTTTGCATCATCCTCACAACTTACATTCCCACCCAGCTTTGTATCATCAACAAACTGGAATATATTACATTTGGTCCCCTCATCCAAATCATTGATATAGATTGTGAATAACTGAGGCCCAAGCACTGATCCTTGGGGTACCCCACTAGTTACAGCCTGCCAACCTGGAAATTACTGGTTTATTCCTACTCTCTGTTTTCTGTCCGTTAACCAATCCTCAATCCATGCTAGTATATTACCCCCAATCCCATGAGCCCAATTTTGTTTAATAACCTCTTGTGTGGCACCTTGTCGAATGCCTTCTGAAAATCCAAATACACCACATCCACTGGTTCCCCCTTATCTATTCTGCTAGTTACAACCTCAAAAAACCCAACAGATTTGTTAAACACGATTTCCCTTTCATAAATCTGTGTTGGCTCTGCCTAATCCTATTATTTTTTAAGTGCCCTGTTATCACGTCCTTAATATAGATTCTAGCATTTTCCCTACTACTGATGTCAGGTTAGCTGATCTGTAGTTCCCCGTTTTCTCTCTCCCTCCTTTCTTAAATAGTGGGGTTACATTTGCTACCTTCCAATCCATGGGAACCATTCTAGAATCTATGGTATTTTTGGAAAATGACAACCAATGCATCCACTATCTCTATAGCCTACTCTTTCAAAACCCGAGGATATAGGCCATCAGGTCCAGGGGATTTATTTGCTGTCAGTCCCATTAATTTCTCCAGTACTACTTTTTTGCTAATACTAATATCTTTCAGTTCCTCATTCTCGCCAGACCCTTGGTTGTCCACTATTTCTGGGAAGTTTTTTGCGTCTTCTTCCGTGAAGACAGACACAAAGTATTTGTTTAATTTCTCTGCCATTTCCTTATTCTCCATTATAATTTCTCCTGTCTCAGCCTGTAAGGGACACACATTTACTTTTGCTAATCTTTCCCTTTTTACATACCTATAAAAGCTTTTACAATCTGTTTTTATGTCTCTCGCTAGTTTACTCTCGTATTCTATTTTCCCTTTCTTTATCAATTTCTTGGTCCTCCTTTGCTGAATTCTAAAATCCTCCCAATCCTTAGGCTTGCTATTCTTTTTGGCAGCATTATAAGCCCCTTCCTTTGATCTAATACTATCTTTAACTTCTCTTGTTAGCCACGGTTTGACCACTTTTCCTGTGGGGTTTTTGTGCTGTAAAGGAATGTATATTTGTTGTAAATTATGTATTAATTCTTTAAATGCTAGCCACTGCTTATCCACTGTCATACCTTTTAATGTAGCTTCCCAATCTACCTTAGCCAGCTTGCCCCTCATACCTACGTGTTTGCTTTGTTTAGATTTAAGACCCTAGTTTCGGATTTAACTAAATCACTTTCAAACTCAATATAAAATTCTGTCATATTATGGTCACTCTTCCATAAAGGCCCCTTTACTACAAGGTTATCAATTAACCCTTTCTCGTTGCACAATACTAGATCTAAAATAGCCTGTTCCCTAGTTGGCTCCTCAACATACTGATCTAGAAAACCATCTTGCATACATTCCATGAATTTGCCTTCCAGACTATTACTGCAAATTTGGTTTGCCCAGTCTATATGTAGATTAAAGACCCCCATGATTACTGTATTACCCTTGTTACATGCACCTCCAATTTCCTGATTTATACTCTTCCCTACATTACTACTGTTTGGGGGCCTATAAACAACTCCCAGCAATGTTATCTGCCCCTTGCCATTTCTTAGCTCCACCCAAACCGATTATACTTCTTGATTTTCAGAGCTAAGATCCTTTCTCTCTACTGTCTTTACCCCATTTTTTATTATCAGGGCTATCTCTCCTCCTTTTCCATTTTGCCTATCCCTTCTAAAAGTTATGTATCCTGGAATATTTTGTTCGCAACCTTGACCACTTTGCAACCACATCTCCATAATGGCTATTAGATCAAACCTGTTAATTTCTATCTGCACTATCAATTCATCTATTTTGTTGCGAATGCTTTGCACATTCAGATATAGTGCCTTTAGCTTTGACTTATTTCTCTTTCCCTGATGTCACCTTAGTCACTGATGCCCTATTACCTTTGTTACTCTCTCTGTCCCTTCCTGACCCACTCTGCTTATTTTTACCTAAAACTCTACTCTGCTCTAGAGCATTGACATTTCTCTCGCTGTTTTTAAATTTACTCTTTCCTGAGTCCTCCCCCCCTCCCTCTTCATTAGTTTAAAGCCCTGTCTACTGCCCTAGTTATTCAGTTCACCAAGACACTGGTCCCAGCCTGGTTTAAGTGGAGCCCATCCCAATGGAACAGCTCCCTCTTTCCCCAGTACTGGTGCCAGTGCCCCATGAACCAAAACCCCTTCCTCCCACACCACAATTTGAGCCACGCATTTAAACCTCTAATCTGTTTGTCCCTATGCGAATTTGCACGTGGCTCAGGTAACAATCCAGAGATTATTAGCTTTGAGGTTTTGCTTTTTAATTTGGGTCCTAGCTCCTCAAACTCCCTCAGCAGAATCTCATTCTTAGTTCTACGTGGGCCACAAAAACTGGATCCTCCCCCTCCCACTCCCACTCCAAGTTCTCCTCCAGCCGCTAGGAGATGTCTTTAACCCTGGCACCGGGCAGTGAACACAATGTTCAGAACTCCCGGTCAAGCCGCAGAGAACAGTATCTATCTCCCTGATTATACTGTCCCCAACCACAACTACATTCCCTTTCGCTCCCCCCCCACTTGAATGGCCTCCTGCACCATGGTGCCATGGTCAGCCTGCTCATCCATCCGACAGGCTTTTCCCTCATCCACACATGCAGCAAGAACCTCATACCTGTTGGACAAGGGCAAAGGCTGAGGCTCCTCCAGCACTGCACCTGGGGCACCCTTACCTGCCTGAGTTGCAGTCACACCCTCCTGTCCCTGACCACTAACCAGACCTGTACCACTACCTAATCTAAGGGGTGTGACTGCCTCCTGGATCCAAGTGTCCAGGTAACTCTCCCCATCCCTGATGCCCCACAATGTCTGCACCTCAGACTTCAGGTCAAAAACTCTGAGCTGAAGTTCCTCAAGATGCAGGCACTTACTGCAAACGTGGTTGTCCGGGATCACAGTGCTCTCCACTAACTCCCACATGCTGCAGTTGTGGCACACCGCCTGACCTTGATTTATTTAATTAAATTTAATTACATTTTCACAGGAGTGTGAAATGACAAAACATTTGACACCAAGCCACATAAGTAGAAATTAAGGCAGGTGACCAAAAGCTTGGTCAAAGAAGTAGGTTTTAAGAAGTGTCTTAAAGGAGGAGAGAGAGGTAGAGAGGTGGAGAGGTTTAGGGAGGGAATGCCAGAGCTTAGGGCCGAGGCAACAAAAGACATGGCCACCAATGATTGAGCGATTAAAATCAGGGATGCTTAAGAGGGCAGAATTAGAGGAGTGTGGCAGAGACCATATACAGACAGTAACACAATTCACTATGTATAGCCAATGTTGTTATTGCTCCATGTTATGTACGGAACATGGTTGGGTTATCGGGGCAGGGTCCCTTTAAGAGTCGTCGATTGTGTGATGACGTCATAGCCCTGCGACGAGGCCGAGTCCCTCAGTGCATGCAGAGAGTTAATAAAGCTAACACGCGTTTTTCTTTGTTGCTATGAAAGTCTCGCAGTCTGTTTATTTCCAGCGACTCCTACATTGGTGACCCCGACGTGATGGCGACGAACGCCGTTTCTCTCAAATTACCGGAGTTTTGGGAACGGCAGGCTGCCACTTGCTTTGCCCAGGCCGAAGCTCAGTTTGCTCTCCGGGACATCACCGTGGGCGAAATTAAGTATTATTACGTCATCTCTGCTCTCGGCAGCTCCACCGCTGCCAGAGTCGTGAGCCTGCTCGAGGGCCCCTCGGAGCACCACAAATTTGCAACGCTGAGAACGCACCTCCTAGAGACTTTTGGACTAACTGAACCCGAGCGCGCACGCTGTTGTGTATGTACCTTTAAGGGAATAACTGGTCTTAGACTGCAGTACCGGCAGTGACCACCCCTGTATAAAAGGCCCTAGCAGGCTTCTGTAGTTTCAGTTTCAAGCTGCCTCTTGTTCAGTAAAGTACCTGTTAAACTGTTCTCCCGAAGTCCGTGTATTATTGAGGCGCGGACTTTACAGTGGTGACGAGTAAGTTCGAACTCACCTGCAGTGTGGCATCATCTCACGGGGATCTCGCCTGAAAGGAAGGTCCTGGAAGGTCGTAGTCTGAGCAACGGGCGTCGACCGAGGGCAACCGCCCAAAGAATCCATCGGTGTTTGGAGAATTGCGGGAGAGACTGTGGTTCCAGCGAATCGTGCTGGTAGCAGGTAGCGCGCTGACCCTTCCGGACTGCGGCGGGCTCAAGCTCGATCGAGCGGCTCTACAAATCGGGCCGCGCAGCGTCACCGGGAAAAGAAAAGAAGAGAGAGAGGGTGGAGCGCACAGGGCGCGGTCGGTGCTCGAGAACAGGACAGCGGAGAGAAACTAAATGGGGGGGAAGGAAAGCGAGACGCGCCGAAGCTGCGGGTCGCCGCCATTACCCCGTAGAATGCTAGGAGCAGCGTGGCAGTAAGGGGAAGAAGCAAAAGCGTGGGAGGTGCCATTTTATTCCATTGGGGAAGAAGCAAAAGCACGGGAGGCGCCATTTTAAATCGCCCAAGATGCCGAAAAGTGGCAGTATCACTGCTTTCGACAACGAGGTAGAAGACTGGACCACGTATGTAGAAAGAAACGAAGTGTACTGCAAGGCAAATGAGGTGGCCGATGGAAAGAGGGCGTCAGTATTATTAAATCTGATGGGTGCGAATACGTACGGCCTACTGCGGAATTTAATTACCCCAGCTAAACCAATGGAGAAAAGTTTTGAGGAGATTGTTCATATCTTACAGGAACACCTAAGCCCTACACCACTGCTGATAGCAGAAAGATTCAAGTTTCATAAAAGAAACCAGCACAAAGATGAGAGCAATGCTGACTATCTTACGGAACTACGCAAGTTATCGAAGCTCTGCCAGTTCGGAGCAGGACTGGCAGACACCTTACGGGATAAGTTTGTCTGCAGGCTCCAGAGTGAAGGAACCCAGAAACGACGACTTTCAAAAAAGGACCTGAGGCTAGAACAGGCTTTCAACGTGGCAGTATCCTACAAAGCAGCAGCACGGGGAGCTGCGGAAATACAGCAGAAACCACAAGAATACAGCGCTAACGAAATGGCGTATGGAGCCGAAAAGTGCTATCGCTGCGGCAGAACAATCCATGAGCAGAAAGACAGCTGGTTTAAAGACAAAATATGCCGGCAATGCGGGAAGATGGGACATACAGCAAGAGTCTGCAGGTCGGGAAAGAAGACCAACACGACAAGAACTACTAAGGAACAGTACAGGAAAGTAAAGAAACTGACAGATAGTAGTTCAGAAGATCAGGAGAGTGATAAGGACTCCGGGAGCAGGCGACTAAGTTGTTTAAAGTTACACAACGTGATCACAAAAGAAGATCACTGAACCATTTGGGTCACCCTCATGATAGCAGGGTCCACAGTGAAGATGGAATTGTACACAGGATCAGCCCTAACTGTCACGAATCGACGAGACTATGAGCGGCTATTCTCACACACATCCATTGTATTGAAGACATACACGGGGAAAAAGGTCTGCCCCAGAGGAAAAATAAGGGTGCCAGTTGAATATAACAGAAAGGAAACACAGAAACTATACATGTATATACTACGAGATAGAGGACCACCATTATTGGGACGTGAATGGATCCGAAGACTACAATTGGATTGGCATTCCATTCTGGCACTAACTGTGACTGACAAAAAAGATGATGACATCGCACCTGGACGTCTGTCACAAATTCTATCTGACGCGGAAGAGGTGTTCCAACAAGGACTTGGGACTCTAAAAGGAGTAAAGGCAACCATAAAGATTGAAGATAACGCAACACCAAAATTTTTCAAGGCCAGACCGGTGCCATACGCGATACGCCCAGCTGTGGAAGCTGAACTGGAGAGTCTGGAGCGTTCGGGGGTGCTGTCTAAGGTGGACTGGAGCGAGTGGGCCACACCCATCGTTCCTGTAATGAAGAAAGCATTGAGCAGCACGCCTGGGGAGCCAAGGAAGGTTTGCATCTGTGGGGACTTCAAGGTAACTGTGAACCCAGTCCTGCACACAGTACAGTATCCGCTTCTGCGGATAGAAGATATTTTTGCCTCACTACCTGGAGGGAAACGTTTTACAAAGATTGACCTGGCTCAAGCGTATCTACAAATGGAGGTGGAAGAAGCATCTAGGAAATACCTCACAATAAAGACTCACAAAGGCCTTTACCAGTACAATCGACTGGTATTTGGGGTAGCATCGGCCCCGGCTATGTGGCAGAGGGCAATGGAACAAGTCCTGCAAGGGATCCCGGGGACCCAGTGTTATTTGGACGACATCCTGGTTATGGGCGAAAATGACAATGAACACCTTGCCAACCTGGAACAGGTGCTCACGAGATTGCAGGAATATGGGCTACGAGCCAACCGTCCCAAATGCGAGTTCTTCAGGAGACAAATCTCGTATTGTGGCCACATGATTGATGAGGAAGGGTTGCATAAGTCGCCGGACAAGATTGAGGCTGTAGTCAAGGCTCCAGCACCAGAAAATGTGTCGCAACTGAGGTCGTTCCTCGAGTTGGTGAACTACTACCATAAGTTCTTGCTGAATTTATCTACAATTCTGCACCCACTGAACACCCTCCTTCAAACTGGTGTAACATGGAAATGGAGTGATGAGTGTAAGCGTGCCTTTCAGGAATGTAAATGCCAAATCACGTCAAAAGAAGTATTGGCCCACTACAACCCAACACTATCGATTCGGTTGGGATGTGATGCGTCACCTTACGGCATTGGAGCGGTGCTGTCACACAAATTCCGTGACGGTTCAGAGAGGCCAATAGCCTTTGCATCACGCTCACTAACCTCAGCCGAGCATAACTACGCCCAGATTGACAGGGAGGCCCTCAGCCTGGTGTGGGGGGTGAAGAAGTTCAATCACTATCTGCACGGGCAGAAATTCACCCTACTGACTGATCATCAACCCCTGGTCTCAATTTTTAACCCAAAGAAGGGCGTTCCGGTGATGACGGCGCAACGGCTGCAAAGATGGTCACTTTTTCTAGGGGCACATCAGTACGACATAGAGTACAAAGGTACGAAACAACATGGAAACGCTGATGGGCTGTCGCGCCTACCATTGCCTACGGCAGAAGAAGCACCTGCAGTGGACCCTGTGGAGATATTCCATGCGACCATAATCGAATGTTTGCCTGTTACAAACGCAAGTATTGAGAAGGAAACCCGAAATGACCCGACACTCTCTCGGGTCTATGATTTGACGGTGAAGGGATGGCCAGCATATGGCGACTCACTGTTGCCAGCATTCTCGCCAAGGAGGGAACAGCTGTCAGTGTGCCGGGGAACCTTGATGTGTGGATCCCGAGTGGTAATTCCACCCAAGCTGAGAGATAGAGTACTCAATGAGCTTCACGAGGGTCATCTGGGAGGGGTAAAAATGAAGAGCCTAGCCAGGGCGTTTGTGTGGTGGCCGGGAATCGATAAAGAAATCGAGGATATGACCAAGAGATGCACAGGATGCCAGAAGGTCCAAAACGCTCCACCACAGACCCCGCTACATCCATGGGAGTGGCCCTCATCTCCATGACAACGGGTACACATTGATTTTGCTGGTCCATTTATGGACTCAATGTTTCTAATCGTTGTGGACGCCCATTCAAAATGGCCAGAGGTCATTAAAATGTCCTCCACCACCACGGAGAAAACTATTGCAGTCCTAAGGACCATCTTCGCCAGGAATGGGTTGCCAGAACAGATCTGTTCTGACAATGGCCCACAGTTTGTGTCTGAGGATTTCCGGAGGTTCCTGAAGAATAATGGGGTGAAACATTACACATCTGCCCCATATCATCCAGCCACAAATGGATTGGCTGAGAGGTTTGTTCAGACCTTTAAAAAGGCCATAAAAGCAATGTATAATGACGACATACCACTGCAACACAAGTTGGATAACTTCCTGTTTGCTTACCAGAATGCGACACATGCAGTAACCAACCAAACTCCAGCCGTACTGTTTTTCAACCGGAGACTAAGATGTCGCTTGGATTTGCTCAAACCAAACATAAGACGAGATGTTGAGGATAAGCAGTTCCAGCACATAAATGAGAAGCCAACCAGAAGCTTCAAGATAGGGCAACCAGTCTTGGCCCGCGACTACCGAACAGAAAAATGGCAGCCAGACACGATATGCACACATAGAAACATAGAAACATAGAAGATAGGAGCAGGAGTAGGCCATTCGGCCCCTCGAGCCTGCTCCGCCATTCAATGTGATCATGGCTGATCATCCAAATTCAGTACCCTGTCCCTGCCTTTTCCCCATATCCCTTGATCCCTTTCGCCTCAAGAAATATATCCAACTCTTTCTTAAATATATTTAATGAACTAGCCTCCACCGCCCTCTGTGGCAGTGAATTCCACAGGTTCACCACTCTCTGGGTGAAGAAATTCCTCCTCATTTCAGTCCTAAATGGCTTACCCCTTATCCTTAGACTATGACCCCTGGTTCTGGAATTCCCAGCCATCAGAAACATCCTTCCTGCATTTAGTCTGTCCAAACCTGACAGAATTTTATAGGTTTCGATGAGATACCCTCTCAATCTTCTAACTCCAGTGAGTATAAGCCCAATCGACACAATCTCTCCTCATACGTCATTCCTGCCATCCCAGGTATCAGCCTGGTGAATCTTCGCTGCACTCCCTCCATGGCAAGAACGTCCTTCCTCAGGTAAGGTGACCAAAACTGCACACATTGGGCCAGAAATTCGTGACCAAATGCGTGAGTACGGTTTGGGTACTCACGCATCTGGCCGTTGGAAATGCCGGCGTTCAGCATGCACAGCGCATGCGGGGAACGCCGGCATTTCCAGACCTCGGAACGAAGGGGTTCATAGGCACAGCGCGTGCGACTGCACAGGCAGCGCTTGCGCAGTGAACTTCGTCTATTTCATTCATGGATTCAGTGAGGGTAAGTCCTTACAAGTTACACTTGAAAAAAGCATGTGTAAAGTTGTTCCAAGGCTGCGGAGGAAGATATATTTTATCGTGGAGCTTCTGAAAGGCAATATTTTTGTTTGGGAAAGGGAGGGAAGTTATTTTAAGAAATTTTAAGTAAGTTTTAAAGTTTAAATTTTTTTTTTTAAATGGGTTTTCAGAACGGTAGGTAGAAGGAGCAATTGTGGCTGTGTGAATTGAATGTGAAAATGAGTGTTCTAAAATGAGTCATGTAACATTTCCAGCACTTTTAAGAAAGAAACTTTTCATCAGTAATAAGTAATTATGTATTAATTATGTATTACTCGAGGAACAGCACCTCATCTTCCGATTAGGCAGTCTGCAGCCTTCCGGACTCAATATCGAGTTCAACAATTCCAGATCATAAGCTCGGCCCCCATTTCATTTTCTCTTGTAATTGTTCCACTCCTTTCCCCCCCCCCTTTCCTTTTGTTTCTCTCTCACACCTGGCAGCTATCTTTTGCCCTGCCAGTACACTTTACACCTAATCCCAGCCTATCACCATCTCGTCTAGCTTCTAATCTCTTTTACTTCTTTTGTTTCTTTTATTCTTTTGTCCGATCGCAGCCCTGCCTCCGATCTAGTTTCTTTTCTTTCCAGTTTTGAAGAAGGGTCCAACCCGAAACGTCAACTCAAATTTCTCTCCACGGATGTTGCCTGACCTGCTGAGTTTTTCCAGCATTTTCTGTTGTTATTAGTTAATTATATATGTATGTCCGCATATATTCCTTTACGTATATGTATGTATGTTTTATATTCCTTTACTTATGTGTATGAATGTATGTTTTTAATTATGATTTTCCAATAAGTTACTTTCTCTGAAAGTCATAATTAAATAATACATTCATACACATAAGTAAAGGAATATATACATAACACGCAAAGGAATATATACAGACATACATACTTTCAGAAGCTCCACGATAAGAAATATCTTCCTCCGCAGCCTCTGGAGCAACTGTACCCATGCTTTTTTCATGTGTAAGTTGTAAGGACTTGACCTCACTGAAAGCATGAATGAAAGCGGCGAATTTTACTGCGCACGCGCTGCCTGTGCAGTCGCACGCGTTCTGCCTCTGAACCCCTTCGTTCAGAGGACAGGAAATGCCGGTTTTCCCCACATGCACTGTGCATGCTGAAAACCGGCATTTCCTCCGGCCCGACGCGTAAGTACCCCGACCGTACTCGCGCATTTGGAAGGGAATTACTGGGCCAACATTTTACATGTCAATAAAATGAAAAATTTAACAATTGCATGATTTGCCCCCTCGCATCTGCGACTGAGGGTCCAAGGAGGTGCATTGCGCAAGAGGTCATCGTCGTACGTATCCTCACACTGTTCCCTTTTGGGAACTGTATGAAGTGGTGGAAGGATTTATGGCCGTGATTAACGCTCATTCCGTGACCGTAACCATCTTTGAACCAGCCATTAGGGTGGTTAGTCCTATGGCGTGAGGGTTTTACGGGCTCCCACAACCCATCTGAGGGGGGGGGGGCCACCCACACCCACGGACGCAAGTATCCCGCTGGATGTCCACCCAGAATTTATAGTTGGAGCTCCGACTCCACTTGCCGGGACTGTCTGGAGTGGGGTTCGAAACCCTACTCCTTCTGGCCCAGCGGCGGGGATGCTTACTGCTACGCAAAAGGCCCACTCCGCACAAAAGGTGACACCCATACGTTTCCTGCGCCTTTTCCCTCCCCGTGACTGGAGCCCTATGCTGCCACTTGAAAGACCAAGCTATCATCTGCCCTTTTTGCGGCGCCTTTGACTTCTCATTACCAATGATGAGCAGGCGCTGCGCCTCCACCTCCTTGAGGAGATTGCTGAGGTCATCATCAGTTCAATTGTGAGTTCTTTTAAGGCCGTGAATTGTGCTCATTCCAGCCATTTCACGTTGCTAATCGGATTGGGCCTTTGGCATAGCGGTAGGATCCCCGCCACTGGGCCAGATCAGGGTAGGGTTTCGAACCCCGCTCCAGACAGTCCCGGCAAGTGGAGTCGGAGCTCCGGCTCTAAATTCTGGGTTGACATCCAGTGGGATATTTGCGTCCGTGGGTGTGGGTGGCCCCCCCTCCTTGTATAGCTTGTGGGAGCCCGTAAAACCCTCCCACCATAGGACTAACCGCCCTAATGGCTGGTTCAAAGATGGTTACGGTCACGGAATGAGCGTTAATCATGGCCATAAGTCCTTCCACCACTTCATACAGTTCCCCAAAGGGAACAGTGTGAAGACACGTATGACGACGACATTGCTAAATAAATGAATGGAATTTAAAAAAATCATTTAGGGCTTTTAAAAGTCTTTAAATTGCTTTAATTCTGTTTAAAACTACTTCAGATTTTTCAAAATAATGTAAACGTTTTTTAAAAAGTTTATAAAAGTTACCAAAAGCTTCAAAAAACTTCCAAAAACCTATTTAAACTGCTGCTTTGCATGTAAAAATGCTTAGCAGCTTGGCAGAAACATTGGGGGCGTGTCCTGTTAAACTGAGACCTCAAGGGGCGTGTCTCAGTTGCACAGCACGCTCCAGGCTTCGCGCTGGCTGCACTCCTGGGCGGCGTGACGTCAAACGCTGCCCGGGATTCTTCAGATTCAAAATGGAATTCCAGGCGTCCCTGGAGGTGATCGGCAGGCGCGTCGGGTAAGTGCAAATCGGGACCTTGCACGCGCGGCAAGCCCCGTTCACGAATTTCTGGCCCAATACTTAAGGTGCGGTCTCACCAAGGCCCTGTACAATTGTAGCAAGACATCCTTGTTCCTGTACTCGAACCCTCTTGCTACGAAAGCCAACATACCATTTGCCTTCTTAACCGCCTGCTGCACCTGCATGCTTACCTTCAGCGACTGGTGCACAAGGACACCCAGGTCTCTTTGCTCTTCCCCTTCTCCCAATCTATTGCCATTCAAATAATAATCTGCCTTCCTGTTTTTGCCACCAAAGTGGATAACCTCACATTTATCCACATTATAGTGCATTTGCCATGTTTCTGCCCAATCACCCAACCTGTCCAAATCGTACTGGAGTTTCCCGACATCCTCCTCGCAGCTTACCCTCCCGCCCAGCTTTGTGTCGTCTGCAAATTTGGAGCTATTACATCCAATTCCCTCGTCCAGATCATTAATATATATTGTGAACAGCTCGGGTCCTAGGACCGATCCTTGCGGTACCCCACTAGTCACTGCCTGCCACTCGGAAAACGACCCGTTTATTCCAACTCTTTGCTTTCTGTCCGCCAACCAGTTCTCTATCCAAGTCAATACCTTGCCCCCAATCCCATGTGCCTTAATTTTGCACGCTAATCTCTTATGTGGGACCTTATCGAAAGCCTTCTGAAAGTCCAAATACACCACATCCACTGGTTCTCCCTTATCTATTTTACCAGTTACATCCTCAAAAAATTCCAGTAGATTAGTCAAGCATGATTTACTTTTTGTAAATCCATGTTGACTTTGTCTGATCCTGTCACTGCTTTCCAAGTGCTCTGCTATTACATCTTTTATAATAGACTCTAGCATTTCCCCCACTACCGATGGTCAGGCTTACCGGTCTATAATTCCCTGCTTTTTCAGCACAGCAGGGACCACTAATGTACACAGTGGATGTTGGAGAGAGCATCGTGAGACGCCATGCTGACCAGATTCTAGAGTCACAGGAACAAGCCAAACCTGTACCACAAGCATGTGCACCTGGTAATGAGCCCGAAGTACAGATTGCGTCTACCTCAGAAGCAGGGGTATTGGAAGCTGACGAACCAACCAATGACAATGAGCCAGAATTGACTCCACCACCAGAACAGGATACTCGAGAAAGGCGCTATCCAGTCTGGATCAGGAAGCCTCCTCAAAGACTGAACTTATAAATGACTATTTCAGTTGATGTATATATTGCTGAGAAAATTGTAATTTAATTAGTTATTATTTAGTTGTTAAATGAATGTTATGTACAGTTGATCTAAAAGGGGAGGAATTGTTGTGTATGTACCTTTAAGGGAATAACTGGTCTTCGACTGCAATAGTGGCAGTGACCACCCCTGTATAAAAGGCCCTAGCAGGCTTCTGTAGTTTCAGTTTCAAGCTGCCTCTTGTTCAGTAAAGTACCTGTTAAACTGTTCTCCCGAAGTCCGTGTATTATTGAGGCGCGGACTTTACACATGCAAGCTTCTCTTTCTACCCGGGCTTGGCAACGCCAAGCCCTCAGAACTGATGGACCACATGTTAACCCTCCTGGGCAAGCACAAGCCGTGCTTCCTCTTCAGAGAACTGTTCCTACAACAGCTGCCAGGGCAGGTACGGTTGGCTTTAGCCAAATCTCATATTAGTGATTTCCGCGCCCTGGCCAAGGAGGCCGACAAATTTTTCTCCGCTGGGCAACTGTATTGCGTGGCCATGCGGGGCCCTGCCCCCACCACCACAGTCCAACGGCAGCAGCCCCCAAGCATGTGCTTCTACCATGCGCAGTTCAGCCCGAACGCTAAGAAGTGCCGGCCCCCATGCAGCTTTACCGTGTCGGGAAACGCGAAGGCCCACTCATTAGCTGCCATGGCGGTCGGCCGTTCAGGTAGTCTGTTATTCATTACGGACACTGACTCTGGACGTCGTTTCCTCTGCGACACAGGTGCCCAGGTGAGCGTCCTGCCCGCGTCAACCGTAGACATACAGGGGGGAACCACGGCCCCGCCCTCGAAGCCGCCAACGGCAGTTCCATCCGTACTTTCGGGAAACGGAGCGTGGCGCTGTGTTTTGGCGGGCAGCAATTCGCTTGGGACTTTGTTAAAGCGAAAGTGTCCAACCCCCTTCTCGGCGCTGACTTCCTCTGTGCCAATGGCCTTTTGGTGGACGTCAAGAACCGACGTCTCGTCAACGCTGAGAAATTCAGTTCGCTCCCGTGTTCGCTCAGTGGTTCCGGTATGACGAAGTTGTCCAGCGCACTCTCGGCCTCCGGCGAGTTTTCCCGCCTCCTCGCCGGGTTCCCGGACCTCACGAAGCCCACTTTCTCGTCCGCCGCCACCAAGCACGGGGTAGAACACCACATCCCGACCACCGGTCTGCCTGTCTATGCCCGTGCTCGGCGCCTCGACCCGGGGAAACTCGCCATTGCTAAAGCTGAGTTCGACATGATGGAGCGCCTCGGCATCATTCGCCGGTCGAACAGTCCGTGAGACTCACCCTGCCACATCACACCGAAACCAGGTGGCGGTTGGCGCCCATGCGGCGAGTACTGGCGCCTCAATGACGCTATGACCCCCGACCGCTACCCAATTCCACACATCCAGGACTTTTCTGCCCGCCTGACCAGGAAAGTTGTTTTCTCTAAATTGGACCTCATTCGGGGTTACCACCAGGTCCCCGTTCGGCCGCAGGACTTCCTGAAAACCACAGTGATCACCCCGTTCGGGCTGTACGAATTCCTCCGCATGCCATTCGGTCTCAAAAACGCCGCTCAGGCTTTTCAACACCTAATGGACACCGTGTTACGGGACCTGCCATTACTGTTCGTCTACCTGGACGACATTCTCATCACCAGCGCCTCCAGGACGGAGCATGCGTTCCACCTCCGGACTCGCTTCGAACGCCTCAGCCACCACGGCCTAATCGGCAATCCGGCCAAGTGCCAGTTTGGGCTGTCCTCGATCAACTTTCTCGGGCACCGCATCACGAAGGACGAGGCGGTGCCACTGCCGTCAAAAGTGGAGGCCGTGAAGGATTTTCCGCGACCCCTCACCGTGAGGGCCCTGCAGGAGTTTTTGGGCATGGTGAACTTTTATCATCGCTTCGTTCCCCGGGCAGCCCAGCTTATGCAGCCCCTTTACAAGGACCTCAAAGGCAAGCCCGCCAAGCTCGCCCTCGACTGGTCCGAGGAGATGGCCAATTCTTTCACGGACATGAAAAGGGCCCTGGCTAACGCGACCATGCTGCCGCATCCGTTGCCCAATGCGCTGATCGCTCTCACCACTGACGCTTCGGACTATGCTGTCGGCGCCGTCCACGAACAGTGGGTCAACGGCACCTGGCAGCCGCTCGCCTTCTTCAGCCGGCAGCTCCGCCCCAACGAGCGGAAGTACAGCACCTTCGATCGCAAGCTTCTCGGCCTCTACCTCGCCGTCCGACACTTCCGTTTCCTGCTGGAGGCCCGCCCGTTCATGGCGTTTGTGGACCACAAGCCGTTGACCTTCGCCATGGCCAAAGTTTCCGAGCTGTGGTCGGCCCGTCTGCAGCGCCAGCTTTCCTTTGTCTCCGAGTTCACGACGGACATCCAGCATGTGGCTGGGAAAAACAACCCTGTCGCAGGCTGTCTCTCCCGGGCCATCGCCAGCGCCATACACATCGGCATCGACTACACCCGCATGGCGGCCGACCAGGCCTCCAACCCGGACGTCCAGGCCTACAGGACGCCTGTCACAGGCCTTCAGTTAGCGGATGTCGCGTTTGACGATGCCGGCACCACGCTCCTGTGCGAGGTCTCCGCTGGGCAGCCACGCCCCGTCGTGCCCGACGGGTGGAGACGGCAGGTTTTCAACGCCGCCCATAGCCTTTCCCACCCGGGCAGGAAGCTGTCACAGAAGCTGGTGGCGGCTAAGTTCGTCTGGCACGGTCTCAAGAAGGACGTTCGTGACTGGGCCAATACCTGCGTGGTATGCCAGTGCTCGAAAGTGCATCGCCATACTAAGGCCCCGTTGGCGCCTTTCGCGGTGCCCGAGAGGCGGTTCGACCATGTTAACGTGGACCTGGTGGGGCCCCTGCCACCCTCCCGTGGGTTCACCCACCTCCTCACGATGGTCGACAGAACCACCCGATGGCCGGAAGCTGTCCCGCTGTCGTCAACAACGTCCGCCGATGTGGCTCGGGCGTTCATCAACACTTGGGTCGCCCGGTTCAGCGCCCGATCTGACGTCTCCTCTGACCGGGGGCCACAGTTCATGTTGGAGCTCTGGAACGCTGTCGCCCAAGGCCTCGGGTTGAGACTCCACCGCACCACCGCATATCACCCTCAGGCTAACGGGCTGTGCGAACGGATTCATCGCTCCATGAAGGCCGCGCTCCGGGCCAGCCTCCGGGACGACAGTTGGATCGACGGACTCCCCTGGGTCATGCTGGGACTCAGGACCGCCCCCAAGGAGGAGCTCCAATCCTCGTCCGCCGAGCTCGTCTACGGACAGCCGCTACGGGTTCCCGGGGATTTCGTCCCCAATGCCACGGACCCTTGGTCCGCAGCCCGTCAGCGGTCTGCCCTCCTGGACATCGCCAAGGTTTTCGCGCCGGTGCCCACGTCGCAGCACGGTCTCCCTCAGTCCCACGTTACGCCCGACCTTCGTGCGGCGGAGTATGTTTTTGTCCACCACGATGCACACCGGGGACCTCTTCACCCACCCTACGATGGACCATTCCGCGTCCTGGAAGCCGGGGACAAGGCCTTCGTGGTGGATGTCGGCGGTAAGTCGGACTACATTTCCGTGGACCATCTTAAGCCGGCCCACCTGGATCTGGACCGACCCGTTGGGTTGGCTCAGCCCCCGCGGTGGGGCCGACCTTTGGCTTCTGCACCCTCCGTCCACCACCGAGTGCCCGGGGACCCTCCTGCGACCCCCCCCGGTCCTCGCCCCGGACTTAAGGAGCCGTTTCGGCCATGTGATCTGGGCCCCTCAACGACTGACATTGCCAGTTCTAGTGAATTCTGGGGGGACGTATGTGGCGGAGACCACATAGGGACAGTAACACAATTCACTATGTATAGCCAATGTTGTTATCGCTCCACGTTATGTACGGAACTTGGTTGGGTTATCGGGGCAGGGTCCCTTTAAAAGTCGTCGATTGTGTGATGACATCATAGCCCTGCAACAAGGCTGAGTCCCTCAGTCAATGCGGAGAGTTAATAAAGCTAACACGCGTTTTTCTTTGTTGCTATGAAAGTCTCGCAGTCTGTTTATTTCCAGCGACTCCTACAGGAGCGCAGACATTTCTGGGGGTTGTGGGGCTGGAGGAGATTACAGATATAGGGAAGGGCGAGGCCATGGAGGGATTTAAAAACAAGGGTGAGAATTTTGAAATCGAGGCGTTGCTTAACTGGGAGCCAATGTAGGTCAGCGAGCACAGGGGTGACATGTTTATGTAGGGTAGAATGTTGCAGGCCAGTTGGAATAGTCAAGTCTAGAGGTAACGCAGGCATGGATGAGGGTTTCAACAGCAGATGAGCTGAGGCAGGGGCAGAGACGGGCAGTGTTATGAAGGTGGAAATAGGCAGTCATAGTTATGCCTCGGATATATGGTCAGAAGCTCATTTCAGGGTCAAATATGATACCAAAGGGGCGATTTTGCCAGACCTGGGGAGGCGGGTTTGGAGGTGGGACTGCCGAGAAAATGGCAGAAACCATGCCATCTTCCCAGGAGGCGGGTACCCAACCCACGCCGGGTCCCGTCTCCTTGAGGTGGGAAGGGGAGTACATAGAAATATAGAAGATAGGAGCAGGAGTAGGCCATTCGGCCCCTCGAGCCTGCTTCGCCATTCAATGAGATCATGGCTGATCATCCAAATTCAGTACCCTGTTCCTGCCTTCTCTCCATATTCCTTGATCCCTTTAGCCTTAAGAAATATATCCAACTCCTTCTTGAATATATTTAATGAATTGGCCTCTACTGCCTTCTGTGGTAGCGAATTCCACAGGTTCACCACTCACTGGGTGAAGAAATTCCTCCTCATCTCTGTCCTAAATGGCTTACCCCTTATCCTTAGACTGTGACCCCTGGTTCTGGACTCCCCGACCATCGGGAACATCCTTCCAACATCTAGTCTGTCTAGTCTTGTTAGAATTTTATAAGTTTCGATGAGATCCCCTCTCATTCTTCTAAACTCCAGCGAGTACAAGCCCAATCGACCCAATCTCTCCTCATACGTCATTCCTGCCATCCCAGGTATCAGCCTGGTGAATCTTCGCTGCACTCCTTCCATGGCAAGAACATCCTTCCTCAGATACGGCGACCAAAACTGCACACAATACTCAAGATGTGGGCCTTTGGACCGTCGGACCATGGAGCCGGCGACGGTGAGGAGGAGGCCGCAGCGACCGGAGCATTTACATCCCGATGATGTGTTCGGCGAGTCGGGCGGAGGCAGCGCAGCACAACGAGCAGCAGCAGCAGCCACCACGACCCGCTACAGCACGTTGGCCGGCAGCTCCTTGGCGGGGAAGCTCGCAGCCTGACTGGGAGGAGGAGAGCCGGGCATGGTGGCCAGAGGTCGGATCGTGAGCGGGAGAAGCAGGCCACCTCACGTGGAGCCGGCAACAGTGAGGAGGAGGCCGCGGTGGCGAGGAGGACGGAGCTGCTGAGGGACATCGTGCTCCCACTGCCACTGGATGCCATTGAATTGACTTTCTGAACACGGCGCTGTAAGAATAGCTGACGTGTCCCTACGGGGAGTAAGCATTCCATTGTACTTGTACCAGTAGTAGTTACATATGGCAAATAAAATTGAATTGAATGTGGTCTCACCAAGGCCCTGTACAACTGCAGCAAGTCATCCTCGTTCCTGTACTCAAACCCTCTCGCTACGAAGGCCAACATACCATTTGCCTTCTTAACCGCCTGCTGCACCTGCAAGCTTACTTTCAGCGACTGGTGCACAAGGACGCCCAGGTCTTGTTACACTTCCCCTTCCCCCAATCTATTGCCATTCAGATAATAATCTGCCTTCCTGTTTTTGCCACCAAAGTAGATAACCACGTTATATTGCATCTGCCATGCTTCTGCCCAATCACCCAACATGTCCAAATCATACTGGAGTTTCTCGGCATCCTCCTCACAGCACACACGCCCACCCAGCTTTGTGTCATCTGCAAACTTGGAGATATTACATCTAGTTCCCTCGTCCAGATCATTAATATATATTGTGAATATCTGGGGTCCAAGGACCGATCCCTGCGGTACCCCACTAGTCACTGCCTGCCACTCGGAAAACAACCCGTTTATTCCAACTCTTTGCTTTCTGTCTGCCAACCAGTTCTCTATCCAAGTCAATACCTTGCCCCCAATCCCATGTGCCTTAATTTTACACGCTAATCTCTTATGCGGGACCTTATCGAAAGCTTTTTGAAAATCCAAATACAGCATATCCATTGGTTCTCCCTTATCTATTTTACCAGTTACATCGTCAAAAAATTCCAGTAGATTAGTCAAGCACGATTTACCTTTTGTAAATCCATGTTGACTTTGTCCAATCCGGTCACTTTTTTCCAAGTGCTCTGCTATTACATCCTTTATAATGGACTCTAGCATTTTCCCCACTATCGATGTCAGGCTTACCGGTCTCTAATTACCCATTTTCTCTCTACCACCCTTTTGAACAGTGGGTTAACATTAGCTACCCACCAATCCATGGGTACTGTTCCAGAGTATATTGAGTCCTGGAAGGTAACCAGCAATGCATCTACTATTTCTAGGGTCACTTCCTTAAGTACACTAGGATGTAGATTATCAGGTGCTGGGGATTTATTGGCCCTCAATCCCATCAATTTCCCTAACACCATTTCCCTACAAATACTGATTTCTATCAGTTCCTCCCTTTCATTAGACCCTATGTTCCCCGACATCTTTGGGATGTTATTTGTGTCCTCCTTTGTGAAGACAGAACCAAAGTATGTATTTAATTGGCCTGCCATTTCTTTGCTCCCCATTATAAATTCCCCTGATTCTGACTGCAAGGGACCTACGTTTGACTCCACCAATCTTTTTCTCTTCACATATCTATAAAAGCTTTTACAGTCAGTTTTTATGTTCCCTGAAAGCTTACTCTCATACTCTATTTTCCCCTCTTAATTAATCCCTTTGTCCTCCTTTGTTGGATCCTAAACTGCTCCCAATCCTCAGGTTTACTACTTTTTCTGGCCAATTTCTATGTCCTCTCCTTGGATCTTATGCTATCCCTAATTTCCCTTGTTAGCCATGGTTGAGTCACCTTTTTTGTTTTATTTTTATGCCAAACTGGGATGAACAAATTCTGTAGTTCATCCATGCGATCTTTGAATGTCTGCCATTGCCCATCCACCATCAACCCTTTCAGTGACATTCCCCAATCAATCCTACCCAACTCGCACCTCATACCATCATAGTCTCCTTTATTTAAATTCAGGACCCCTGTCTCTGAGTCAACTATTTCACTCTCCATCTTAATGAAGAATTCTATCATATTATGATCGCTCCGACCCAAGGGGCCTCGCACAACAAGATTGCTAATTAATCCTTTTTCATTACATAATACCCAGTCTAAGATGGCCTGATCTCTAGTTGGCTCCTCGACATATTGGTCCAGGAAACCATCCTGTAGACATTCCAGGAATTCCTCCTCCACAGTACTGTTACTAATTTGGTTAGCCCAATCTATATGTAGATTAAAGTCACGCATGATAACTGCTGTGCCCTTATTGCACGCTTCTCTAATTTCCCATTTAATGCCATCCCCAACCTCTGCATTACTGTTTGGAGGTCTATATACCACTCCCACTAACATTTTCTGCCCCTTGGTATTTCTCAGTTCTACCCATACAGATTCCACATCATCAGAGCTAATATCTTTCCTTTCAATTGTGTTAATCCCCTCTTTAACCAGCAATGCTACACCACCTCCTTTTCCTTTTTGCCCATCTTTCCTGAATATTGAATAACCCTGGATGTTGAGTTCCCAGCCTTGGCCACCCTGGAGCCATGTTTCCGTAATCCCAATCATATCATATTTGTTTACCTCTATTTGCGCAGCTAATTCATCCACCTTATTATGAATGCTCCTCGCATTAAGGCACAAAGCCTTCAGGCTTGTATTTTTAACACTCTTAGACCTTATAGAGTCATAGAGTCATAGAGTCACAGAGTTATACAGCACGGATAGAGGCCCTTCGGCCCATCGTGTCCGCGCCGGCCATCACGCCCTGTCTAATCTAATCCCATATTCCAGCATTTGGTCCGTAGCCTTGTATGCTATGGCATTTCAAGTGCTCATCCAAATGCTTCTTGAATGTTGTGAGGGTTCCAGCCTCCACAACCCTTTCAGGCAGTGAGTTCCAGACTCCAACCACCCTCTGGGTGAAAAAGTTCTTTCTCAAATCCCCTCTAAACCTCCCGCCCTTTACCTTGAATCTATGCCCCCTAGTTATTGACCCTTCTACTAAGGGAAAAAGCTCCTTAGTATCCATCCTATCTATGCCCCTCATAATTTTGTACACCTCAATCATGTCCCCCCTCAGCCTCCTCTGCTCCAAGGAAAACAAACCCAATCTGCCCAGTCTCTCTTCATAGCTGAAGCGCTCCAGCCCTGGTAGCATCCTGGTGAACCTCCTCTGCACCCTCTCTAACACGATCACATCCTTCCTGTAGTGTGGCGACCAGAACTGCACACAGTATTCCAGCTGTGGCCTAACCAATGTTTTATACAGCTGCATCATAACCTCCTTGCTCTTATATTCTATGCCTCGGCTAATGAAGGCAAGTGTCCCATATGCCTTTTTTACCACCTTATCCACCTGTTCCACCGCCTTCAGGGATCTGTGTACTTGCACACCCAGATCCCTCTGACCCTCCGTCTTGCCTAGGGTCTTACCATTCATTGTGTATTCCCTTGCCTTGTTAGTCCCCCCAAAGTGCATCACCTCGCACTTTTCCGGGTTAAATTCCATTTGCCACTGTTACGCCCATCTGACCAACCCATCTATATCGTCCTGCAGACTGAGACTACCCTCCTCGCTATTTACCACCCTACCAATTTTTGTATCATCCGCGAACTTACTGATCATACCTTTTACATTCATATCCAAGTCATTAATGTAGACCACAAACAGCAAGGGACCCAGCACCGATCCCTGTGGTACCCCACTGGCCACATGCTTCCAGTCACAAAAACAATCTTCGACCATCACCCTCTGCCTTCTGCCACTAAGCCAGTTTTGTATCCAACGTGCCAAGGCACCCTGGATTCCATGGGCTCTTACCTTCTTGACCAGTCTCCTGTGCGGGACTTTATCGAAGGCCTTACTGAAATCCATGTATACCACATCCACTGCGTTACCCTCATCCACACACCTAGTCACCCCCTCAAAAAATTCAATCAAATTAGTCAGACATGATCTTCCCTTGACAAAGCCATGTTGACTATTCCTGATTAATCCTTGCCTCTCCAAGTGGAGACTAATTTTGTCCCTCAGAACTTTTTCCAATAATTTTCCCACCACTGATGTTAGGCTCACTGGCCTGTAGTTCCCCGGTTTTTCCCTACTCCCCTTCCTGAATAACGGAACTACATTAGCGGTTCTCCAGTCCTCTGGCACATCCCCTGTGGCCAGAGAGGTTCTGAATATGTGTGTTAGAACCCCCGCAATCTCTTCCTTTGCCTCACACAGCAGCCTGGGATACATTTCGTCCGGGCCTGGGGATTTATCCATTTTTAGGCCTGCTAAAACCGCCAATACCTCCTCCCTCTCGATGTTAATATGTTCGAGCATATCACAGTCCCCCCGCCCTATTTCTATGTCTACATCGTCCCTCTCCATAGTGAAAACAGATGCAAAAAATTCATTTAGAACCCCTCCTACATCTTTCGGCTCCACACACAGATTTCCACTTTTGTCCCTAATGGGCCCTATTTTTTCCCTAGTTATCCTCTTACCCTTAATATACTTATAAAACATCTTAGGATTTTCCTTTATTTTGCTCGCCAGTGTTATTTCATGGCCCCTCCTTGATCTCCTAATTTCTTTTTTAAGTATCCCCCTGCACTTTTTGTACTCCTCTCGGGCTTCCTCCGTCTTTAGCCTTTTGTATCTGCCAAAAGCCCACTTTTTTTTTTAATCCATTCTCGTATATCCCCTGACATCCAAGGTTCCCTGTGGTTTTTGGAACCACCCTTGACCTTTACGGGAACATGTTGCCATTGTATGATCTCAATCTCCCTTTTGAAAGCCTCCCATTGCTCCGATGCGGATTTTCCTACAAGTAGCTGATCACAGTCCATTTTGGCCAGATCCTGCCTTATCCTATTAAAATCGGCCTTCCCCCAATTTAGAACCTTTATTTCCGGCCCATCCCTGTCCTTTTCCATGACCACCTTAAATCTCACCATATTATGGTCACTGTCACCAAAGTGCTCACCTACTAGCACTTCTTCCACTTGGCCGGCAACAATATCATACTCCCATGTGTTTATCAACACCTTCAGTTCATCCACCTTATTTGCAAGACTCCTTGCATTAAAATAGATGCCATCCAGCCTTGCCCTTGTATATTTGCCCTGTCTACCAAGCTGACTTGTTTTTTTCTCTATAATTGGCAGCACATCACCCCCTATTTCAGCTCCCCTCTGTATCCCATCCCCCTGCCAAGTTAGTTTAAACCCCCCCCAACAGTGCTAGCAAACCTCCCCGCAAGGATATTTGTCCCGCTCTGGTTCAGGTGCAACCCGTCCGACTTGTACAAGTCCCACCTTTCCCAGAAGCAGGCCCAGTGATCCAGGAAACTAAAACCCTCCCTCCTGCACCAACTCTTTAGCCACGCATTCATCTGTTCTATCCTCCTATTCCTATACTCACTAGCACGTGGCACTGGGAGTAATCCAGAGATTACAACCTTTGAGGTCCTGTTCTTTAATCTGCTACCTAGCTCCCTATATTCTTGATGCAGGACCTCATCCCCCTTCCTACCTATGTAGAAAGAATTATTATTTAACGTGGCTGTTTGATTTAAACCCTTGCTTTCTCTGCCTGTCACTTTTGTTTTTCTCCTTTCTATCTTTTGCTTTTATCCTTGTTTCCCTTTCTTCTGTTCCCCTGCTCAGGTTCCCAACCCACTGCCATTTTAGTTTAAACCCTCCCCCAGAGCACTAGCAAACACTCCCCCTAGGACATCGGTCCCGGCCCTGCCCAGGTGCAAACCGTCCGGTTTGAACTGGTCCCACCTCCCCCAGAACCGGTTCCAATGTCCCAGGAATTTGAATCCCTCCCCCTTGCACCATTCCTCTAGCCACGTATTCATCTGAAATATCCTTCTATTTCTACTCTGACTAGCATGTGGCACTGGTAGCAATCCTGAGATTACTACCTTTGAGGTCCTATTTTTTAATTTACCTCCTAACTCCCTTTATTCAGCTTTTAGGACCTCATCCCAGTTTTTACCTATATCGTTGGTACCTATGTGCAACACGACAACTGGCTGTTCACCCTCCCCTTCCAAAATGTTCTGCAGCCGCTCTGAGACATCCTTGACCCTTGCACCAGGGAGGCAACAAACCATCCTGGAGTCTCGTTTGCGGCCGCAGAAACGCCTATCTATTCCCCTTACAATAGAATCCCCTATTACTATAGCTCTCCCCCTCTTTTTCCTCCTGTCCTGTGCAGCAGAGCCACCCATGGTGCCAGGAAGTTGGCTGCTGCTGCCTTCCCCTGGTAAGCCATCCCCCCAATCAATATCCAAAGCGGTATATCTGTTTGAGAGGGGGATGGCCACAGGGGACCCCTGCACTACCTGCCTGCACATACTACTCTGCCTGTTGGTCACCTGTTCCCTTTCTGCCTGTGCCACCTTTATCTGCGGTGTGACCAACTGATTAAACGTGCTATTCACGACAACCTCAGCATCACAAATGGTCCAGTATGTATCCAATCGCTGCTCCAGCACCGCAATGCGGTCCGCCAATAGCTGCAGCTGGACACATTTCCTGCACATATAGTTGTCAAGGACACAGGAAGTATCCCTGAGTTCCCACATAGCGCAGGAGGAGCATACCACGGCACCGGGCTGTCCTACCATGACTTACCTTTTAATTAATTGAAATTAAATTAAACAAATCAATCCCGGCAATTACACTACAGATAAATGGTATATTTATGGGCCCTGGTTTATAAACAGTCCCCGCTACACCACAGAGACCTTAGAAAGTATAAACCACAGAGTTAAAGTTAAAAAAGAGAGAAATACTCACCAACCAATCACTTATCTGCTTTCTGGTGACATCACACTTCGATTACTTTTTACTTCTCTCCCTCTCTGAGATTGGAGATTAGTAAGCCTACCTGAGTCTCTGGGGCCTTTTATAGCCTCGCTGCTCACGTTTCCCACCGCCGCCGCTGCCGCTGATGCTGCCACTTAACTGCATGGTAACAGGTAATTAACAGGCAGTTAAGAGAATTATCCCCATTTTTCCAACAGAAGTGTGGGCTTCCCAACCTTGGGAAACCCTGTCAGTGTCAGCGAGGTGAGCAGTGGGTCTGCGGGGGTCGGCAGGGCCAAATAGTGCGCTGAGATAAGTGATGGGTGCAAGTGTGGAGAGGTAAGTATGGGAGGTGAGTGAAAAGTCTTAGAAAAAGTTTCCTTACCTTTGTTTCTTCCTGCAGGCTTCAATCGCTGGGGATCCGGAGTCTCCGGCATCTCCACGGCAGAGATGACTGAATGGCTGCTGCATTCTCCGATGCAACAGCCATCTGCTTTCTGCTCAAGGTTGTGAACAGTGTGGTTCAGCCTCAGACAGATGTTAGGGAGAGGGATGGAGTTAGTGGTTAGGGAACGGAGTTTGTGACGCGGACTGAAAACAATGACTTCGGTCTTCGCTATAATTAATTGGAGAAAAATTCTGCTCATCCAGAACTGAATATCGGACACACAGGAAATTTTGAAAATCAGTGGTTTAAAAAACTATTGGGGTGGAGGCATTAACCCCTATGTCTTCACATGACTTGAGCATCAAGATGGTGTTGCCAGGCACATGAAGTGCTTAAAACACTCAGCTAACAAACAGGTCCTTCCCCAACCTCTCTTTCTTGACTTCCCAACCTTACCCCCTCCCCACCTCAGCTGACTGGAAAGGCTAACAAGAAGAGGCATGGGGAAGGAAAGTGAGCAGGCATGAGTTCCTATTAAGAAGTTCATTTAGTTCAATATAATCGATTCTTTCCATAGTAAAAATGTAGCAGAATATCCTCACTTCTCTTCATTGTACTGTATTCTTCTGTTTTGTAAATCAATTATGCTTGTGCTTTGAGTTAGAAAATGATAATTAGAAGATAATGGCCCAGAAATTCGGGTCTCCACGGGTGAGTATGCATGGAGTACTCACCCGTAAGCCCAATGGAAGTGCCAGTTTCCTGCATGCATTGTGCATGCGCGGGAAATCGGCACTTCCATTCCCCTGAAAGGGGTTCAGAGGTCAAATGCGTGTGCAGAAGAGGCTGCATGTGTGCATCAAACTTACGTTTTTTTTGCAGGTTTTCCCTATCTCTACTCTGACTCAAGCTTATTGTGTCTTTGTTGCAGACTCAGTAAAGCTTCCTGCAGGGATGTCCAATTAGCACCGGCTATGGACACGGCAACGGCACACCCAGCCCAGTCGACCATGCAAAGTCCTCCTCACCCACATCTGGGGACTTGTGCCAAAATTGGGAGAGCTGTCCCACAGACTAGTCAAGCAACAGCCTGACATAGTCATACTCACAGAATCATACCTTTCAGTCAATGTCCCAAACTCTTCCATCACCATCCCTGGGTATGTCCTGTCCCACCAGCAGGACAGACCCACCAGGGTGGTGGCACAGGAAGGAGTAGCCCTGGGAGTCCTCAACATGTACTCTGGACCACATGAAGTCTCATGGCTTTAGGTCAAGCATGGGCAAGGAAACCTCCTGCTGATTACCACCTACCACCCTCCCTCAGCTGATGAATCAGTACTCCTCCATATTGAAAACCACTTGGAAGAAGCACTCAGAGTAGCAAGGGCGCAGAATGTACTCTGGGTGGGGGACTTCAATGTTCATCACCAAGAGTGGCTCGGTAGCACAGTATTGGTAGCAGCGACCACCGCACAGTCATTGTGGATCAAAGTCCCATCTTCACACTGAGGACACCCTCCATCGTGTTGTGTGACACTACCACTGTGCTAAATGGGATAGATTCAGAACAGATCTAGCAGCTCAAAACTGGGCATCCATGAGGCGCTGTGGGCCATCAGCAGCAGCAGAATTTTATTCCATCACAATCTGTAACCTCACGGCCCAGCATATCCCTCACTCTACCATTACCATCAAGCCAGGGGACCAACCCTGGTTCAATAATGAGTGTAGAAGAGCATGCCATGAGCAGCACCAGGTGTACCTAAAAATGAGGTGCCAAACTGGGGAAGCTAAAAAGCGGAAGCAGCATGCTATAGACAGGGCTAAGCAATCCAACAATCAATGAATCAGATCATAGAAACATAGAAGATAGGAGCAGGAGTAGGCCATTCGGCCCTTTGAGCCTGCTCTGCCATTCAATGAGATCATGGCTGACCATCCAAATTCAGTACCCTGTCCCTGCCTTCTCCCCATATCCCTTGATCCCTTTAGCCTTAAGAAACATATCCAACTCTTTCTTGAATATACTTAATGAACTGGCCTCCACCGCCCTCTGTGGCAGAGAATTCCACAGGTTCACCACTCTCTGGGTGAAGAAATTCCTCCTCATTTCAGTCCTAATTGGCTTACCCCTTATCCTTAGACTATGACCCCTGGTTCTGGACTCCCCAGCCATCAGAAACATCCTTCCTGCATCTAGTCTGTCCAGGCCTGACAGAATTTTATAGGTTTCGATGAGATCCCCTCTCAATCTTCTAAATTCCAGTGAGTATAAGCCCAATCGACACAATCTCTCCTCATACGTCATTCCTGCCATCCCAGGTATCAGCCTGGTGAATCTTCGCTGCACTCCTTCCATGGCAAGGACGTCCTTCTTCAGGTAAGGCGACCAAAACTGCACACAATACTCAAGGTGCGGTCTCACCAAGGTCCTGTACAACTGCAGCAAGACATCCTTGTTCTTGTACTCGAAACCTCTTGCTACGAAGGCCAACATACCATTTGCCTTCTTAACCACCTGCTGCACCTGCATGCATACCTTCAGCGACTGGTGCACAAGAACACCCAGGTCTCTTTGCACTTCCCCTTCTCCCAATCTATTGCCATTCAAATAATAATCTGCCTTCCTGTTTTTGCCACCAAAGTGGATAACCTCACATTTATCCACATTATAGTGCATTTGCCATGTTTCTGCCCAATCACCCAACCTGTCCAAATCACACTGGAGTTTCACGACATCCTCCTCACAGCATACCCTCCCACCCAGCTTTGTGTTGTCTGCAAATTTGGAGATATTACATCCAATTCCCTCGTCCAGATCATTAATATATATTGCGAACAGCTGGGGTCCTAGGACCGATCCTTGCGGTACCCCACTAGTCACTGCCTGCCACTCGGAAAACAACCCGTTTATTCCAACTCTTTGCTTTCTGTCCGCCAACCAGTTCTCTATCCAAGTCAATACCTTGCCCCCAATCCCATGTGCCTTAATTTTGCACGCTAATCTCTTATGTGGGACCTTATCGAAAGCCTTCTGAAAGTCCAAATACACCACATCCACTCATTCTCCCTTATCTATTTTACCAGTTACATCCTCAAAAAATTCCAGTAGATTAGTCAAGCATGATTTACCTTTTGTAAATCCATGTTGACTTTGTCCAATCCAGTCACTGCTTTCCAAGTGCTCTGCTATTACATCTTTTATAATAGACTCTATCATTTTCCCCACTACCGATGTCAAGCTTACCGGTCTATAATTCCCCGCCTTTTCTCTACCACCTTTTTTGAATAGTGGGGTAACATTAGCTACCCGCCAATCCATGGGTACCGTTCCAGAGTCTATCGAGTTCTGGAAGATGACCAGCAATGCATCTACTATTTCTAGGGCCACTTCCTTAAGTACCCTGGGATGTAGATTATCAGGCCCTGGGGATTTATCAGCCTTCAATCCCATCAATTTTCCTAACACCATTTCCCTACAAATACTGATTTCTTTCAGTTCCACCCTTTCATCAGACCCTATGTTCCCCGGCATCTCTGGGAGGTTATTTGTGTCCTCCTTTGTGAAGACAGAACCAAAATATGTATTTAGTTGGTCTGCCATTTCTTTGTTCCCCATTATAAATTCCCCCGATTCTGACTGCAAGGGACCTACACTTGACTTCACCAATCTTTTTCTCTTCACATATCTATGAAAGCTTTTACAGTCAGTTCTGCAGTCCTGCCACATCCAATCATGAGTGGTGGTGGTTGTACTGGTCTCGCTAGATGTGCTCCTATCTAGTTATCCAGCCAGCTAAACACTCATTCAAATAATTCCTCCGAGAAGCAGGTTGCTGTTTTGAAGCTTTACTTGAAGACATTTGTGAAACTGTAAACAAAGACAAAGTATGTTTTGTACATAGAACTGAGTACTATACACTAGATGTTACACAAGATATAAACATGTTTATGACAACAGAATAGACTAATTGTATAACTAAATAGCACTGAAGCTAAACCTCAGTAACTAACAGCTAATAACTTCTTATAGACAAAGTATTGTCAAAATACTACACTGACAAGGTTGTTATCATGTTACTAAACAAGGATACTCACAGGCATTGCGTCTTGCCTAGCGTATGAGAAGGATGCAACAGGATTGAGAAGCCCTCATGTGAGCTTCTTCATAACTCAGCAGGTTCTTCCTGGAATACAACTTCCGGGTCAAACAGGAAGGTCAAATAACATACTGCTATATACTAACACTGCTATGCACTAACTACCACTAGAGGGTGCTATCTGCATGTAATACGTCCAGAACAGTGGTGGACCATTAAACAACTAACGGGAGGAGGAGGCTCCATGAATATCCCCATCTTCAATGATGGTGGAGCCCAGCACGTGAGTGCAAAAGTCAAGGCTGAAGCATTTGCAACCATCTTCAGCCAGAAGTGCTGAGTGGATCCATATCGGCCTACTCCTGAGGTCCCCACCATCACAGAAGCCAGTCTTCAGCCAATTCGATTCACTCCACGTGATATCAAGAAATGGCTGAGCGCACTGGATACAGCAAAGGCCATGGCCCCCGACAACATCCCAGCTACCATGCTGAAGACTTGTGCACCAGAACCAGCCACGCCTCTAGCCAAGCTGTTCCAGTACAGCCACAACACTGGCATCTTTCCGACAATGTGGAAAACTGCCCAAGTATGTCCTATCCACAAAAAGCAGGAGAAATCCAATCCAGCCAATTACCGCCCCATCAGTCTACTCTCAATCATCAGCAAGTGATGAAAGGTGTCATCAGCAGTGCTATCAAGCATCACTTACTCACCAATAACCTGCTCACTGATGCCCAGTTTGGGTTTCGCCAGGACCACTCAGCTCCCGGCCTCATTACAGCCTTGGTCCAAACGTGGACAAAGGAGCTGAATTCCAGAGGTGAGGTGAGAGTGACTGCCCTTGACATTAAGGTAGCATTGGCATCAAGGAGCCCTAGTAAAATTGAAGTCAATGGGAATCGGGGGGGGAAACTCTCCACTGGCTGGAGTCATACCTAGCACAAAGGAAGATGGTTGTGGTGGTTGAAGGCCAATCATCACAGCTCCAGGATATTGCTGTAGGACTTCCTCAGGGCAGTGTCCTAGGCCCAAACAGCTTCAGCTGCTTCATCAATGAACTTCCCTCCAACGTAAGGTCAGAAATGGGAATGTTCGCTGATGACCGTACAGAGTTCAGCGCCATTCACAACTCCTCAAATAATGAAGCAGTCCATGCCTGCATGTAACAAGACCTGGATGACATTCAGGCTTGAGCTGATAAGTGGCAGCTATTTTCGTGCCACAGAAGTGCCAGGCAGTGACTATCTCCAACAAGCGAGAGTCTAACCACCTCCCCTTGACATTCAATGGCATAACCATTGCTGAATCCCCCACCATCAGTATCCTGTGGTGTCACCATTGACCAGAAACTTAACTGGACCAGCCACATAAATACTGTGGCAACAAGAGCAGGTCAGAGACTAGGTATTCTGTGGTGAGTGTTTCATCTCCTGACTCCCCAAAGCGTTTCCACCATCTACAAGGCACAAGTAAGGAGTGTGATGGAATACTCTCCACTTGCCTGGATGAGTGCAGCTCCAACAACACTCAAGAAGCTCGACACCATCCAGGACAAAGCAGCCCGCTTGATTGAAAACCCATCCACCACCCCTCCACCACCAGCGTACCGTGTCTGCAGTGTGTACCATCTACAAGATACACTGCAGCAACTCGCCAAGGCTTCTTCGGCAGCACCTCCCAAACCCACGACCTCTTCCACCTAGAAAGGTAAGGGCAGCAGGCGCATGGGAACACCACCACTTCCAAGTTCCCCTCCAAGTCACACACCATCCTGACTTAGAAGTATATCGCCGTTCCTTCATCATCGCTGGGTCAATATTCTGGAAGTCCCTCCCTAACAGCTCTGTGGGAGCACCTTCACCACACGGACTGCAGCGGTTCAAGAAGGCGGCTCACCACCATGTTCTCAAGGGCAACAAGAATGGGCAATAAATGCTGGCCTTGCCAGCGACTTTCACATCCCATAAACGAATAAAAAATAAATAAAAGCCATTTCAGAGTATTTAGTAAAGCAGCATCACTAACTATAGCCAGTGCCTTGAATCACATGGAAGGGAAGTGGATCACTGCATTATGTTTGTACCTCTACGGAAAACTTGCATATACATTTTTTTAATGTACAGTTATGTGGGAGATACAAGGTTTGCCAAAGCAGCATGTGCTTTATATTTGGAGCTCTATCCTAACATTAAAATCATTGGCCCGGAATTTGCGGTACGGATGACAGCGAACTGGCAGCGTTCGCCGTCATTCCGCCTTTGAAACTGACCGCAACTTTGCGATTTGGAGCATGCGCAGCCTAACGTGGAAATCCTGAAGTTGCGGTTGGCATTCACTACTCTTACACAGGCTTTTTTTTTTTAAGTTTGTTCATCTTTATTTCAGGTTTGCCTTTTCCCCATTTGAGAGCCCCAATCTTTGTTTTGCTCTCTCTAACATTTTTAAAAAGTTAGAATTTCAAGAGCTTACCCACTTCCTTGTTGGCTGTCTGTGAGAATTCTGCCTTTTGATTGGCTGCTTAGACAGCTTGCTGACATCACAGCAGCTCACATTGGAAAACCCGGAGTTCTCGACACAGAGATCGCGAGATCCTTGTGTGAAGCGTACTTCGGGACCAGCGGCGGACGTCTTCACTTTGCCACTGACCGCAAATTCTGGGCCATTAAAATTTTGGGGGACAAAAGCAATGTCATTGCCTGACTTTGTTTTCCCATCTCTTGTTGGATCATTACAAAATTCTGTTGCTGGAGGCTTTATAGAAGAATCTGGCCCATAGATACTTTACCTCCTGGTTGGAATAGAATGGCCTTCAAGCCATGATGGTTGTGGTGGGAGGATTGGGGGAAGGGCAAGAATAGGAGAAAATGTTAATTGAAAAATTGTCAGCTGGACTTAAATGAGAAATGAACTCTGATTGTGGATGATCAAAAACGTATCCTTGCTGTAATGACCAACTTTCCTTGCACCTTTCTATCGACAATTCATTTTTGAACGCTACAGCCCGGCATGCTTTTTTTTATGTGTGGCACTATAATTGTGAAAACACTTTTTATACTCCGATTAACCAAACAAGCCATAGACCAAGAAAGTTCAAAATCATAATTACAGCACAATATCTTGAGGTCAACATGACTGGATGCTGCTCTTCAACTATAGGGGAATGGCTCCAACTAATCAGAAACCATGCATTTATTTTCAATTCAGGCTTAATTTTATTGAGAATTGAGTTCCATGTTATGACTCCAGTTTTGTAAATGTTATGACTCAAACAGCAATTTTTTAAACTGTCTCATACAAAGAGAATCCCCCTCCCCACTCCAACCACCCCACCCCCCAGCCACTTGCATGGAAACCTCCAGTCTTTCAATCTTTTCATGCACAAATCTGTTTAATAATACAATTTCTTTTTGCCCATCAGAAGAAAAACTGTAGGATTCAAACTGATTTATTTATTTTTTATTAAAAAAGTGCACAAACAGGAAAAGGGGATACAGTCCTCCTGCTGTTTCCCTGCACTATGCATTATATTGTTTAACATTCCAGTGCCTCCAAAATTACAGCTTCAGTTTTGAAACTTTATGATTAAAATGCACTATTTACCAAAACTTTATGTTTAAAATGTAATAGATATTAGAGATATTATACAGATTTCATAGTGGAGTGCAGTGCACACATTTTGTAATGGCGCTGACCTCCATTATTTCCCCATAGTTCCAGCCAACCAGAGAGTTAGGACTAGTGGCAAAGTGCAGAGGCCAGCAGCATTAGTAAACAAAATGTATGGCTGTGGAGTTTGAACTCTTGCTGCAAAACTAAAGTATCTTTGAATCTCAATACATAAACTTGGCCTTAGTTAAAGTTGTCTTGTTATTCAACCCCTTATATTTACAGAACTAATCAGTACTTAAGACAAAGTTGTTTAAATATGTCAGCCCTCTATTGTTATTTTACAGATTGAAGGATAGAGGAGCAAAAAGAAAAGATGGCTAGGAAGAACAAACCAAAGGCTCTTAATGTGGGCCATGAGCACAGATTATAGTTATAAAGTAAATATATAAATTGGTAAAATGTTTTTTCATCAAGGCAGACATCTGGCCTAAAAAGACAGTTTTTAAAATAGCTGCAGAATCAGTCTTTGGAAAGGTCAAAAATAATCACTGCGATTTGGATCAACAATTTTGAAGTTTGAAGAGATCTTTGCCAAAATCCCTCACATTTAACACACAATAGCCCGAAATTTGCAGTCAGTGGCAAAGCAAAGTTGTTTGCCACTGGCCCTGAAGTAAGCTTCCCACAATGATCTCACGATCTTGGTGGAGAGAAGTTAGCCTTTTTTGACGTGCAAGTGATTTCAGTGTAATATAATGGGGAATCCCTAGAGCGCTCTGCTGTGACATCAACAAGCTTTCTAAGCAGCTAATCACAATGCAGAATTCTCACAGACAGGGAACCAGGAAATGAATAAGCTCCTTTTATTTGGACTTCTAAAAAATGTTATAGAGAGAGCAAAACAAAGATTGGGGCTCTCACACAGGGAAAAGGTAAACCTAAAATAAAAATGAAAAAACTGTTAAAAAATATAATCTTTTTTGAAGTATCTTAAAAAAACTACTTTTTGATCATAATGGAGAAATTTGACACTCCACAAAATTAAAATTAGTTTTTCAAGGCAATAACATTTGTTAAGCAGTCAATGCACTGTTAAAACCCCATTTACGCCAAATCCAACAAGGCTTAACTTTTAATGGGGTATTTAACAGCGATATTACCACGGAAAAGACCAAGTTTTTGTCAATTTCACTGATTTCACTAATCGTTGACTATGGGGGTGGGGTGGGAGGGGGGACCACAGCGCAGCCAGTGTCGGAGCAGTGAATGACTGACCACAACTTCAGGATTTCCACGTGTGCTAAATCCTGAAGTTGTGGTCAGTTTCAAAAGAGTAATAACTATAAATATAGTAGTACGTTACATGCGGAACAAACAGTTATATTATAAGTTCTATATTGTAATCAACTAATCTACAAATGCTGTGCTGTCCTCCCTACATGTATGTGTCTGTACATAGTTAGACAGACAGACAAATTCCTTTCAATAACAACATGGGAGTCAGGATGTAGCGTCCAAGCTCCAGAGTTTAATAATGCCACACTTGCATGAGGTCAATGAAACAATACAAATCAGTTGCATTGGGTTGGAGTAAAACTGAGAAAGAAAAAAGAAAGAAATGCACCTTGTTACATACATGAGATATAACTAACATCTAAACATGAATATGTAATGAAACCATTCAACTCACAGGCAATGCTTTCGAAGGCGTAACAATGTAAGATTACAGCGGATTAACTTGCAGCACGCTCCATGCTGATGTGACCTCTTTGTTTGCACGGTGGCATAGTGGTTAGCACTGTTGCCTGACAGCACCAGGGACCCGGGTTCAAATCCGGCCTCGGGTGACTGTCTGTGTGGAGTTTGCACATTCTCCCCGTGTTTGCGTGGGTTTCCTCCGGCTGCTCCGGTTTCCTCCCACAGTCCAAAGATGTGTGGGTTAGGTTGATTGGCCATGATAAAAATTAAAAAAAATTGGCCCTTAGTGTTAGGGGGGATTAAATACGTGGGGTTACGGGGATAGGGCTTGGGTGGGATGACTGTCGGTGTAGGGACCGGGTGCTAGGGTTTGGATGATCAGCCATGATCTCGTTGAATGGCGGAGCAGGCTCGAAGGGCCGAATGGCCTACTCCTGCTCCTAGTTTCTATGTTTCTATCACTATACTACTTCCTGTTGAGTGACCCTACTGGCCATTTCCATTTACTGCCACCTACTGGCAGCAACAAAACAAAACACCTGCAATTATAAGGCAGAACAAATGCAATTCAGCATACTTGCAGGCATGCACTTTTGTCCTGTCTATGAACAGTGACAATAGGAAGCAACATTCAACAATAACAGTAACTCAGATGGATATAATACCTTTAACATAGAAAAATATCCCAAGGTGCTTCACAGAGGCATAACCAGACTAAAATGGGTGCCAAGCAAAAGAAGGAAATACTAGGAGGCATGACAAAAAGCTTGTCAAAGTGGTAGGTTTAAAGGAGGGTCTTAGAGTTATAGAGAGGGAATTCCAGAGTGATGGGGCCTAGGCAGCTGAAGGCACAGTCACCAATGGTGGGACTCATGTGAAGTAAAGTATCATTTAAATGGCACTGTTTCACTTGCATCAGGTGGTTCTACCTAGTGCACTTTTGGTGGAAACTCACAGCACCATCACACTCAAAATCCACACCTCCACGACCGCCGGCTCGGGTGGCTGATGGGGCAAAGGGCTGTGCGTGGCAGGGTGACTAGAATCAGGGACCTGCTATATGGCGGAGGAGCGAGCTGGATGGCACCAGAAGAGCTGGCGCAGCGCCTGTCCTTGGCCAACATCCGGCGCGCGGCCAAAGCCATCGAGTTGCTGAAAGCGGCACTGGGCCCTGACTCCACTAGGTGTATCGAGGAGGCTCAAGCACGTGGGGCGATCCCGTTCGAACTGACCCCCATTTGGATGGAATTCCTCATCGGCGTGTGGCCCCGAAAACCCTCTCGGGAACCGGCGCCTCACATCTTGAGCCATCATGGGGAAATGCCCTCCTTGCCCTTTAGCTCTGCGCCAAGGGGGTTCCTGTATGGGCTGCTCCTGCACATGCTCCACTTTGTCATCTTCGCCTGCCGACCGGACACGCCTTGGCGTGCCATCTTGCCGTCCGGCAGAGGCAGAGGTCCCCAATGGAGGGCTCTCTACGCGGGAGTCCTCCCCTTTTCTATTGGGGACTTGGCCTGGAGGATGTTGCATGGAGCAGTCCCGTGCAATAAAATGTTCACGGACTCCCAGGCTGCCTGCCTTTTTTGCGGCCTAGAGGAGTCAGTGTTCCATGTGTATATAGAATGTGTGAGGTTGCAGCCCCTGTTCGATTATTTGAAGGGGCTGCTCCTCAATTTTTGGCTGCACTTCAGTTCCACACTCCAGATCTTCGGTCATCCAGTGCGGAGGGGAGCAGGCAAGTCGGAAGACCTCTTCGTAGGACTGCTACTGGGCCTGGCCAAAGTAGCCATTAACAGGTCCAGGCAGCAGGCGGTCGGGGGGGGGGGAGGGGGGTGTTGTCCGGCCCGATTGCCTGCCTCTCTTCCGCAGCTATGTTCACACCTGGGTGGCCCTGGAGATGAAGTACGCGGTGTCCGCCGGCACACTTGAGGCCTTCCGAGACCGGTGCTGCGGGGACTGGAGTGCATCGTCACCCCGGGTAATGTAATTATAATTTAATTTGATAAGTTTTATTTAAAGTTCTGTTAATTTTCAGTTAATTTACAGTTAATTTGGTTCAATAAAAAGAGGACCATCACACTCAAGCCTTTGCCTGCACAGTGCTGCTTTTGGTTTTCGATGAATCCACAACACTGTAAATTGCTTCACCTGACTATGCAGGCATCAAAGTGGAAGGATTCTAATGGGCCAGCACTAGCTCTTCCAAACTAACCTCAGATGGCCCAGTTTGTATTCTGTCCTGTTCCTTAGATTCTTCTGTGAATGTTTATAATTGCTTTCTAGCCCATCACTATGTTTACATCTTTTTAAAATATATAAGTAATGATATACAGTGCAACTTCCAGTCACAGCGATAACATTTGTTTTAGGTGCAATGGATACTAATTGCAACTAAACATGTGAAGAATTTTTGCTCGTAATTTGATGCCGTTATTTTTTACTTCCCCATGACCTAACTACTTAACATTTTTGTATAAATGTTGTCTTCATGAAATATTAAAATCCTAAGATTCATATCATGAACTGTTAAATAACATCCATTGAACATGACAGTTCACGGGGGCACGGTGGCATAGTGGTTAGCACTGTTGCCTCACAACGCCAGGGACCCGGGTTCAAATCTGGCCTCGGGTGACTGTCTGTGTGGAGTTTGCACATTCTCCCTGTGTCTGCGTGGGTTTCCTCCGGGTGCTCCGGTTTCCTCCCACAGTCCAAAGATGTGCAGGTTAGGTTGATTTGGCTATGATAAAATTGACCCTTAGTGTTAGGGGATTAAATACATGTGGTTACAGGGATAGGGTGGGATATGTGTCGGTGCAGGCTCGATGGGCCGAAATGGCCTCTGTCTGCACTGTAGATTCTGTGATTCTGTGATTCACAAGGCTACTTGGGAACTAGCGAGCAATCTATCATGGCACTGGACGTGCACAATATGGCTCTCTTGTACCACTCCACTTAAATAAAAATTAATATGACATAAAACTACTTTGTGATTGTACAAAACAAATTGTGGTTTATTTGAAACTTTTACACAACAAAAAAATAACTTTTCATTCAGGGCTCATACCGTTGGGCCATTGTGCAATAGTTTCTGTATTATGTACTATCTCTCTCTCTCTCTACCTCCAAAACATCAAAGGTCCAAAACTGAACAGTTACAATCCAAACAAGTTAGCCTCAATTATCATCACATCATATGGAACTGGTAGTCTAATAGTTCTAATAAAATATACTGGTGACCTCCAATTGTCTTTGCTTTATGAAGTACCTCATCAGAACTCCTAATCATCCACAATGTATGTAATTGACCTTTCCCAAACTCGGTGTTTAGTTTCTGATTGACAATACTGTTTTTAAAACCTCATCACGTGCATACGCTAGACAAGTTTGTGTCTCTTCGCTGTAAACCACCTTGTTGAAAAAAACATTGCATACATATTCGCATAAAATGTTTCTTATAACGGCTGCGGGTGGTCTTGAAATAGGGCTTTGCAGGTTGGACTACCAGCTTCTTGCCTCGTTGTGCCAGATACCGAGACAAATGTAACGTGTGGGCGGGAACAAATTTGATCGCAGCCTAGTACACCACACAAACCAGGCAGGGTAATCTTCGGGAGCGGGTTAAGAATGACTTAGCAGGAATCCTGCCTACTGCAGAGCAGATTGTTTCCCCCCCCCTTATGCTGGTTTTGCGGCTAACTTTAAATAGCTCTTAAGCTCTCGCCCTGCTGCATTGAAGCGAATCGATAGAGGCAGTGGCTGGCTGCGGAATTTGCACTGCAGGGTGGCCGCGCTACACTGGACGGCGGCTGCGGGCTCTGTTAATAAGGGGCAGAGGCGCTGCTGTGGGAATGGGAAAGAGACAGAGAAACGCCGGTCGTTACCTACCCGATACTTCCACTCCCTCCCTCACCCATCGCCAACAGCCCGGCGACCAGACAGGGGGCGAAGAGAAAGACACAGGGGGACAGACACCGAGAAAGATAGCACCGAGAGAAGAAGACAGAGGCATACTGACAGCGAGAGAAATCAAAACACTGACCAATTCACCGAGAGCAAGAAAGCAATGAAAAAGGGCAGAGAGACTAGAAAGAGTGACACATAGAGAAACCCAACATTTAAAAGGACACCAATAGACAACACAGGAACAAGACAGACTGGCAGCAAAAGGAATACACCTTAGAAAGATAAAATACTGAGAGGGAGAGTGAGCCATGGAAATAAAGGCAAGGCACAAACACTGAGAAAGATAGGAAATCAAGACTGAGCAAGGGAGAGAGGAAGCACTGCCAGAGGGAGAGGAAAACACTGAACGAAGGAAAGAAAGCCCAGAAAGACAAGGGATGGAAACACGGCCAGAGAGAGGGAGAGGGAGAGGGGGCCGGCCTCCCGATGGCCCGCCCAGCCTCTTGGAGCCGAGTCAAATTCACAGCCAAGTACAGAATTCCAGCAGCAGGAGGAAGAGAAAAGGATCGTGAGGGGGAAAACAGACTTGGCAAGGGCAAGCTGCCTGACTTTGACTTTGCCGGTGTTTTTTTTTAAGTCGAGGTATCGCTTCCGGTTTGCAAAGGCCACTTCAAGAAAAAAAAGGGGAAAAAAGCCTTTAAGCAGTTTTGCAGAAGCTCAGTTTGAACTTGAGGAGCAATGTGAAGCTTTAAACCGTTGTAGGCAAACTGCAAATTCCATATATTGTATTGCAGCACTGTGCAATGGTATGTGTTACAAAAATAATACCTTCGGGTTTTTTTCTTCCATGTTATAATTTGCTCAGGTTGTGCCTCGGCTGCAGAGTTAAATTCTCTTAAATGCTGCTTTCACTTTGTCTTTATTTTATTATTTGTTGGCGATACTATTGGATTGTTTATGTCTGCAATCGCCAGCTTTCTCGATGTAGGTCACGCTGCTATCAGATGTGTCTTTAACGCCAGCAATGAATCAGAAGTGCTTGGAGCTTGCATCCAAAAAGCGCTGAGCTTGGCAGAATTCCCTACTTTTAGATTTTTTTTCTCTCTTCCCCTGGTTTGGCTCGACAGCTCCAGAAGAATTTGAGATTGATGGCAAGGTTATGTTGGCTGGAACCAGACACTGCAGTCCACCCTTTTAATTATCTTACTTTCCCCTCTTACGTTCTATTTTATTTGCAATTCCCATTCTGGTCCGATTCCTTTTCCCCGCCCCCACCCCCCTCCTCGGTTTCCCCTTGCCTCTCTTTTTCTGTGTGTGTTTAAAATCCTCCCCACCACGTCCCTTGCACAGACCAGCGGTGTAAGCGGGCAGCTTATTAATAGAGTGTTTGATTGGCGAGGGGGGGGTGGGGGGAGGGCAGAGCTCAGTGTTTGACACGACATGCCGATGTGGCGTGATCGGAATGCTCAGGGCTGCGAGCGAAGGCCAACTTCTGCTGGCTGCCATTGAACTTGAGAGGGGACGAGAAACTCAGCAACTCCGGGGGGGGGGGATCTGCAGCGCCCCAGCCAGCGGAGGAAGGGCGCCAGAGACAGGGGGAGGGCGAAACCAGCTCTTTCACGTCTTCTGTACACACCCAGAAACACTCACGCCAGCCACTCAAAGTGCACACTGCAACTTCGGGAGCGCCTCGGAACTTTTTTTTACTAAAGTAGAACGAAGGAGAAATCATAAAAGGGGGGGGGGCGGGGGGTGAGAAAGCGCCGGCTGCAACGTTTGAAAGCTACAATATGTATTTCAGTACTGTACCGTGCTTGACATGGGCTGCGCTTAGTTGGGACATATGTTAAAGTTTAACTTCATTTTGCCCACGTTCATTGTCGATCCTATAGCATTGCGCAGACTGATACAACATACTTTCCCCCATAAAATTAGAGGAAGCAACATTTCAGAACATATACAAACTGGCTTGAGCTGCCAGAGTTTTTTTGCTGCAGATTTCCTTCCTTCCCGCTCCCCACTGCAACATTAAAAAGGATAGAGCCGGACAGCGCACACTGGCCCAAAGGTGCGGAGCATTCGGTGAAGGGTTGGCTACAAAGAGAAGGCGCTAGGTAGAGGTACTAATAGTGACAGGGCTGGCACGGGTTTAAACTTTGCTTATCCTGCCCCGGATAAAGCAGCGACACCCACAAAGTGAACAGGTGCACTTTTCGGGGGGGGGGGGGGACAATTACTAGATGTCTTTTCTTTATTAATAATTAAACCTCGTTTATGTAAAAGTGCATGCAGTGACTACTTAACTGGATTGAAAGAAAGTTGGAAGCTTTTTTAAGTACAATATAATCTAAGGAGTGAGAGTAGTCAGCGAAGAAGCAACCAACCTGCAGAGTTAATGGCTGATTTAATTTGAATTTCTCATGAAGTACAGTAATACGTTACAGTGGTTAAAAAAGGCGCCAAATGCAGCCAGCCCGATTTCAAGGTATCTACGCCCTTGTCAGTAGCATTTTGACTACTTTGCAAGATTAAGGCAGTTTTCTTAACGGCTCTCCCTCCCGCATATAACTTGCGCCTTCGAATTGCAAAGGAACGCTTGTTTTAAAATAACATTTAGTTTAAAAAATAAACACAGGTCCCAATTTAATACATGTTGTTGTAGTTTGAAACTTTGATTACAGGACTGTTGCTTCACCCCGCTGTAAAAGGACGAGAAGGAAACGGGCTAATGACGGAGGACACTAGTCCGGGTCTCAGATATGTTAAACAGAGACGGAAAGTCACCATACACACATACAGAGAAAATAATAAAAACTCTCTCGATAAGCAGGCATGGTGCAGGAATGGCCATATGTAACTAAAAATGCACTCCAAAAAGAAGAAATAAGATGTGCGATTCCCACTCCTGCAACTTTACACTTTCTGATAAATGATTGGAATGGTTCTGATTTCACCACCTTGTTTACTATGTGCCCGCAAATATATAAATGCAGATTTCAAATTACATTCCGGTGGGGGCAAAGTAAAAGGTTATGAGTAAATATTCTGTAGACCCAACACATTAATCTCTGCGAACATACTGAAAACACTAGCTCAAGGTGGCACGGAAACCACACCACAAGACTGCTGGTGTGTTCCTCGGGATTAATTCGACCCAGTAAACTATAATTATCACGAAACGTTTTGGGATCTTACAGTGCGGGGCCCAATAAGGACTCCCAATACAAATAAAAACATCATAATATGAATAAAAAATTAAAACCAACAGCCGTCTGAGAACGAGCAGGAGTTTTGAGGCGCGCAAAGTCTACAGCCAGGCGTTGTGTGCTGGGACGTTGGGCAATAAGAGGCATCGAGTAGAAGCTAGACGCCGATTCCGGCCGGTTTTCGATGAGTTTTCAGTAAAACTTTGTGAACTGGTACCTTGGTGGGGAGGGAGGGAAGGACGGGGGGCGGGAGGCGCTGGTGGATGCTGTTGTGTTGGAAGTTGCGCTTTGGCTGGTCCATCTCTTAAGGTGCCTGCGCTTTCGCGATCTGGGGATTTTCCAGTTTGTTGTCTTGGGCAGGGGTTGGACCAAAGTCTTCCGCTTGTAAAATGACACAATGCCTCGACAGCTTTTGACAAAATCCGAGATTGTTTAGTTTGTTGTAAGCAGTCTCTCTCTCTTGTTTTAATAGCAGTGAAGATCAGGGGTTGGTGGATAGGAATGCGTGTGTGTGCTGTCTGAGGAGGAGGAGGAGGAGGAGGCGGCGACACAGGAGGTTGAGTTTTGTGATAAATAAGGAAATCTGTAAAATCTGCCAGCCGGCCAGAGCGCTGCTGAGGGTGCAGCTGGTCACCTTTGGTAGGAGTGGAGAGGAGAGGCGAGACCAGCACAAGTACCTGGCCAAACCCCTCCTCCCCCCACAGCTTAGCCCGTGCCAGTCCTGGGACACACTCGGTGCTCAGCCCGCTCACGTTTCCCTGCGCTGAATCGAAAGTTTAGACTTGTATTTGTGCCCTGCTTGCCCTTGCATTTGGATGTTCAGCACTGGCAGGCTTGACTATTGCACCATTCGTCTTGACTGCAGACAGATCCAGGATATCCCACTGGAAAATTCACAGATCTTGACTCCAGATTTTTTTTCTCTTTGGGAAACTTGCCATCGGATCTTTAGGCGCGAATACCGGCAGACTTTGCGACTTCTCCACATCAGAGGCTTTTTTTATTCGACAAGTATATGAATGGATCACACGTTACTCCGAGCCTCCTCTCCCTGAGATCTGCTGGAGTTACTCGTGGCTTTGACTGACTTGTCTCTGTTTTTTTGGCACCGTGATGATGTATTCTCCGATTTGTCTCACGCAGGTAGTTGTATTTTTTAATAACAACTATTTTTGGGGGGGAAGGAGGAGGTTACTTTAAATTGTCTCGCAGTTTGTAGGAGGTGTTTGCAGATCGCGGCGCGCTGAAGCCAGAAGCAGCGCAGCATCGTATTCCAGCGCAGAGCCCGGCCCATTCCGAGTGACCGTCAGTCTCAGCCAACTCATTACCGCTGGAGTTTCGGGGTGAAACTGGCAGCGAATGGACGGATCGCAAAGTGTCACTTCCCAAACTGGCCCGGCTCAATGGAAAGCAGACTGGAATCTCCAGTCGGGGCAGCGGGACGGGGAGAGCCCGCGGCTGCACCGGTTTCTGGCCCATTTCTTTGGGAAATAACATGCATTTTAGTCGTTTGTGACCTGAAGACATTTCCCTGTCTTTAAAAGCTTTTTCTAAAAAAATAATACAACCCCTTCCGCGATTAATTGCACTTGATTCCTGCTCCTCTCTGAAGTGTTCATGTCCTCCATTAAATATTACACAATAAATAGTTGTCGCTTGCTAACTCCCAGCATTGCCATTAATGCGCCTAAACATAACTACAGGTTAACCTGAGCTCACCACGAGATTTTTAGTTACAGTTATGAGTATTTTTTGAAGTTTCTGACGAGTATTTGAGGACAGTTTCCGTACATATCATTATATATTTAACGGCCCATAACGATATTTATATATAGTAATTGGACAAAGGGCTTAGCACAATGAATTTCTGTGTATTTTAATACTTTTATAAATCAAGCAGCACACTTACTGACAGGCAGCTTGCAAGCACACTAGTTTTAAATTAAAAACGTATCTTGCAATTTTACAGGGACTTTGTATAACGTGATCACTTTTTGAAGTTCGACATTGCTTATTTTTCACAATTTTATTTATATTCAACTATTTATATTGAAAAGTTCTACCAGTAGAATGATTCACCAATGGTATTTTTGCTTTTTTAAATTAAGCTCTTGAGGGGAGGTTGAAATACAGAACGATATCTGCAAGAGTCTTATATCATTTATTTTTATTTCTATGTAAAATACTTCAGCCTGGCTGTAAAAAAGTTTAGATTTGAGGAGTAAATGCTGGCTCACCCAACATTGGAAGGGCAGGTTTTTGAGGGGGAAACACTGCAAATTGTTTGTAGAAGTGATTACACAATAATCTGTCAAAGAAAACATTTCAAAGGAGTGGTGTGTGTGCATATAAAATATATTCACATAATAGTTTAATGTATAAAAAACTAAAAATTAAGAAAGTTGCACCTGAGATGCTGGACTGGATGCATTTACAATATTATGGTCATTTAGTTGTTTTCCTAATTAGCCACAATTAAACTTTTTATATTTACCTCTAAGTTTTTCCACCCATGCAGACAAATGCTGCGATAGGTGAAGAAAAGACAACAAATGAGCCTGCAACTTATCCCTCCTCTAATATTGGGATTTAAATGTTATTCAATTGCTCAAATAATTGCTATAAATATTAATATGCTCTTAACAAAATATGTTTTGATTGACAATTGTGAAGGCTGCTTCCTCTCAGCAAAATTAATTAATTTTTGCTCTCAAGATAGTGGTGGGTAAGAACAATAAAGATTCCTTTTTCAAAAGGTGTGTTAAATTAACACAAAAAAGCTCCCAGTGGTAATGAACCCAATCCTAGATTTATATATCTGGCTGTGTTAAGCGACTTTTCTTTGTTATAATTTGTCGGTTATATTTACAATGATTTTTTTATGTATTGGTAGAAAATGAAACAAAGTAAATAGGTGAACCAAAACAATTTGGCCAAATTATTGTGCTATATATTTATTTATTGAGCTCCATTTTCACTGTTTATAAGTTAAAAACACTTCTAATGGACTTTACAGTCTTGGTAAAGCTCATAATTCCTAAAACTACTAAGAGAAAGTACAGTATGGCTAGCTTCTTTAGATAAAGCACTAACTCAAATTAATACCTTTGATTTGTGATTGATTGATCAGAAAACTGAAAAGCCTACATTTTTAGCTGGAAACAAATGGAAGAGAAGGCGTATTAAGTTTATGAATTGAGCATGAAGATGGAAAAATGATGTGGTTTTCGTAATTGAGAACAGCCGTACACTTGTTTTGCTAACACTTTTGTGTTTCCTTCTTTCTGTTTTGTTTGGCGTGCTGAAAAGATTAACTGAGATAGGTTTGTTTTCCGTAAAATGCCAGAGCACAAAAAATGCAGTCTGAAATATTTCAGGGGCAAAATGTGCCAGATAACTTTTGGCAGAACAGGTCATTGAAACAAACAGAAAAATGAAGTTGAAGATTTTAAGGATTCTAATGGTCACTTTTGCAATATCTTGGGACAATGAAGGCTTTGTTCGTATTCTATTCACGAGGCTCATTGTTTGCTGTAAAAAGCAAGTTGCACTTTGAAATTTAGGAGTGTGTTTTTGTAGATTATGTATGAAATATTCATCAATATCGCTTTTTAACATTTATATAGTAATGAAAAACTGCCTTCTTTTGTTATTTTTCAGTCTTCCATAAATGTCAATCGCCGGAGAAGCAATTGATGAGCTAAAGTAAAAATTAATTACCGATATATAATTTTAGACATCCTGCAGTTTTTAAAAAAGGCTACACTTAAAATAATGTCACTTGCATATTCACATAATAAGTGATATTTTGGCTAAAAATTGGAGGTGATAATGACTAATTTATGTTTTGTAATGGTATTTAACATTGAAGTATATATAGTTGTGTATTTGTGTTAGGTGTGGAGCAGGTGTGGGGGCTTGAAGTCCAGTTAGTTAAAATTTAAATGTTGAATCTCCTTTTAAGTCTGGAAGCTTCAAAGTTATACCTCACTGCTCTCATATATAACTGGAGTGTGCTTTTGCTCTGTACCTGGTGAATTGTCTAGCTATATATACAGAACAAGCTACAGTTTGGTTTCAGCCAGTCAGGAGACCTCAAAACATTCTGCTTATTGACCAGAATTTAATCTTATGCTTTTTTAAAATTAACGCAAACTGAAGCAAAAAATTCAAATATTTTAGCTTAGTTTTATTTAAATTGTTTTAAGAAGCGCAAATGCATTTGAATTGTCTGGTGGGAGTTTTTTCATATTTTGGCAAGGGTAAAACCATTTGCGCTCAGACTCAGTTTCTTATCCAAAGTGTCTGAATGTCTTAAAATATAAAGGACATTTTAGTGGAAAATTGAATGCACTCTAGGTGGGAAAGCAGAAATGCTTATTTTTTAAAATAAATTAAATGATGAGAAAGAAAAATCTTATAAATGTATAAATGTTTCTTTTGAGGATTTGGCAGTGTCAGCAGCTAGCAATTGCTGAAGTACTTTAAAAAAAACTTTTGCAAAACCTGTAATGTGTGGGTTTAGTTTAAAATGCTCAGTTTATAGTTTAAGTATATTTCCGTACAGCATTGGTTGGCTATGGCATACCACCAAATACAGTAACTTGAGTGCAGCTACGTTGACTTAACATTGGCTGTCTCAAGGCAAATGCCACCGGCACAGGCAGAAAACTGTAAGATTTCCTTGGCTTGAAAAAGGAAGCTGTGCCAAATCAAAGTTTGCACTCTTGGATCAAAAAAAAAGCAGAAAAGATATTTGCTTACATTTTTTTGGAGCCAATATTTTTCAGCCGAATGGCTCATGCATTGTTTCAAGTTCGCTTTAAATTTGTTTGAGGCTTTCAGCATGCAGAAAAAAAAATGTGCATTTTTTTGGGCAGAATGCAAATGTATAAGTATGTAATTCTTAATTTTTCTAAGTGTTGGAGAGAGGGAACAAAAGAGAATCGCTGTAATGTTGCTTTACTTTAACTGCGCTGCAGTTCATTTTTTTCACACTGTACATGGGCCATGGTGGCACATCTTAGAAAGATCTGCTTATACATTTAAATATGTACTGTTTTATTGAGAAAAATCCTGTTGTGTTAATTTATTAACTGGAATTTAATTTAATAAACAGTAGCTGTAAAGCCATGCTTAAAAGTAAATCAGAACTTTTTTTTGAAAAGTCTTATAATAATGTTTTTTTTTAAATTTAGTCCACTGTGTTAAAAAAAAAATCCACTTAACCCATAAGAAAAGTGAGGAGAAATTTTCATGAACTGGTTTGCATAGCATGAGAACAATTTGGTGCACAAGTGGTTTCTTAAGCACTTTACATAGAGAACAGTGTGCAAAGGTTAAGTGACGTGGTTCTAATTTATTTCTGCAAGTACTAAACCAACATGATAAACCGCATCTAGAATTACTGAATGGGGGGGGGGAAAGCAGGTGGGGGGGCGGGGAGGGAGGGAGAGGGAGACAGTAAGTACTATAATATCTCCCTCTTTTGTAGCACCAAGAGATTTTTGAAACATTGTTTGAAAGTTTGTGACTCACAGAGAACCATGCAGTGGATTGCTGTTGGCCCGCTCAGTTTCTCTGTGGTTGCTAAGCTTGGTGCTAAGGAAGTTCCAAGACTAGCTAAGATAAATTTCTCATTGCTATTGTAAATGCATTAAATATTAGGACAAAAATAACATCTCTCTTATTTTTATGCACCTGGTTTGAAACCTAAAATTCCCCAATAAATGGAGAGTTCAAATAGCAAACAATGGGAGTAAAAGCAAAGAGCTGGAGCATTTCATCCTGGGCTGTGGTTACCCAGAACAGAGCTGCTATTCATGCAAAAAGAAGTTTGTGGCTTAACTCTTTAGTGTCTTATTATTTTATATAAAACCACCAAGGCTGTGATAAATGTTATTCTGATTTTAGTTTGCTGCTTTTAAAAATAAATGACATACAGAAATCAAATGATCAATTTTTACATGTGCATTGCGTTTGTGCAGCCGACTACTTTACAAGGTTGTATTTAGAAAAACCCAAAAGCGGGTAGAATCATTCAGCATAAAATGTTGTTGGAATATGCCTAGGATTTTTTTTCTGCTGAAATTTAATTATCTGTTAAGGCGATGAAAGTGTTAACCCGCACCCAGTGAACATGACTGTTTACAGTCAGAAATGTTAGCGCATAATGTAAAGCTTTTATTTGTTAAAAAAATGTAAATAATTAAGTGAAATAAAGAGTTTCAATTTGGCGAGGAGTGCATATATATTTTTAAAAGAAAACGGTTCATTACAGCTGCCAGATAATATATAAAGTGCTGTTTAAAATAAAATTTTAAGCAAATTTGTACTGGCACCTCAGTCACAGCATGCAAAAGCATAAAGAATGTCCATTGCGTGCCAAGTTGCCATTTTCCATTGTCCAACACCAGCTATATTTTAAAAGGTTTTAGAATAGTTACTGCATGCGATCAGTATTGCAAATTAACTGGCATTGTGGGGCCTCATAGTCCACCCTGAAACGGCACTTCCATTGAGCATGTTTGTTCCGATCAAAAAACTGCAAGGTGTAAAATTGAAAGCAGAAATTGTCTGAAACATCAACTCTTCTGGTAGAGACTTTCATATCCTTACTTTTTTTCCCCCACCTGACTGTCTGGCATTTCCAACAAAAGTGACCCATTTTCTCCGCCCCCCGCCCCCGACTGATTGTGTAAAGGTTTCTGTAGTTACTGACTATAATGGAACTACAGTACAGGAATGTCAGTAGATTTGATGAGAATTAGAACTCGATCTAATGGCGCATGCTCTGTTGCCTCCAGTACGATCTTGCTGAGAGCATGCTCAAAAGCGGGATCTATATGTGATCCAAAATCTTTGCCTGGCTTAGCATATAGCTCCGTATCACCAAGGTGTGAGGAGAAAAACACATTTTTGCATTCGCTGGTGTGCCCACCATAGTCCATCTGACACTATTGAACTTGTTTTGTTATTTGCTTTAAAATGGTATTTATTCTTTTGCTCAGATATCAAAGTCCAGCTCCCTATTCCCAGCTGCATCAATGTTACTGATTGGCTTTTTTAAATATAGAAAATATAATTGTTTTTGTAAAATCATGATAAACCAAAGTAGAATGTGTCATCTTATTTAGATATTTGATTTTTTACTTCTTTTGTATTGTAATTGTGAGCAAAATAAAATTGTTGCAATTGCTGACTTCTTTCTGTTATTCTTTCTTGTGTCTTTTGTATTAAAGGATGAATTCCATCCATTCATTGAAGCACTTCTTCCACATGTCCGTGCAATCGCATACACCTGGTTCAATTTACAAGCCCGAAAACGCAAATACTTCAAGAAGCACGAGAAACGAATGTCCAAGGATGAGGAAAGAGCAGTCAAAGATGAACTGTTGAGTGAGAAGCCGGAAATCAAGCAGAAGTGGGCATCAAGGTTGCTTGCGAAACTTCGCAAGGACATCCGGCAGGAGTACCGAGAGGACTTTGTGCTCACCGTTACAGGCAAGAAGCATCCATGCTGCGTCCTGTCCAACCCTGATCAGAAAGGCAAGATGCGAAGAATCGACTGCTTGCGGCAAGCTGACAAGGTGTGGCGGCTGGATCTAGTAATGGTGATCCTGTTTAAAGGCATCCCATTGGAAAGTACTGATGGAGAACGGCTTGTCAAATCCCCACAGTGCTCCAATCCGATACTCTGCGTGCAGCCACATCACATAACTGTGTCGGTGAAAGAGCTTGATCTGTTTTTGGCTTACTACGCTCAGGAACAAGGTAAGGGGGCATACTTGTTGGGTGGGGCCATTATTACCTTAGAGGATCATAGGCTGGTCATAAATCAGATTTTCAAGGTTTAATTCAGAAAAAGTCTTCATGATTCTGTCTACCGTTTTGCAACCTCATCACACTCATACACAGCAAAATATTCCCAGAATTTGTACTGATCACATCATGTTGCAGGCCTTACTTTTAGGTGGAAAATATAATGAGATTGTTGATGGGAAAGTGGTCTTGTGAATACAGGATGCTAAATTTATCTAATCCTATATGATTTCATAAATATTAACTCTTTGAAAATAACTGTAAAACTGAAATGGGACACATCCATCAATTTTCATTTGATCAATTGATTGAAAGCTTATTTATGAGCTGAGATGTTTTTCCCTTGGGCTTGCAGCCATAGGTAGCATCTTAAGTGCATCTTTAGATGTAGATCCTGAAAGGCCTTTTACAAACATGGGATAAAAATTACTTTTCAGCCAATCATTTTCCACGATGATTTAAGTGGTTGGCAAAAGTTCTCTAAAGTTTTCTTTTTCAAGAGAACTTGGATTTGAAATATTTTATGTAACTTTTTAAATATTTTTTTTTCTCTTTCCCCTCTTTAGGTTTCTGTGTAATGTAAAATTCTAGCTGAGAGGCCAAATCTTTGCCAATGGCCATCTTTAACTAAGCACAGGGAGCTATGTGAGTCTGGCTGAAGTTGACACGTCCAGTTGTTCCCCACCCTTCCCCTGTTGCTGTGAGGGAGATATATTGCCTCCACTTACATCTTCCTCTGGGCATCCTGGGCAATCCACAGGAATTGGCTATTTGGAAATTAGTGGGTGTGAACCTGCAGCCTTCCACTTTGCAGTGTGCAGCCTGATTTTGGGTCAGTTATTGAGGCACCATCTTGGTTGCTGGGGTGGGAGACCTGTTGAAGCAGTCACATGACTCTCACAATGTTCAGGAAACAAAGGAAAAGTCTGTCAGACATCTTTCACTGTTTGAAATTGTCACCTTTCTCTTAAAGTGTAGAGGAAACCACTTTTTTTCCAATCGCTCATCACTGGGTTCCTTCATTGCTTTGCCACACAGTGTAGTTCCCAGTTTTGATTCCCTGTAATTGAGAGGAGACAGGTAGTTAAAGGCTACAATAAAGAGTAGACATGGGTCAATTTTGAAAACCTTGAGATGAGGCCTTTTACTGGCTGTCTGCTTTTCAGAGTACAGTTTTATGATCATGCAATTGAAGAGCTGTGTATGGGATAGAAGCGACAGCTTCCCCAAGACATGCCTGCTGCCATTTTTATTATTCTGAGCATTCTATTTCCCCGGCACAAACCATATCTGTACAATAAAACTAGGTGTTGATAAGATCCTGAAGGTCAGGTACTGCCAGTGTTTATGGAGGCACACTGAGTTTTATTCGATAGTATAGGAAGAGACCCAGCTGGCACAGGTTTGTAGGAGAAAAAATAAACTCTTCTTCAATCCCACCAACAAAGAAAAAGCTTAGGCTTATGATGATGTACATGGTGTTTGGAATGCCAATTCAGCAGTTTCATTTCAAATTTGTAAAGTGTGTGTGTGTATAGATAATTCCACCAACATTTACATTCCTCTCAGTAAATCTGCCATCATTTGTAGCGTCCTGCATCAATGGGCTTTCTATCTGGGAAGCCTCTTTCTGTAATATGAATGAGGCCTGGTTTATTGAAAGACAGTTTTATACATCTCTTTCCCCAAACAATCTCTCAAACCCTGTGCCTACTTGTCTATGCATGTTACTCGGCCCAATGCTTTACCGCAATAATGGAAAATAAACAGTTGAAGCAATTTTTCCTGGATCTTTAGACCCCTTCCTTCCTAGTCTGCAGTTTAGGTCCTGTAGTCAAACCATCTAGTAGTTACTTTTTTATTTATTACAGTTAGTGAGAGTGAAATAGGATGTCAATTTAAATTTTTTAGTATATTCACAAATTAGTACCGCAAAAACAATGACCTTAATTTAGAAACAAAATAATAAAATGAAATGTTGAAGTAAAAGTTTATAATATTGATTGGTGGAATTTGTGTAACTGAAGATGGAAATTGGAGGTAAACTGGGAACAGCATACAGTAAACGGCCAGTCAGAATATGGGAAGTTCGTCAGTGCTATGAATGTAGACTTGATCAGAATGATTTGAGTGATACACAAGTTCATCATCTATCTGTTGCTCATGATGACTTAAATCGAGTGCAAGCTGCTTGTAAATTATCTCCAGAATGTCTAAAGATACCAATTAAAATAATCATAGAATGGTGGAATGTTGCAGCACAGAAACTGGCTACCTGGCCCGCCCGGTCTATGCTGAATAACCTGGATTTAATAGCTGTAAAGAGATGTTTCACGTTGGTTTTTATCTGCCCCCTTGTCTTTGTCCTTTAGAAGATGTGCTTTTCATTCTGGTGCCAGTTGCAGCATACGGCTGATACTGCATTAGTGGAATGAAATTGTCGACTTGCTGCAGAGGCTGAGGGCATGTTGCAGTTTCATTTTTTATAAAAGTATAAGTCATGCTGATATATTCCCCTGAGTATGATCTGGTAGTACATGGTACAAAATCCTAAAAATAGAGTCCTGGGGAATAAATGCTGCAAAAAGACACTTGTGCTCATACAGCAGTTTCGAAAGTCTGTTTCTTGTCGATGTCGAATGGTTTTTCAAAATACCTTTTTTTGGCGTATGTGGCTCTATCTCGTGCTGCAGTCACCATGAAGGAGCTGAGGAGAAGTGAGGGGGAAGAAAAAATAGCATTGCCAATGTCGGCCAGCTTGAACGGCACCTTCTGCTGGCCCGATCAAAGATCAGCTCTGACAGCACTAGGGGACATTGCCCACAGTACAGAACTTGTCTTTCTCTGCCCTCTTTGCCCCTCTTCCAACCCAGCTCTCCTCTCTCACATACACACAGTAATTTTTGGAGCCCTTGGGTCCAGAGTTTGCTGTTGCAGCCTTCTGCTGCAGTCAGTATTTACATATTAATGTGACACATGCCATTGAAAGTTATTTTGTTTAAAAATTATATAGGAAACATTAATCGTCACAATGTTAGGATTTTAAAAAACAGGTTTGTTTTTGTATTAAATGGAAATGCAGTATTTTATTTAAGGCATCTGACAATGTACAGGGGATACAATATGTGATGTTCATTCGACAGTTAGGATTCTGAGCTTATTGTAGCTTCACTCAGTCAAAAAAACTGTTAAGCAAAACATACCTCATTTTCAACTTGCTCCACATGTCGTAGCATGACCTAATTCTTGAGAAACTTTCCTCTTTTCCCTCTACCCCATGTACATGTGCACACAAAAAGGATTGCACACTAAAGCATTCCCTGTGGCTTGATTTTTTGAAGCAAAAGTTCATTAACTGGGCTGAAAATATACATTTGATGAACACTCTGTTGTTCTAACAATTTCTTCTATAATGCAGATAATTTATTTCATAGACACTGTGCTTGGCATCGTAATGGCTTGGATTTTGCAAAATCTTCTCATGTAAGTGGCACAGTCTCGGTAGTACGATGGAAGAGAAACTGTGTCGAGAAAATGGCCCACTATTGGCATCGTAGCCTGAATCAAAGACAGAGAGACAGAACGCTGACAGCACTAAGTTGCAGGCTTGTGCTTCTGAAGGGTGGCACAGAAAACCTTCATTTGCTTGTAATGATTTGAGATGTAGGACAACAAAGAAAAGCAAGGTTTTTTTTGGTTTAAAATGACTGTATTCTGCAGAGCACGGAAACACTTTTGTGTCTGTTTGTATTCCTGTACCATTGATTTGCGAGCCACCATTTTGCTCTTCTCATGCCAAGAGAGATTAAGGCACTTGCGCGCAGCCAATAATGGTTGCCAGTGGAACTGGGCTTGGCATCGAAAGCTGATTGTCTGCATGTAGGATGCCTGTGATTCGTTGGCTGGCATCTGCAATGCAGTGAAGAATACTGAAAAGTTTTGGACCGTTGCTGTTCCTAAGCTGCTGTCTTTTATTTTTTGCCACAATTAGAGTGAACTCGGGCAATGAAGCTTTTTCAAATTCATTTTTTTTTAAATGCTTTAAGACTCAGTGTAAGCTTTGCAGTGTCAGCATAATTACCCAAAGTATTGTATAAATGCCGATCTGGTGCACAGTTTAATATATTTTAATTTTCCCTTACCAGTTTCAATCAGAAGATTTCAAATTTTCAGGTTTATTTTGTGGACTTAAGCAGCAACACTGAGTTTAATTTATTGAAAGAAACTTCTAGTCTTATCAACAGTACACACCCAGTGGTGAGCAGACAGGACTAAAGTGACAGTGGTAACACCTGCTGAGTTTCTGTGCCACTTTCGTTTTCCTCTAGTTTAAAGGGGGTCAGCACATTTCAAGGGGGTAACACGAGGGAGGAGAGGACACGTGTAGGACATCAGAATAATGGCCCAGATTTTCCGGGGCCTATGCGTACATGGTCGTAAGTGCCCTGCAAGTAAAACCCGGAATTTGCGATCTGTCAAGTTCCAGCTCGACGGACAGTACGAATCTGAAGGAAATGACCATTCGCTGGCAAAGAGTTGGGCTATTCCCAACGACTGCCCAGCGAATGCCCACAAAACTCTTATGCCTGGTAAAAGCTGCATAAGGCCTTCTTTTACCAGCTTAATGGTTTAAATAAAAATTAAAATAAAATTTTATAAATCATTTAAACATTCAAAAACATTTAAAATTAGTTTAGGTTATTTTTGGCCCCTTTAAAAATGTTTAAATTTATTTTTCAAAAAATTTAATTTTTGTTTTAAATGTTTAATTAAATTGTTTTTAAATTAATTTTGACCATGTGATGATTTATTTTTATTTAGGTTGTGTGAAAATGTATTTTTTATGTGATTCCGATTCATGCTTATGGAGATTCCGTACGTAAATGGAATCCCCCAAAGCATAATGGGAATCCCCTTTTCTGATTGGTTGGGCCGGCCCACGTGATCCCAGGGATGCTCAGGAAATGCCTGCGCCTCGGGATATGTGGGCCTTTATGCAGGTGTACACGTAGAGGCCCAGGGCCGTGAGACTTCTTAGGTCCAGGGCCATCAGGTAAGTAGGGATTTTACTTGCGGTTCAGAGGCATTCGCCAATGGGAAGCCTCCGACTGCATTTTCAGGCCCAATGTGTCTTTAATTGAATTTTTAAAAAATCCTATTTTTCCCCCTTTAAAAATAAATTAAACCGATCAATTAAACCGATCAAGTACTTTATGAGGCTAGAACATGGTTGAAAAATGTTTATTTTTAAAAATCTTGCACTTTTGTACGTACGCTAGATGACAGAAGTGAGGACTCTACCAGAGGTTGCTGGTTAATGTATAAGGTTCGAAGACTCCAGGCAGTGCCTTTGGCAAATATGTTTACTGTTGGGGTTGGGGGTGGAGGAGGAGAATTCAGCACTCGTGATTAAAACTATATTGGTAGTCACTGGTCTGTGGCCAGTAACCCAAAACCCAAGTAAAGTTTTAATCTGTAGCAAGGTCTCATCTCTTGGAGCTGTTGACATGGGTCACAGACCATGTTAGTACCATTTCCCCTTTATTCTATATATCATACAGATATTTTGTTTTCCCACAAATTTGTGCATTTTACAGATTATTTAACAATGTAAACGGTGTACAAATGCAAGTCCTCAAAATAGCGACCTGCTTTATTGGACATTTGATTTTCTAGTGGGCACTTTTGATGGTAAGGTAACATCAGTAAAAGTAAGATGACACTTAACTGCCACTAACGTTAAAACTCTGCAACTGTTTATTTAAAAACAGTATGACAATCTTTAATTTCCCAGATTGTCCTTCCTCTCACAAGGTTCGCCCACTGCCTCTTTCTCCATCCAGCCAGGAGCGCAGGTTGGTCTGGACAACAGACTGCACTACAGCCACCGGCAGTGTTACTTAGTAATTCAGTGAGGAGACTCTGTTGCAGTTGCAGCAGTCAAACGTCATACTCGCTGGGTACTGGGGTGCAGTGCCCCCCCTCCCACACCTCACCCCACACCCACAGCAGTGTGGTGTAACAAGCAGTCATGCAATGGAGACAGCCGTGTGTTGGTACCCTTATTCTGTGCTGAGGAGCACATAAACCCTTTCTTGATGGTGTGGTTTAATGGGCACGTGCTGGGGAAACCAAAACCTGCTCTCTGATGTGGTGTAATAGCCTTGCTGGATAATTCTTTTTTTTCTTCTATTGATTGACTCACACGTAACCCTTTTAGAATGGTTTGGTAATAATTTCAAACAATGGAAGCAAGTTAATGATTAGAGTGGGGCTAACATTAATCCAGATATTGAAATTGAGCCATTGTTGTTTTTTTAATGTAAGGCTTTTAATAGCTTTTTGAACTAGAGCTAATTTCTTGAAACATTTCCCTGCTAATTTCACTCTACAACTTGATGAGGGCTGAAATTAAACCACAGGTTTAACATTAAATTTTGAACTGATTTGTGCAAATATAGTCAACTGATCAGAGAAATATTCAGGAATGGTTCAAAAATGTTTATACATTTCTAGTACCTGTAACTGTACGGTGATTTCTCAGGAGTATGCGGGCCTGTATCCTGGTTCAAATGCAGTCTGTTTAAAAAGAAAACATCCCTGTTTTGATCATATTGCGATATGATAAAAGCACCATGATGTAGATGGAAACTCATGACTGCAATATACTATATATAGTAAAGAATATAAATGATTATTTTTTTTGTCCATGTGACCTTTCGTCCAGTTAAAAAAGGCTTCACTATGGTGTGCTGCATTCATCAATGTACTGCCATTCTCAAGGGGCATGACAGGAAGGGCAGAAGAGGTGCATACCTTAAATGTGGGTGCTGGTGGTGGAATGGCTACATTACACTTGTACCATGAATACAAAAAATGTTGTTTCCATAGAAGAGTGTGATACCAGGAGGGGGAGTGCTCCTGCTACTGTGCCAGAGCCAGCACTTTAAATGCAGTTCTGCTGAGCAGATTATACCTGTGCACTCTCACCTGCAGCTTGAACTCCATTTCCCACACAGTGCATGGTTCAGTGAGTGACACAATAGGCTGACTATCGCATCTTCACTCCTGTTGATCTCAAGGAAGACAGGGGTAGTTGGCTCTAGCAGTGCATTTGTAGAACTATTTTTTTCCCCAATAATATCTTCCTCGGGGATTAATAGCAAAATGTGTTATGATTGGGGGAAGAAAATAATGTTGATACAATGTGATGTTGTAACACTTCTCTCGCACTACAGGAAAGCTGCAACGAGTTAGCCACTGGAAATGACTGATGCCTGTTCATGTCACTGTTTTGAACTGGTTAGGCTGTGACATGCTTGTGTCCCAGATATATCAGCTTTAATTTGTTACAGCACGTTCAGCTGTTTTTACGAGGCCTGCTGTCTAACTCCTTGCCTCAAAGTCAGGACCCCTGCAATGAGAAGCAGTGTGCCTTGTGGAGCTTAATGGACCAAAGCTGATTTGTTAAAACAGATCGATCATGCCCACATTCAGTCCTAAGCCTGATGTTACCTGAAGCCCTTGACCTCTGCTGTCTGGGTCACAGAACGGCCGCCAGCCGCTTGACCTTTTCATTGTTAGCAGTGTCACCATTTCCTTCAATTCTGTGTGGGGATTGCTAGCACAAGGGTCACTGATCTGACTTTCCAACCCAGTGAAGTGTAGACATCCTCTGGGAGCAGTTGTGGCTGTTTGATATAGTTTGGCTGAAGCATTTGCTTTCTTTTGTATGATGACAGACTAGTGGACAAATTAGTAAGCTTTCCGTGAGTTGAGGATGACACCAGGATCCTCCCTCAGGGTTATTTTATACTCCATGTTGTTGAGTCTTGTGCAGTTAAAATACTTTGAGCAAATTTGCCATAACTTGGGGAGATACAGCTGATTACAAGAAGTGGAGATGCCATTTGCTAAATTAGTGAAAAAATAAACGCAAATTACCCTAAGAGTGCCAAAGAACATTCTCGGTTGGGGGAAAAAAACGCTGCGCTGTTTCAACAGACTATCTTTGCAATCAAATGTTACATCAATTATTCAATCATGATAATCTGATTAATATATATGAGTGGCGGGCAGCTGTCAATCAGTTGATACTTGGTGTCACAACCTTTCGAAAAGCCCTGTTGGATTTTGCTGCAGGCCGCAGATGGAAGATCTGTATAAACAGTGCAGTATTTGATGCGTACGTATATAATCTAAGATAGCCACTCATGTCATAATTTAGGAGTTCATGGTATCTGTTCACCCAGCAAGGGCTCAACCTTGTTAGTTGTCTAGTGATCAATGAGTGCCTATCATGTGAGAGGAGGGTTAGAAATGTCTCCTTGGCACCAAGATGGCATGCCTGTTGATGGAAGATTGGAATCAAGTCTTGCCTCTGTGGCAGATAAGTAATCCAATACCTAAACTAGGCAGGTCTGCAGTACTCCAGTGCACGGCAGTGCTGATTGACAAACTATATTGGCTTATTGATGAGACTGGAGAGGTAGACCTGACGTTGTAGGCTTGGATTCTTCCCACGTGGCTCACTGTAACCCTTAAAGCCAATATTGCAGCAGCAAGGGCGGTCTTAACTGGATAAACTGAAGGAAACTTACCGCCACTTTGAGTGGTTTTAGTTGCTTAATTCTCTAGCAGCATAAACTTTGGGAATCTTACAAGCCTTGGTTGTTGCTGACCAGCACCTAACTCTTTGGACTTGGGTACGTGGGGTGAGTCTCTTCTTGGCCAATGTGTAGACTCCATATCTGACACACATAAACTCGACCTGTGTGGATTTCCCTTATAGTTTGGAACTTCATAAGCAAGGTGATGGGTTTCTGTGCTTATCAAATACTTGGCTGACCAAATAAACTATAATCTGGACTAGAAATGTGGTTGTACTGTGATTAAATGCATGGTCCTAATGTACGTTATAATTGAGCATACGTAGACTGACCGAGGGATTAATTCAGAGAATTTGATGTATGGTTGAACCCTTTCCCTCATTGGGTTAGATACTATGGCGGAATTTTAACTTGGAGGCGGGTAGGGAGTGGTGGCGGGGGGGGGGGGGGGCGTTGGAATGTGGATGAGAAACCTGGGAGAACAGGTTTCCCGCAGGCCCTGCCGAATTTAATGGCACGGCCTGATTTACATTTTATTTATCTCGCCTGCAGCCTGTCAGATTGAGAGGCGGGCTGTCTGTCGGGCGTGTAGGCCTGGGGAGCAGAGAGGAGGAAGGCCAGGATTGTCAGAGGTGGTCGGAGGCAGGGATCGTTGGAGGGGGTTGGGGGGTCATGGACCGTCGGAGGGGGTTGGGGGGGTCATGGACCGTCAGTGGGGGTTGGGGGCCAGGACCGTCAGAGGGGGTTGGGGGTCAGGGACCATCAGAGGGAGTCGGGGGTCAGGGACCGTCGGAGGGGTTCAGGATCAGGGATTTTCGGAGGGGGTCGGGGGTCAGGGATTGTCGGAGGGGGTCGGGGCCAGGGATTGTCAGAGGGGGACGGTGGTCAGGGATTTTCGTAGGGGGCCAGGATCGTCGGAGGGGGTCAGGGGTCAGGGACCGTCGGAGGGAGTCGGGCCAGGGATTGTCGGAGGGGGACGGGGGACAGGGATTGTCATAGGGGGCCAGGATCGTCAGAGGGGGTCGGGGGGTCAGGGACCGTCGGGGGGGGGTCAGGGACCGTCGGAGGGGGCCAGGACCATCGGAGGGGGTCGGGGGTCAGGGATTGTCGGAGGGTGGAGGTGGTCAGGGACCGTTGGAGGGGGCCGGAGGGTGGGGGCCGGAGGCCAGGGATTGTCGGAGGGGGCCGGGGGCCAGGGTTTGTCGGAGGGGTTCAGAGCCAGGATCGTCGGAGGGGGTTGGGGGGTCGGGGGTCAGGGGTCAGGGATCGTCGGAGGGGCTCGGGACCAGGGATTGTCGGAGGGGGCCAGGATTGTCAGAGGGGGTCGGAGCCAGGGATCATTGGAGGGTGTCGGGTGCCAGGACCGTCGGAGAGGGTCGGGGGCCAGGACCGTTGGAGGGGGTTGGAAGACTGGGATTGGGGGTAGAAGATCAGTCAAGGGAGGGATCCCGTGAGCGGATTGGCTGCCTGCCTACGTTAACACCTATAGTCGGTGGGTTGGGGCGGATTCAGATTTTTAACACTTTAACCTCCCACCTGACTCCAAACCATCTGGTTTTTTGGGATTAAAATTCCCCTCGAATCTCACATAGTTATGTTAATTTCCTTAGGTATTGGCATGCCTGTCATGACTTGAACTGCTTTGAGATGTTAACATTTATTGAACTCTCCCTTTCGTACACAGTTTCCTCTGTGGAGTTGGTCTGTTGTCTGAGCTCCTGTGTTGACAGGACACTGATGTTACTCACTGGTGGTTAGTGAGAATTTTGAAATAACAGTTGCTAGCACCTTTGTGAAAAGATATGGGAGAGCATTTAGCGGGCTAATAATGACCCGGAAAATTGTTGAAGAAACTGTTTGTGGAGGGAGTGAGAGGTAGCAGAATCTGTTTGTGTACAAAGAAGATTAGGAGATTGACAGAAAGTGCCTGGGGGGAAAAAACAGGGTTGAAGAAGGGTTGTTTATATCTAACCAAAAGAGCAGGGGATTGAAGAAACCGTCTTGAACACATAACATTTTGAATGGACAGAATATCCCTGTGCAAGGTGTGGTCTGAGTTTGAATTCATGGCATCATTTGTAAAAGTGGGTACGGTTAAAATTTCCTCATTTGATTTTCAGCTTTTAAAAATGATAGTTATGCTAATTTGTAACGCATTTGTTTGCTCGTAATGCCAATTCAACACCCTCCCCATATCCTTCTTGAAGATCTGTAGTGGATTACCTACTTACAGCACCTGCTTACCTACTGTAAGAGTAAGGATTAAAGAGATTAACGTCCAATTCTTTTCTGCTTTTCACTATTTAGCAATGTTATCAGAATGCTATGAGAAAATATAAAACATCATTTAAAAAAAAATTGCCTAGAAAATAATGGAAACCAAATCCAGCTATTTTATTTTCTGAAACATAACTTTGTTTTCACCTTAACATTGGGAAGAAACTGGCTTATTATGTTAAAGCATAACATAGTAACAACTGCGCCAAAAGACAAGATGTTACAGAGGTCTGTAAATGAGCAGACCTCACGTTATGGCTAAGATGAACCTCTTTAATTACCGATTTGTGATCTGGAGTCCTTTTGCCTTATGATGGAATATGATGACATTCCACCAAGTTAAGTTGTGTAGCACAACTAAGATGAGTAGTATAGCTGGTGGAGATTCCATAGTGCATCAGTTATGGGACTGTGTCCAAAAATACTCAATAACTTTTGGCTCGGTTATACTCAGGCCCGAGACCCCATTGCCATAATCCAGGCTTGGTATGAGAAACGTGAGAGAAACCTGGAGTCTTCTGTTTATTTATCGCCTACTCATTAAAAGGGTAATTTTCTCATGGGCAAAGTTTTTTTTTAAATTCATGTTTTAATCTGTGAATGCAGTGAGGCCATATCTGATTGGCAGAAAGCATTATATATGGCATGCATTGTAAGGCAGGGAGGAGGTGGATATTTCAAATGTAAAGGACGATCTGGAATCAAGAGAGCTGGCATGCTATAATGGCACTTGTATTAATTGGTACTGGCACGAAACAAATTGGAAAGGAGGCTGGCCTACATTGGCACCTGTAATTTGTGTGGATTGTTTTCTATTACAGGTCAGATTGCAATTGATTGGGGAACTATTTAGTGTCAGTTTAATCAGGGCATTAGTGCTTTTATCGTGAAACAGTTCAGTGTTTCCATGTTGAACTCAGAACCTAGTCTCTTGTTGTCCTAAGCTAAGTCTGTCACTACAATTCGGCTGTTCTAAACTTTTGTTAACTTTGTGCAGCCTCCATGACTTTTTTTTGCAGGAGACAAAGTGCCTTTAACAGCTGAAGGCTGTGCTGTTCTGCTCACAGAGTATAGAATACATTGACGTAGCACTGAGCCACAAAGTGTAAGAAGGCCTTGGGTCTGATCTCTGATCATTATCAGAGATGGTGAGGGCACTACAATTATCCTAAGGGACCCTGGATAGGGATGGGAAAAGTCAGCCTAGGTTCCTGCTTACCTTTGCTGTTCATTGACCTCTACTAGAAGTGCAGATGCTTGAATCGCAAATTTGGCAGCAAGAGAAGAAATGTGAAAGTTGAAGGCACAGCAGACGGACCGACGTGAACCTTTTCTAGAGCATGGTTTGAATGTACACTGGACCACAATATCAAACAATTCTCACAATCAATGAAAAAAACCCAACCAGTCTAAATTTATCTAAGATTTATATTGAAAGTATTAAAATAAATGATGAGAAATTCTATTTCACTCAAATCGTTTACACTAATCGTGATTGTATTGCAAACTCCTGGATCTACATAATTTGTTATTTTGCAATGTGTGTTCTGTATGCTGGGCACAAATTCCATAGCATTGTGATCCTGCGAATGTCTAGCTCGAAGTTGGAACCTTGTCTGAAAATGTTAATGAGTGGTTTATCAAACTATTGTATTCAATAATGGTGTTCATTTTTTATACAGTCTCTAGAAGGGACAGGCTAACCTATTGGCAGCTTTACAATTCCAAACTCTTGGCTGTGTGATGGATTATGGGTACAACTAGGTTGAAGTTTATTTGGACTCGAGCATTCAAAATGCTTTTATTTTCTGCACCCTCCCATCCTCCCCAAACACGAAGAAGCCTGTGCTTAGTGCTGAAAAAAAGGCTTATATTCCTGACAGGCTGAATGAGCTATCAAAGTAAAGTCTCCAGAGGGATCCCAATCTTGGTGGCTATTAGAAATTCTGCATGTAACTGAAATATATTCTAGCCAATTACTACTTGTTATTTGCCCATAGATCCTATTTTGTACTCATGATTTAATGGATAATAACTTGTCATTTCAGAATATTTTTAAATTATCTATTATGGAACAGATCATAATCACAATCTGAGGATATTTTTGCTGTTTATGGATTTTTTTCTTGTAATTTTCTCCCCTCTTAGGTCTTCCTGCCCCATACCAGACCTGAGCAAAAGTGACAAGGCAAATTACCCCTCAGGCATCTTTGAAAGAAAAAAAGAAGTTTGTTTTAAAATCAAGCAGAAAAAAGTTCTCCATTCCCCCGTGAGGAAATGCCCAGCAACTACTCCCTGATGGCATGACCAAAGTGAAGAACTTTGTCTTCTGGTCAGTCATGGTCCAAACTAGAATCTTAACCATTCCATATACAGGATGCACCTTTTTTGTTTGAACATGGATATGAAATGGTCAGCTTCTTGGCTTCTCCTTGTGATTCTCACCTTATTCTTTGTGAAGAATGTATGGGTTGCAAGTTGAATTTGCTTGGGTGAAATATGCACTCCTCATGAGGTATTCAGTTTGTTCCTTCAGACTGGGTGATTCCTGGAATCTTGGCAGAACCTTTCCATTGAATCCAGAGTAGGGCCATGAAGCTGTCAGCTGTTTAAGTGATAATTCAGATGTGTATTGTTAGTTTTATTTCTTTTTATTGATCTGAATTATGGCTTCATTGAAGAGAGAAAATTTCAATAGGTCACGTTGAATAATAAAATTCCATTGTCAATTCATAAAAGAAATAAGTAGAGAAGAAAGTTAAACCTTGCTATGGAAAAGCAGTGTTGGGGCTCTGTGTTTTTAAATTGAGAAACCCAGTTGTATGATCAAGGCCCACAGTGTAGGACACAACTGAGGTTGAAGATAGCAAAAAATAAGTAAATCACGACATCATGATTGGGTGACCTAAAGATTATAGGAGGAAGGACAGACTAATGGAGGGAAGGATGATACTGATGTGGCTTAGATGCAACTTTCCTACATGGTGGTGTCTTGGAATTGTATATTGAATGGAGTGTGCATGTGTCTGTGAGAGTCTGTGCTTCTTGTATTGGGAATTTAGATAGCATCGAGCCTTTACATTGTGGACAATTGGCAGTTTAGCCATTCATTGAATTCTCTTCCCCCACCCCGCCCCCCAAATTCATTTCGTGCAAACAAGTTACATGGCCTTGCTTTCTAAAATGTAACAAATGCAAGCAGCTAAATTCTGTATTGCTGGATTATACTGTAAAAATTGAAGGTCTGCATGTTTAAGATTGGATTTGTCGTATCGGAAGATGTCCACCTCTCCACTTAGTCCCAGAGTTTAACAAACACTAGGATTCATAGACTCCAGATTTGATGGTGAAACATTACTAAATTGTTCAATATCATAGGAGCAATGTGTAGGCCATTTAGTCCCTTGAGCCTGTTCCGCCATTCAGTGAGATCATGGCTGATCTGTGGCCTTTTCCCCATATCCCTTAATACCTTTGGCTAACAGAAAGCTATCAATCTTCGACTTAAAATTAACAATTGACTCAGCGTCAACTGCCGCTTGCGGAAGAGAATTCCAAACTTCTACCACCCATTGTGTGTAGAAGTGTTTCCTCATTTCGCTCCTGAAAGGCCTGGATCTAACTTTTAGACTATGTCCTCTAGTCCTAAATTCCCTAGTCCTAGATATTTTGTTCATGGAAAGAAGAAATATTTTGAAGAAAAATTCAATCTGTTTAGCTTTTTCTCAATTAAATAACAGCCTCAAAAATGCCATGGCAAAATAGATGCAAACTTGAAAGGGGGGCAAAAAAAGTTGAACTTGGTTGTGTTTACGAGGAAGAAACAAAGTACCACTGTCCTCCTTTAGATAAGATGACAAAGTACCTGTCATGAAAGAATTGCAGATATGTGTGATATTTTCTAGGTGAAGGGCTGAAATGTTTACCTAAGTGAATGGTGTGCCTGGGTCATTGAATGATTAATATAAGCTCTGTAAATACTCTTTTAAGACAGCTTGTGAAATATAGGTACAGTATTTACAGTGACAACTGCTTCAAGCATTTCAAAGTTAGAAGCAAAAGGCCACATCAAATTGGAGGAAAAAAACATTTCAACACCTCTCCCTTAAATTTGATGCAACTGCTTGTCACGGTCTTCCAATTATTACAGTAGGTAGGTATGAAATGATTCCTAAATGGTAGAATTATGGCTGACCAATTTCTGATTTTCTCCAGTACTTTTTATGACCTAATCTTCAACTCCTTTTAATAAATGATAGATATTTTAACTGCTGTGTGAAGAAGATGACAACCAAAAGGCCGCTTAGAATCTAGAACTCTGTACTCATATCATACTACTGTACTTAACATGAATTTTTCTTTTATATTTGACTATAATAGAAAGATTTTGAGGCAGGTGGCAGAACACAACTTAATCGTACACCCAGACAGTGGGGAGGAAATGAGCAGACGTTTCCCTCCTAGCACTTCCAATGTTAAATTTATACTTTAGGCAGGTTATTGGCTTCTTTGATTGTCCTTTGTGATTGATATGAACTGAATTATAAACAAATGTACACAGGAACATAAGAACAAGAGGAGGCCATTCAGACCTTCGAACCTGTTCCACCATTCAATTACATCATGGCTGATCTGTATCTTAACTCCATCTACCCGCCTTTGTTCTATATCTCCTAGGTAAGGACTTAACAAAATCTATCAACCTCAGCCTTGAAAATTTCAATTCACCAGCATCCATAGCCTTTTGGGGGAGAGAGTTCCAGATTTCCACTAACCTTTGTGTGAAAAGGTATTTTCTGATTTCACCCCTAAATGGCCCCTCTCTAATTTTAAGTTTATGCTGTCTTGTTCTGTATTCCTCCACCAGCAGAAATAGTTTCTCTGCATCTACCCTATTGGATCTCATAACTATTTTAAATACCTCTCTTAGATCATCCCTCAACTGTCTAAACTCCAGGGAATACAAGCCAAGTTTATGAAACCTGTCCTCATAATTTATCCCCTTACACCCTCATATCTGGTGAATTGGCGCAGTACACCTCCAAGGCCAATATATCCTTCCTGAGATTTGTTGCAGTGCTCCAGATGAGGTCTGACCGAGGCTCTTTACAACTGAAGTATAATTTCCTAACTTTTAAATTCCTGTCCACTTGAGATAACGGCCAACATTCCATTAGACGCTTTGATTACTTTTTGTACCAGTGCACTAGCTTTTTGTGATTTGTCTACATGGACACCTAAATCCCTTCACTTTTCCACAGCTCCTAGTCCCTTACCATTAAGAAAATATTCTGATTTGTTTTTCTCAGATCCAAAGTGGATGACCTTATACTTCCCCCACATTGAACTCCATCTGCCACAGTTTTGCCCACTCACTTAGTCTGTCTGCGTCCCTTTGTAACTTCTTCCTCCCATCCATACAAGTTACCCTTCCTCCTAATTGCACCTGCAAACTTGGATATACAACTTTCTATTTATTCATACAAGTCATTAATATATATGGTGAAAAGCTGAGGCCCCAGTACAGATCCCTGGGAACACCATTTGTCACAAGTCGCCTATCAGAGAATGAACCATTTATACCTACGCTCTGTCTGCTATCTCCCAACCAATTACCAACCCATGTCTCAAGGTTCCATACACTCTCATAATTGCTAATAATCGCTTGTGCGGAACTTTATCAAAAGCCTTCTGGAAGTTCATATCGACAATATCCATGGACACTCCCCTATCCACCATGTTAGTCATGTCCTAAAACAAATGTTTCATCCTTCAACAGGCTTTGATAAGCTATTGTTGAAGTACCAGTGAATGTATTTTAAAATCAAGAGTCCCAAGATTGTAGGCCCCTATATTGTGCTGTGAGAAGATGGAATGAGCAAAGATGGCTCCTGTATCTAAAATGCTGAATAGAATACAGATTCCATGGTGAGTAATTGCTTGGGGAAGGTGGGAGAAGAGAAACTGAAGAAATTCCATGATGGAGATCTTCAATGTACACATGATGTCACTAATCAAGAGGCACCAGAATCTCAATCAAATCTGTTTAATAACGTTGCTTTTCCCTTCATAAATTGTTACGTTGAGTAGCTCAGCAGAGGCTGAAACAACAAATAGAAAAGAGCAATTTCCTGTAAAGAAAAAGGATATTTGTGTACCGTTGAATGTAGGCAAAAGGTAAGTGTTAAAGGAAATGCACCTCATTTAGTGGTCTTGCAGTAATAAAGTTTTATATCAAGTATTTGTTTCTGGAAACCGTCCAGATGCTGTACAGGAAGTGGGATTAATACAACTGTAAGAAAAGTGACTTGCATCCTATAAATCCTATGTTTTTTTAATGAATTATTATAACTACAGTGACGTTCTTGTGTGCTAATGTGCAGCAAACAGGGTGTGTTTCACAACAGAATGCCACAGGGTGAGATACTACAATTTGCCAATTAGACACTTGCTAAATAATGTTAACTTCATTTCAGACCAGGACATTTTTTCTTCATTTTTTTCATGTGGCTAATTTCTGAAATTGGTCAGAGATTCACTTGGTTCTGTCATGGCAGGTTTTCCCTGGCATGCAGACATGCCACAGTTTAACAATCATAATTACAACCAGATGTAAAAAGTACCAGCAGGACAAAAATATCTCTTATTTACAAGCCTGTCTTATGAAATATGCCACAGCATGACCAATGGCAATTATAGGGTCTATTCAAAACTGTACATTCTTTTGGGTTTGGAATAATTAATGTTTCTCTATGGCTTTTGAGGCATTTAACTCTCTATCTGTCTGAGGTTTGAGGAAACCACAGCCACAGTGGTTAAGCTTTATGTTCTCAATCTTAAGCTCTTTAAAAAAAAAAGCATCCCAATTTCCCTCTGGCTTATGAATCTGGCTTAGTACAACCACAATCAACCATTATGATAAAGGACTATTACCAGCTTTGCCAATATCATGTCACAACTTTGTCTTTCCCTAGCTCCTTCCTGACTAAAACATCCTGCTCACAAACCCATCTCTACTATATTCAAAACAGAACATTTTCTGGCTGTGTTAATAAATAAAGCTTATTAGTAATGGCAAATCACTGATCTGTTTACAAGCTTCGGTTTGGATGAGGTTATGCCCCATCAGATTAAAGTTCCTCAGCACGGTGGCATAGTGGTTAGCACTGTTGCCTCACAGTGCCAGGGACCCGTGTTCGAATCCGGCTCGGGTGACTGTCTGTGTGGAGTTTGTACATTCTCCCCGTGTTTGCGTGGGTTTCCTCCGGGTGCTCCGGTTTCCTCCCACAGTCCAAAAGATGTGCGGGTTAGGTTGATTGGCTATGATAAATTGAACCTTAGTGTTAGGGGGATTAAATACGTGGGGTTACGGGGATAGGGTGGGATATGTGTTGGTGTAGGGGTTACGGGGATCGGGTGGGATATGTGTTGGTGTAGGGGTTACGGGGATCGGGTGGGATATGTGTCGGTGCAGGCTCGATGGGCCGAAATGGCCTCTATCTGCACTGTGGGGTTTCTGTGATTCTGTGAACTTCTAGCTGAATGAATATTCAGCATTTTCTTGCAGCCATTTGAGTTCTTAATATCCTTTCAAAGGGCCCCTCTTTGTTGCTAATGAAAATCTATCACGTATAAATTTTAAATGTGCTTCTATTTGTGATTGATTTTGAGAAATCGATGGGACCTTCTTTGTTCCAGTTTGATTTGTAATTTTGCCACTGGAGTTCCAAATGAATAAGAGCTGTGTTCACATTGAAGCACAACTGTTTTCAGATTGTTTTTCCCCCCAATACTATGCTGAGTAATATCTATTAATATTTTGGACTAATTTGTAAAGCACGGTAGTGATTTCCAGCATGCAAGCTGCCTGCTTACACAGGATGGAGATGTCATGACATTGACCTCTGCTGTTGCTTGGGAAGGTAGGTTGGGCTCCATCAAGGTGGCAAAGTGTAATTTGGTATGTTTACAGTAACTGTATTTTTGTGCAGTCTCCAAAGCACTCAGATGAAGATTACACTTTGAAACTACCCAAAACAGCTTTATTTTGTATATTAATTAATTAAAAACTCTTCAGACTCTCATATTCTACTATTTACGGCTTACAAAATTCAATACTTGACATGGGATGTCGCTTAAATACTGCTTCTATGGCAACAATTTAGGTGTTTCAAAGCTTTTACTATAATCTTGCCTGTTGGGATGACATTGTGCCTTTACTAGATAGATGGGGAAGTGTGGGCTAGAAAAGCACATAAATTCCAAGAACGCTTTGATGTGCTTATAATAGGCCATTCAAAAGGATGTCACAACATTAATTATCAAATATAAGCTACATCTTTTTATACTTACTGGAATTCATAGTCTTATGAATAAAAGCAATTCCTATTATGATTTTAAATTCTTCTTATCTCATTCTTTGTAGAGTATGATAATTAACATATGCTTTTTAAAGAGGCAGCATCTATTTCTCCCCCTATCGTTCAAACCTGCTCAAGTCAGTCTAGATAGCTGCTTAAAATCTGCAGGTGGTCTTAAAATATGAATTGCTGACATGAGACTTAAGGTATGGTTAAGGCATAAATCAGTACAGGGAGTCCCAGCTCATTAGGTGAAGGATGTAACTTTATTATGATAATAATGCAGAATCTTTTAAAGACAAAAAACAGCATTATTCACATTTGACAAATCTGCTGGGAAACTACTTTCCAGATAAAATTGAATTTTATGATAGCCCATTGTGGCCGGATGAATCTCAAAAGCAGAGTGCAATCTGTTCACAGAAACACCCAAACTCTCTTATAATCAAATATCATCAGTTTGACATAGTCCTGTTTTCATGATCAGGCAAAACCCAACAGTCACAGTAAATGAAGAGTGAGGTAAACTAGCTGTCCAAACCCATAGTTTGAACTCCCTGCGTGACCTCAATCACTGGGCGGGAGGTCAGGCGTGACCTCAGTGTGTTGGTGTTAGTGGTCCTTTCTTCAACTTGGTAAGAATGCAGAATCAGCAAACTGGGTCATTTCATTGAAACAGTCAGATCACCCAGGAAGCCCAGCTCAGCACAGCCAATATACTAGACTAAGAAAGAGTATACTTGGACAGGACTTGGCACGGTCTAGTGTGTATTAGAATGGAAGATTAAACCAGCACTGCACTATCTCTAATGGGGAGGCGGTTGGGGGGGGGGGTGCGGGGAAAGAATTTCTCAGGTTACTATGTGTAGTGATATTGTGAACGTGTTCATAAACGTACCATTTATGTGATGATTATAGTGAAATCATATGTGTCTTTTAAGACATGTTTTCAATTTTGCTTGAAATACTTCACAAAACCATTTAGATTGTTTCTACACATACTGAACAGAGTAAGTCTTACCCCCAATAGTCTTTTGAGACTGTTGCTTTGTGGCAGTCAGTTGTTTTCTTTGCCTAAATGTACTGCACGATCCTTAACATTCCAACATTGCAATGTTAAGAGGCTAATGTAGCATTCTTCACTGAGGAAGAAAGCATGAGGTCTGTTACTAAGATATTGTGGTGGTATCATGCAGTACATATTACATTGTATACTGCTGCAACACTATCTTACAAAAAATCTCACGAGAATAAGTGCTGTTTCATGAATTCAGTAATTTCCAAAATTACATAGGATTACATAGGATATACGGCACAGAAACAGGCCATTCGGCCCAACCAGTCCATGCCGCCGTTTATGCTCCACGCGAGCCTCCTCCCATCTATCCTTATCTAAATCTATCAGCATAACCCTCTATTCCCTTCTCCCGCATATGCTTATCTGGCTTCCCAATAAATGTATTTATACTATTCACCTCAACCACGCCTTGTAGTAACGAGTTCCACATTCTCACCACTTTTTGGGTAAAGAAGTTTCTTCTGAATTCCCTATTTGATTTTTTGGTGACTATCTTATATTGATGGCCTCTAGATTTGCTCTTCCCCACAAGTGGAAACACTCTCTCTATGTCTAAACAATCAAAACCTTTCATAATTTTAAAGACCTCTATTAGGTCACCCCTCAGCCTTCTCTTTTCAAGAGAAAAGAGATCCTTTCCTGATAGGTATAACCTCGCAGTTCTGGTATCTTGTAAGTCTTTTTTGCACCCTCTCCAGTGCCTCTATATCCTTTTTATAATATGGCGTTCAGAATTGTACACAGTACTCCAAGTGGGTCTAACCAAGTTTCAATACAAGTTTAGTATAACTTCTCTACTTTTCAATTATATCCCTCTAGAAATATCCCTAGTGCTTGGTTTGCTTTTTTTATGGCCTTATTAACCTGCTTCGCTACTTTTAGTGATTTGTGTATGTGTACTCCCAGATCCCTTTGCTCCTCTACCCCATTTAGATTTTTATTTTCCAAGTAATATGCGACCTCCTTATTTTTCGTAACAAAATGTAATACCTGTGTTGACATTCATTTGCCAATTATATGCCCATTCTGCAAGTTTATTAACGTGTCTGCCCTTGGATAAAGCCTTGTAACATTATACTTGTAACATTATAGAAAGGGCTACAGGACCAAATTTACTTGGGGAGAATTCCAGTGTGTACATTTGTGATAATTCATAGTTCCAACATGCAGTACTTATCACTTGAAACTTGAGTTTTCTTAAAAAAAATTGTGCCAAGACAGCTACAAGTTATCTTAATTCTTAAGCTTGTTTTTTATACTTGTCCCAAAACCAGCTGAAAATAATAGAACCATGAAATTGACAGTGCAGATGACCCTTTTGTAGCATGTATTGTGTCCTAATTCCTTATACAATGTGTTAGATACATTCAGCGTGATACACCAAGTGTGATTATAGGGGTTTGAAACCAAATTCCTGATGTGTGGTAACATTGAGACATACATTGTTTCCATCACACATTGAATCTGAGCATTCTGTGATCTTGGATCAAAATGTTTTCCTTAAGCGTTAACCTTTTTTAGTTATTGCTTTGTTAACCCTAAGATTAGTGTGAGGATGGAATCAGCAACTCCTATCATTGCAACATTCACATGGTGATTTGATAAAGTTGATGCAATGCCATTTTAGTCTTGACTGAATATCTTCCATGTGCTCTAAAATGGTCTTCAATGTAGCCTTCATTAAGAGAACCAGTGACTTCAAATAGCAGCGATGCTCAGAAGCAACTGTTTAGTTTCATTGGTAGAGGAAAAACTTAGCTTGATAAGTTAAGGCAAGGTGGTGGAGTTTGCTCACAGTGGTGTAGGTCTCTGTTGAATCTCTTACATGAAGATCTATATGAAGCAGTTCACAGAATCACAGAAATCACAGAAACCCCACAGTGCAGATAGAGGCCATTTCGGCCCATTGAGCCTGCACCGACACATATCCCACCCGATCCCCGTAACCCCTACACCAACACATATCCCACCCTATCCCTGTAACCCCACATATTTTAATCCCCCTAACACTAAGGGTCAATTTATCATAGCCAATCAACCTAACCCACACATCTTTGGACTGTGGGAGGAAACCGGAGCACCCGGAGAAAACCCACGCAAACACGGGGAGAATGTGCAAACTCCACACAGACAGTCACCCGAGGCCGGATTCGAACCCGGGTCCCTGGCGCTGTGAGGCAACCGTACTAACCACTATGCCACCGTGCTGCCAAAGTTGGTAACTTTGCTCTCAGTTGAGTTCAGGTTATGAGTTTCTATTTATGAAATCTTGAACCACAGCATATATATACAACAGCACAACATGGCTTCTGGTAAGAACTGTACTGCATATGGCTTTATCTATATATATAAAAGAGTTTGTCTGTTTGTCTGCCTGTTTGTCTGTCTGTTTGTCTGTCTGTCTGTCTGTCCGGCTATACAATCAAAAGTTATAGAGCGTACCTACACGCATGTTATATCAAAAGAAAGCTTATCATTAGGGGAGTCTCATAGGCGTATTTACTTTTTGGTCAGACAAAAATTGCTCGGACAGTATACAAAAAACGTTCAAAAATCCTCAAAACTCCACTCATTAGCGGTTGACCAATCCTACCTCTCATTAGCGTTGACTGACGTGCTGGTTGACCAACCCTACAGTTCAGTGACCTGATGATTGACCAATCGGTGCGTCACGGGCAGGACCTAATCCTCCAGTCTCCCGAAACTTCACCGCCATTTTTTACATCCCCACAGCCACAGCACCAGCCAAACAAACCCCCACATTGCGGCTCCAGGAGCGGCAGGCGAGTTTACACACAGCGGGCGGGGGAGCGGCAGTGGCCGGCCGTCAACCGCGCCACCCGCAGGGGAGCTCAGCTGGGGTCCGTCTCGGCCCGAGAGCCCGGCCGGGCCTGAAGCGCTAGGCCCCGCACAGCCGGTATCACAATGGCACCGGGCCTCAGGCGCTAGGCAGGGAGAGGGGAGGGAGGGACAGAGAGAGGGGGAGGGAGGGAGAGGAGAGGGGGAGAGGGAGGGACAGAGAGAGGGGACAGACAGGGGCAGGGAGACCGTGCGGTCCAAAATTGCCCTGGCAACACCGGGCACCCCCAGCTAGTTATTATATACATCAGTAGTCCGCCAGTTGGCTCTATTACACTTCTCCCTCCTTATTGAGGAAGTTAATCATAACAAATAATCATTGTACATGACTTGCATGGTATACACAAATCTTGGTATATATTTCTCAAATGGAACCCATTTTATGTTTCCAAATTCTACTATAGAATTCTGTAACACAAACAAAAGATATGAACTTATTTTCCATATTTACAGATTAAACTTAACCACTGGTTTTCTGTTTCGAAGAGGATACTTCTTTCTTGAATAGAGCTTTCAGATCTTGTTGTAGGATTTTGGCTCGTTCTAGGCTGAGCCTGCGGAAAATTTTTCTCCAAGGGCTGATCTTGATCTACATTTGGACTCTCTACACTTTCAGACTGTTTGTCTGCCTGATGGGCTCAGACTTAAATTCTGACTTTGTCTTGGACTTGTTTCTGGTACGTCTGATGTCTGATACTCTACTTGTAACAACACTATCTGACTCATCAGAATAAATTGAATCATCCCAGCTTTCAACTCCTTCCACATCTGTAGGTAAGATGATGGTTTCTTGCTCACCGATTGACATGTTGTACTCTGACTGACTATGTACTCTATCTCCTTATCTAAACCTGGCCACCATAAGTAACTGTGTGCAAAGCTCTTGGTCAAGCATATTCCCAGGTGCTGGTCATGAAGATCTCCTAACAATTTAGACCTGAACTTATTTGGGATGACCACCCTTGCTCCCCACATGATACAATCTTTCTTTATCTACTGACAATTCATTCCTACGAAGGAAGTACGGATGGATATCTTCCTTTGATACCTGGTTTGACCATCCATTTGCTATGTAATCATACACCTTTGACGTAATTGGGTCACATTTGGTTGCCCTATCAATCTCTTCAGCTCTGACCGGCAGCTCATCAATGTATGAGAAATAGAACACTTCTTCCTTATTGAGTGTAACTTGTGATGGGGATGGCAACCTGGACATAGCATCAGCATTACTTTGATCAGCTGATCGTCTGTACTCAATGTCATACATATACGCTGACAAAATCAAAGTCCATCTCTGCATTCAGGCTGCAGCTAAGGTTGGATGGAGGATTGCTGCCAGGACTTATGATCAGTAACTGTGGTAAACTTACGACCAAAGAAGTATTTATTAAACTTCTTGACCCCAAAAATCAATGACAAAGCTTCCCTTTTGATCTGCGCATAATTCTGCTCACTGGTACTGAGAGTGTGTGAAGCAAAAGCAATCTCCTCCCCACTATCTAGTACATGAGAGATCACTGCCTCAACTCCATACGGAGAAAAGTCACACGCTAGCTTGATCTCCTTAGATACATCATAGTGAACTAACATGGTACTGTACTCTCTAATAACTGGCTTTTACACTCTTTGAATGCTGTGTCACATTATTTTGACCACTTCCAAGGGATCTGTTTTCTCAACAGCTCATTCAGTGGCTGTAACAATGTAGCCAAGTTTGGGAGGAACTTTCTGTATTAATTCAAAAATCCAAAAATGATCGCAGTTCAGAGACATTCTTGGGAGTAGGTGCATTTCTGATTGCATCCAGCTTTCCCTGGGTTGGATGTAAACCATCTTTGTCTACTCTGTGCCCTAAGTACTCCACTGAGTTTTGAAACAACTCACACTTGTGAGCTGTCACTCATACTCTGTGCTTCTCTAGCCGTTTGAGTACTTCATTCAACACCTCATCATGGATTTGCCTGTTTGGTGCTGAAATGAGTATGTCATCCAAATAACACATTACCCCTTCAATCCTTAAAAAATTTGGTTCATCACCCCCTGGAATATGTCGGGGGCAGAAGACACTCCAAATGGTAGCCTGTTGAACTGGTATAGGCCTCGGTGAGTATTTATAGTCAAGCATGACTTGGACTCTTCATCTAACTCAAGTTGTATGTAGGCGTTTGTTAGATCTAACTTTGAAAAGATCTGGCCACCTGTCAACATTGTGAACAAATCTTCCACATTTGGCAATGTGTTAGGTAGATTACACTCTAGAATCTGATTTACGGTTACCTTATAATCACCACACAGCCTTACCTTACCATCTGACTTAGGTACAACAACAATGGGTGTAGCCCAATTACTCCGATCTACCTTAGAGATAATGTTCTCAGTTTCTAGTCTTTTGAGTTCTTGATCAACTTTCTCTTTGAGTGCATATGGTACGGGACATGGCTTTCAGTAAACTGGTCTTGCGTCCTTCTGTACTTTGACACTCACCTTGAAGTCTTGGATCGGACTGCCCATTTCGCCAAACACCTTCAGATACTGCTTGATAACATCATCTTTCGATGCAACTCTCGCTTCCACACGAAAAATCTCATTCCAATCCAGCTTCAGTGATCCCAACCAATTTCTACTTATCAAGGCTTGTCTCCTGCCACTACTATGACAGGCAAGCTCTGACATTGATCCTTGTATTTCACTGGTATGGTGACACTTCCTACTATGGGGATTTGCTCTCCTGAGTAGCCTCGAAGCTCTACCTTCGATTTCGCTAGTTGATAATCATGCAACTTGTCGCTATATACTGATTCCAGTACTACGCTCATGGATGCACCAGTGTCGATTTCCATGGGTATCCTGGTTCCTGTGACATCTACTTTGATGACGATACTTCATGAATTGCTATTAGATACCTTTGTGTTCTTGATGACTTGACTGTCCAGAAACACTTCATCCTGCTGCTTCTCTTCAATGGTATGCAGTGTCTGGCAATTTCTGCTTCTAGCATTGCCATTCGGTTTACTTTTCTGTCAACATGCCTTTGCAAGATGTCAAGTTTTCTTCCAGTAGAAACACTCTGCCTTCACATATGGACAACTTTGAGCAATGTGTTGTCCCAGGCACCAATAGCATGACTTCAATGCACTGTTACCTTGGCCTGTTGCTGAGACCTCGGGGCTCAACTGCCTTTTACTTTTAGCCTGCAGCCAATTCACTTCGGTCTGACAACTGGAAATGGCGCGGAACTCTCGGGATTATCAGTCAGCCATATCCATCGATATAGCTGTCTGACAAGCTAAGTAAAAAGTCAAGTTAGGGGTTGTCAGCAATTTATTTCTGATACGTTCTTTTTTCAACCCACAAACAAAGTGGTCACACAAAGCTCGATCCTGAAAGTTTCTGAAATGACAGTGAAATGATAGCTTTTTTAAAGCTACAATGTACTCAATGATACCCTCGTCATTTAATTGATCACGTGTTCCAAAACAATAACTTTCAGCAATTTTCAGGGGCTCAGGACTGCAGTGCTGTTCTAACTTGGTTAGGATCTCCTTCAGTGGTGTGTCCTTCGGCTTGGCAGGAACAAGCACATTTTCCGGGTTTCATACACCTCGGGGCCTGCTTCAATCAAAAAAATAGCCCGTTTCAATTTTTGGATGGCAGCTGTTTGTTGATGATTTTGCCATTGCCATTTACACTTCCTCCAGACCCATCTTTTGTTTCTTTACTTATCCCATTACCATTTCCTTTTGCCTTGCACCATCATCCCTTTTTGTCATTTAATCTCTCCTGCCTTTCACCCTATCACGGACTTTCCCTTTTGTTCTTTCCTCCCCTCCTCCCTTTCCCTGCCCCTGCACTTGCCTAAAAACTGTTATATCTTTAACTTTTTCCAGTTCTAACAAAAGGTCATTGACCTGAAACGTTAACTCTGTTTCTCTCCCTACAGATGCTGCTTGACCTGCTGAGTGTTTCCAAAATTTTCTGTTTTTGTTTCAGATTTCCAGTATCCGCATTGTTTTGCTTTTGTAAGATGTTTCTCTTAACAGATAGTGTTGTTTCGAATGGTTCATTTTTAGTGAATGGCTTCACACCCTATAAACATTTCCCACACCCTATTCATCAAATGTAAGCCTATTCATTCTATAGGTATGCATGTGGTTTCCAGCTAGTGATTAAGTAGATGGCTTCAAACAATAATGGTTAACGAGTAGTGAACCAGCTTGAGAGTCTGTATGATAAAGTTTTGCTATGGGCAGAAGTGTCCAATCATTCTGTACTTTGTCAATATATGCAGTCTGCATCACAACACAATTCCTTAATCTTATTGTTTATGTTTTATTTATTTATGTTTTATTATTTAGTAGCTCAACATGCTTATACTGTGAGTAGCCGAGCCATATAGACCAGGAGTGCTCTGGATTCAATTCCCGGTCGGTTCTTAGTTAGCTGATTGCAGCTGTGGAGGCAGACAATTAGCCTCAGTGTTCTTGGTTAGACAGGAAAAATCGACCAAGTATCCTGTTGCTGACAGCTATCCAGCGTCCTCTGTTGGAAGTGTGCAACTGTGGACATGATTGAGCTTGGCAGTGATGTCCCTCATAGAGGAATAGTCTTCCTGCATTCACTGACAAAGCTCACACATGAAAGATACTGAGGTACTGGAGGAAAACTGACACCCTTGGGATCTTTCATCAAAAGAGAATTTTTTTTTAATATCCAATGGTGATTGATACAACTTGAAACTCAATAGTTAATTTTAGTAATGGTCTAATATTTCACCAAAGTTTGTTTCTGTAGTTAGAAGTTCCAGCTGCAAAGTTAGTCCCTATGTTATGTGTGTGCGCACATAAGGGCACACAGGTGTGCATGATAGTACTGAGTCCGTTCATGCTGCACTAAAAAGATGCTTCTGCTCTGACTAGGGCTAGAATATTTGCTAAAAGCTTTTGCATGAAATGATGCTCCCAAGTAGTCTCACTAAGAGTATGTAACCACAGTAGATGCCGAGGGATTCCTAGAAAGCTGATGTATGCAGCTCTACACTGGGTAACTATGAGTGACTTTGCAAATAAATTAGCAGAAGTCATCATATAATGCAGTAGGCTTTCTTAAATTACCTGTGCTGACTCACAGAGTGCTCTTCCATCTTAAGCAAATTCAAGCTGGTGATTTTGTATAACATACCTGTTATTCATTATAATGTTAAAGAATTAAGTGTTTCTGAAAAGGGAGATTCAAACAAATATAGCTGCACCTTGTTTGGAAATCAAAATAGTAGCAGCTTCATCAAAATAATACCTCCACAATCTGTAACCTCATAACCCAGCACATCCCTCACTCTACCATGACCATCAAGCCAGGGGACCAATAAGGAGTGTAGAAGAGCATGCCAGGAGCAGCACCAGGCAAGCCTAAAAAAAAGTAACAACCTGGTGAAGCTACAACACAGGACAAAATACATGCTAAACAGCGGAAACAGCATGCTATAGACAGAGCTAAGTGATCCCATAACCAACGGATCAGATCAAAGCTCTGCAGTCCTGCCACATCCCAAGAAATGGTTGAACGCACTTGATACAGCAAAGGCGATGGGCCCTGACAACATCCAGGCTGTAGTGCTGAGGACTTGTGCTGCAGAACTAGCCACGCCTGTAGCCAAGCTGTTCCAGTACAGTTATAACATTGGCATCTACCTGACAGTGTGGAAAATTGCCCAGGTATGTTCTGTCCACAAAAAGTAGACAAATCCAATCCGGCCAGTTACCTCCCCATCAGTCTACTCTCAATCATCAGCAGTGCTATCAAGTGGCACTTACTCACCAATAACCTGCTCCCCGATGCTCAGTTTGGGTTCTACCAGGACCACTTGGCTTCAGACCTCATTACAGCCTTGATCCAAACATAGACAAAAGAGCTGAATTCCAGAGGTGAGTTGAGAGTGAGTTGACATCATGGCAGCACTTGACTGAGTGTGGCATCAAGGAGCCCAAGTAAAATTGAGTTAATGGGAATGATGGGGGAAACTCTCTACTGGCTGGAGTCATACCTAGCACAAACGAAGATGGTTGTGGTTGTTGGAGGTCAATCACCTCAGCCCCAGGACATCGCTGCAGGAATTCCTCAGGGCAGTGTCTTAGGCCCATCCATCTTCAACTGCTTCATCAATGACCTTCCCTCCATCATAAGGTCAGAAGTGGGGATGTTTGCTGTTGATTGCACAGTGTTCAGTTCCATTCACAACTCCTCAGATAATGGAGCATTCCATGCCCGCATGCAGCAAGACCTGGACAACTTTCAGGCTTGGGTTGATAAGTGACAAGTAACATGCGCGCCACACAAGTGTCAGGCAATGGCCATCTCCAACAAGAGAGAGTCTAACCACTGCCCCTTGACATACAATGGCATTACCATCACCAAATCCCCACCATCAACATCCTGGGGGGTCACTGTTGATCAGAAATTTAAGTGGACCAGCCACATAAGTACTGTGGCTACAAGAGCAGGTCAGAGGCTGGGTATTCTGCAGTGAGTGTCTCACCTCCTGACTCCCCAAAGCCTTTCCACCATCTACAAGGCACAAGTCAGGAGTGTGATGGAATACTCTCCACTTGCCTGGATGAGTGCAGCTCCAACAACACTCGAGAAGCTCGACACCATCCAGGACAAAGCAGCCTGCTTGATTGACACCCCATCCACCACCTTAAACATTCACTCCCTCCACCACCGGCATACCATGGCTGCAGTGTGTACCATCTACAAGATGCACTGCAGCAACTCACCAAGGCTTCTTCGGCAGCACCTCCCAAACCTGCGATCTCTACCACCTAGAAGGACAAGGGCAGCAGGCATATGGGAACACCACCACCTCCAAGTTCCCCTCCAAGTCACACACCATCCTGATTTGGAAGTATATCGCCTATCCTTCATCGTCACTGGGTCAGAATCCTGGAACTCCCTCCCTAACAGCACTGTGGGAGTACCTTCACCACACGGACTGCAGCGGTTCAAGAAGGTGGCTCACCACCATCTTCTCAAGGGCAATTAGGGATGGGCAATAAATGTTGGCTTTGCCAGTGAAGCCCACATCCGATGCACGAATAAAATAAAACAGCCGCATAAACTAATCTTTCTGTAACCTACACATATGCAGCCCAGTTTACAATGGAACACCATAAGTTGAAAGATCCCTTTTTAAGAGCCTCATTTCAGTATCAATCCTCTGACTTACATTGATCCCCCATCCAAAAAAGATTTTAGCCATCATGTGACTTGATTTATTTTCTGTAATATCTAGCTGGAAAAAAACTATTTGAAAGTGAGAGTCAAATTTCAAAATATATTAAGCAGCTCCCTCATTGTGAATACATGCCTGATATGAAGTGAAATATAAAATAAGATATACAACATGATATATAAGGTACAGATGAAATTACAGTTTTAATCAGACCTAACTGTCACTAAGAGAGTGAGAAGAGAGATTAGCAGAAATGTCTTTCTTCAGGGAGTTGTGGGGCATTGTGTGCTTTGCTGCAGAATAACTGAGGCAGAGACCATTGCATCTTTTAATGGAAAATAGATAAGCACTGCAGCAGAGGAAGGTAAAGGCTATGGAGAGAGACCAGAGCAGTGGCATTAATTCTAGATTGCTCTAGCAAAGAGTTTGTACTGACATGATAGGCTGAATAATTTCCTTCTGAGCAGTAAACCTCTGTAGTTCCATAAAGAATAAACTTGCAGTATGCAGAGATTATTTGACTTCAGAATTCGTGCATTCAACCTGGACCTCTGCTTCAGTGCCACTCTGGGGAGCTGTACCTGCATCTCTGTTAAACCTACTACTGAAAGGGTAATCTTGTCTTCCTGCATACTTTTTAAAAAAAATATTAAAATTTTGCTGATGCTGCATATCTGAAAGCTAGGTAATCACAGTGTATATCAAAAAAGAAAATGTCAAAACTTATTTAAAAGTGGAAGTTTAGACCTTTCATTCAGAAACAGACTGGGCCACAACACACATTTTGTGCAGTTTTGTTTCAGGAATAGTTACAATATGTCCTATACTCCAGGGCTTTGCCGAGTGTCCTCCATATAAAGGTTTTGTTTTCATCACTTGCTAAATAGAGCACATTCGTGTGCATCTGCCTGATTTGTTACAGCAGGAACCACAAAATGAAGTGTGTTATTTGGCAAAAGTTCAGAAGCATGCTTTAACACAATCATGCACATTAATCCAAATGAAAAATGTAGATATGTAAGTCATTGAGGCAGACTCTTTACAAACATTTTAGTACCTTCTTTCCAAACACTTATCTGATAGCTACAGATTAGCCAATTATTTATTGCGAAATTTATGGACCTAAGTATTATGTTTTGAGGATTTTTCTCTTTTTCTCTTTTGCTCTAGTTTTTGGGGGTGGGGGGGGGTTCAATGTCATTCCATAGGTGAGCCCTCACTCCCTATATCCCTGGGAGTGCCTCCACTACGCCAGATTTCTAGGTATGTTTTTAGTGTGACTTGGGATTGATCCGACAACTCTCTTCATGTTCCTTTGGCTTATTGGCTTTACCACATGTGCTCATGTGATGTCCCTTGACTTCTGAATGCAACAGAATAACATTACTTTAGACTATGACTTCGGCTTTAACTGCCAAACAAGTTAATTAAATCCTAAAAAAATAAGTGCTAAGTTACAACATAGATTTAGCATTAGTTATTAATCTGAACTACCTCTTCAAGTAAATAGAAAATAACAAACAGTTGCAACTGTTGTGCTAAATGATTTATTATATAGTGTTTCTTTTCATTTCTCACCATCAACTTAACTCATTCTCCATAGGCTTCAGACATTCCCCATAGTTTTCACCAGTCAGGCTGACAAATACTTTCCAGGAAACATAGGATTCCATCGGATATATGGCACAGAAACAGTCCATTCAGCCCAACCAGTCCATGCCGGAGTTTATGCTCCACTCGAGCCTCCTCCCGTCTTTGCTCCTCTAACTCGATCAGCGTAACCCTCTATTCCCTTCTCCCTCATATGTTTATCTAGCCTCCTCTTAAATGCATCCATACTATTTGCTTCAACCACTCCCTGTGGTAGTGAGTTCCACATTCTCACCACTCTCTGGGTAAAGAAGTTGCCTCTGAATTCCCTATTGGATTCCTTGGTGACTCTCTTATATTGATGGCCTCTAGTTATGTGCTTCCCCACAAGTGGAAACACCCTCTGTATCTACTCTATCAAAACCTTTCAAAATTTTGAAGACCTCTATTAGGTCACCCCTCGGCCTTCTCTTTTCAAGAGAAAAGAGACCCAGCCCGTTCATCCTTTCCTGATAGGTATACGCTCGCATTTCTGGTATCATCCTTATAAATCTTCTCTGCACCCTCTCCAGTGCCTCTATATCCTTTCTATAATATGGTGACCTGAACTGTATGCAGTAATCCAAGTGTGGTCTAACCAAAGTTCAATACAGGTTTAGCATAACTTCCCTACTTTTCAATTCTATCCCTCTAGAAATAAACCCTAGTGCTTGGTTTGCTTTTTTTATGGCCTTGTTAACCTGTGGCACAAATTTTAGTGATTTGTGTATTTGTACTCTGAGATCCCTTTGCTCCTCTACCCCACCCAGACTTGCACCCTCCAAGTGATAAGTGACCTCCCTATTCTTCCTATCAAAATGTAATACCTCACATTTATCTGTGTTGAAATTCATTTGCCAATTATATGCCCATTCTGCAAGTTTATTAATGTCCTCCCGTAATTTGTTGCAGTCCTCCTCAGTATTGACTATCCCCCTCCCCCCAATCTGATGTCATCTGCAAATTTAGAAATTGTGTTTTGATTCCAAAGTTTAAATCATTAATATAAATTGTGAACAACAATGGTCCCAGCACTGATCCTTGTGGCACTGTGAACAGCTACCTTTTACCCCTACTCTCTGTTTTCTGTCTTGAAGCCAGCCAGCAATCCATTCTGCTACTTGTCCCCTGATTCTGCATTCTCTGACCTTATTCATTTCTCTATTATGTGATACCTTATTGAAGGCCTTTTGAAAATCTAGATAAATTGCATCTATTGCATTACTCTGTCTACCTCTCTGTTACCTCTTCAAAAAATTCAGTGAGGTTGGTCAAACAAGACTTTCCCCTTTGAAATCCATGCTGACTATTCATTATTATATTTTTGGTTTCTAGATGTTCTTCTATCTTCTCCATTATTTTTCCTACCACCGATATTAAGCTGTCTACTAAGTTTAAAAAAAGTTTCCCCTTATGTACCATAACTGAATTAAAGAGGCTAAATCTCAGAACAAATTGCCTAACTTTTATCTCTAACTCACTTCACAAGAGTAACCAACATTAACTTTTTTAATAATCTGGGGTGCCATTTCTCACACTGCCCAAAAATAAATCTAAGGTAGGATTTGCTTTGTTGGAGACCAGTCTTTTTGAAGTTGAGGTATGCATAGTCGATAAATTATTTTACGTTGCTAAATTGATAAAGGTGCATAATTGGCACACATATAATGGAACAGTGTCTAATCATAAGACAGTGTCTTGCAATATTTCAGTGGCTTGTGCTTTCTTATGTACTTTTATAACCAGTAGTTTGTTGACTTTGTATCATTGAGCCTTCCAAAGATGATTGACCCTTCCCAAACTGCTCTTATGAAAACTTTGAGGTTTATCTTTATGACTTGCTTTGTTTTGTGTACTTTTGTACGTGATGGAAGGTGCAAGTTAACTCATTAACGGAAATGTTCAAAGGTTCTAGATTTTTGTTGACTAAACGGATACTGTTTGATGTCACAAGATATAAAAGGATTGTAAATTAATTTGACCCAAGGAAATGATCTTGCTCTGAGAGATCCAGAGGTAAAAGTGTAATCTAGAGGAGCCCAACCTTAATTATAAAACTGGGTGAGGGGAAAGGCTACTACAACGGTTTGTTTTGTATATTGCTGCTGATATTTCAAAACCCCATTCACAGACCCTGTCTTAGCCTTCTTCAGATATCAGCCTCAGCTCAGTGACTCACCTCTCAGTCGGAAGTTTGAATGTTCAAGCCAAATGCAGAAACTTGAGCACATATGTAAGCTAATGTTGCAGTGCAGAACTGAAGGGGTGCTGCACTGTCAGAGGTAGGATGTTAAACCAAGGCTGCCCTTCCGGATGGATGTAAAAGATTCCATTGTACTATTTGAAGAAGAACATGGGAGCTCTTCAGATGTCCTGGGCTACATTTCTCCCTCAAACAACACCACAAGTACAGATTATCTGATCATTTAGCTCATTGCTGTTTGTGGGACCTTGCTTTGCTCAGATTGGCTGGCTTGTTTTCTTACATTACAACAGTGACTACACTAAAAAGTACTTCATTGACTATGAAGCGCATTGGGACGTTCTGAGGTCATGAAAGGCGCTATATCAATGTAAGTTCTTTTCCTTTAAATGTGGTGATGTAACAGCACACCAGAACTCTTGAGTGTAACAAAAGTTAACATCAGCAATGTTGTATTAGAAAAAAAAGGACACTGTGAACCTTAATACATTATTAGCCCGTGAGCGTTCAAAATGAACTATTCTGAGAAGGAATACTAGGCTTTCCCAATAGTAGATTAAAGTCTAGCTAACATTCAAGCTAATCTATATGGAGTTGCAGTGTTTACATTTTTAGGATGGCAACTAAAAACAATGAGGTTCATCGGAACTATAGGGTGGAGCAATCAAGATCAGGATATTGAATAAAATATCTACTGCACCAGGAGCAGCGATGCCACAGCATTACTGTAAGTGGCTATACAGCAAAGGTGCATAATTAAACATTGTTCAGGCTTATCCAACCAAATCAGAGACTAGGTCTAGATGAGGTCCACAGCAGTATAATGTTGCAGTAAAAGTCACAGTGACATCTATCACTGGGTTCCTTAAGTGCATGGAAAGCTCAGTCCAGTGATGGAAGAAATTATTTAGGAGCAATGCATAACCTTTCATTGCCACTAATGTTGTGTAAAAGAAAGAGTATGAAACTAATCTGATCAAAGGCTTGTGTATATGTGACCCTATTAAAGTGCTTTGACAATCCACATTTAGAGGGTATTTCCTTAGTATGAGTTAGATTAAATTTTGGGGCCTCCATTTCGAGTACTGTTCATTATTTTTTCATATTACTGTGCCTGAAGCAGTATTGGGAGGGGTGAATATTCAATCAGGATCTGTCCTCCCTGTGCTAAATCAAATACATTGTTCAAGATCTATTGTGGGCAGAGGTGCCCAGAAATTTGTGTTGGAGGCTTCCCGCGGGCACAAGCCCCCAACCTGCACTTGCATAGCGCGCGCCTGCCGTTGTGTTGTGGGGCCGCATGGGATTCCGATCCTGGGCCTCCTCCAGCTGCCGGTGTGCTGTGCTTGCGTATCCCAGTGGCGAAGTTAGTTCGCAGCGTCCCCTGGGATCATGTGGGTCATGGGGAGCCAATCGGAGCAGGAAATCTCCATTCATAGATTTGACGGAAAGACCTGTCAAATCTATGAATAGAGATCGGCCCCAAAACCTAAGTAAAACTTCAAATAATTTTTTTTTTAAATCACATTTTTAAAATAACTATAAATTACACAAATTAACTATTTTAAACAAAAATTTAAATTTTTGAAGAAATGGATTAAAGTTTTTAATGGGGCTAAAAATAAACTTATGTTTCTTTAATGTATTTTAAAATGATAAACCTGTGGGAAAAAAATGTTTTAATTTTACTTAATTAACCTCTTACCTTGTTAAAAGCAGGCCTTCACAGCAGCAATCACAGCACAGCAACCCCACAGTGCAGATAGAGGCCATTTCGGCCCATCAAGCCTGCACCGACACATATCCCACCCTATCCCCGTAACCCCACGTATTTAATCCCCCTAACACTAAGGGTCAATTTATCATAGCCAATCAACCTAACCTGCACATCTTTGGACTGTGGGAGGAAACCGGAGCACCCGGAGTAAACCCACGCAAACACGGGGAGAATGTGCAAACTCCACACAGTCGCCCGAGGCCAGATTCGAACCCGGGTCCCTGGCGCTGTGGGGCAACAGTGCTAACCACTATGCCACCGTGCTGCTTGTGCCTGCTTTTTCCATGCGCAGCTGCGAGGGACTTACCTGCACGGAGAAACCGTAAGTTCCAGGTCTACGCGCTGCCTCTTTCGTGCACGCGTTTGACCTGTGAACCCCTTCCTTCAAGGGAATGGAAGTTCCGGTTTCCAGCGCACGCGCAGTGCATGCACAAAACCGGCACTTTCGTTGGCCCTACGCGTGAGTACACAGCGCGTACTCACCTGTGGGGACCCGAATTTCTGGCCCATTATAACTTCTGGACAAATAAATATGACTTTTTACAGTTTGTTTTATATGTAGAAGTGCAAAACAATAGGGCAGTAAAAGAAGGGGATTTCAACTACCCTAATATTAACTGGGACAGAATCAGTGTAAAAGGTATAGAGGGTGCAAAATTCTTAAAATGCATCCAGGAGAACTTTTTTAGCCAATATGTAGCAAGCCCAACAAGAGAGGGGGCGGTTCTGGACTTAGTTTTAGGGAATGAAGCTGGGCAGGTAGAATGGGTACCAGTGGGAGAGCATTTTGGGGGTAGTGATCATAATTCAGTTAGATTTAGCGTAGTTATGGAAAAGGACAAAGATAGACCAGGAGTAGAAGTCTCAATTGGGGGAAAGGCCAATTTTACTAAGCTGATATGTGATTTAGCAAAAGTGGACTAGAAACAGTTACTTGAAGGTAAATTAGTGTCAGAGCAGTAGCAGGCATTCAAGGAGATAGTGAGGTTTCAAAGCAAATATGTTCCCACAAAGAAAAAGGGTGGGACTCCCAAACCTAGAGCCCCCTGGATGTCAAGTAGTGTACAAAGCAGGATAAGGCAAAAAAGGGAAGCTTATGTCAGATACCAAGAGCACAATACTGCAGAAAGCCTAGAGGAGTATAGAAAGCGCAGGGGTGAATTAAAAAGGAAATTAGGAAAGCTAAGAGATGGCATGAAAAAATATTGGCAAGTAAAATCAAGGAAAACCCAAAGATGTTTTATAAATACATATAGAGCAAGAGGATAACTAAGGAAAGAGTACAGTCTATTAGAGAACAAATAAAAGGTATCCTGTGTGTGGAGGCAGAAGACGTGGGCATGGTTCTTAATGAATTCTTTGCGTCTGTCTTTACAAAAGAGAGGGACAATGCAGACATTGTAGCTAAGGAGGAGGAGTGTGAAATATTCGGTGAGACAAACATAGTGAGAGAGAAAATATTAAAGGGTTTAGCATCTTTGAAAGTAGATAAATCACCAGGCCCGGATGAAATGCATCCCAGGCTGTAAAAGGAAGCAAGGGAGAAAATAGCGGAGGCTCTGACAACAACAGCAACAACAACAACTTGTATTTATTTAGTGCCTTTAACGTAGTAAAATGTCCCAGGCCGCTGCACAGGAGTATTTTAAGACAAAAAATTTGACACCGATCCACATGAGGATAAATTAGAGCAGGTGACCAAAAGCTTGGTCAAAGAGGTAGGTTTTAAGGAGCGTCTTAAAGGAGGAAAGACAGATAGCTAGGCAGACAGGTTTAGGCAGGGAATTCCGGAGCTTAGGGCTTAGGCAATAGAAGGCACAGCCACCAAAGGTTGAGCGATTATAATCAGGGATGCTCAAGAGGGCAGAATTAGAGGAGCGCAGATATCTCAGGGGGTTGTGGGGCTGAAGGAGATTACAGAGATAGGAAGAGGTGAGGCCATGAAGGGATTTGAAAACAAGGCTGAGAATTTTGAAATCGAGACACTGCTTAACCGGGAGCCAATGTAGGTCAGCGAGCACAGGGGTGATGGGCGAATGGGACTTGGTGCGAGTTAGGACATGGGCAGCCGAGTTTTGGATTACCTCAGATTTACGTAGGATGGAATGTGGAAGACCAGCCAGGAGTCATCATTTTCCCAACCTCTCTGGCTACAGGTGTGGTGCTGGAGGACTGCTAATGTTGTACCGTTGTTTAAAAAGGGAGAAAGGGATAGACCGAGTAATTACAGGCCAGTCAGACTAACCTCAGTGGTGGGCAAATTATTGGAAAAACTTCTGAGGGACAGTATTAATTGTCATTTAGAAAGACACGGATTAATCAAGGACAAAAAGCATGGATTTGTTAAGGGAAGGTCGTGTCTGACTAACCTGATTGCATTTTTTGAGAATGGCAGGAAGCAAAGGGTAATGGTTGACAGGTGTTTTTTTGACTGGAAGGCTGTTTGCAGTGGGGCTCTGCAGGACTCAGTACTAGGTCCCTTGCTTTTTGTGGTGATTTAGACTTCAATGCAGATGATACAAAAATTGGCCGTGTGGTTGATAGTGAGGACGAAGCTGTAGACTGCAGAAAGATATCAATGGACTGGACAGGTGGGCAGAAAAGTGGCAAATGGAATTCAATCCAGAGAAGCATGAGGTAATGCATTTGGGGAGGGCTAACAAGGCAATAAATGGAAGGATACTGGGAAGTGTAGAGGAACAGAGAGACCTTGGAGTGCATGTCCACAGATCCCTGAAGGTAGCAAGACAGGTAGATAAGGTGGTTAAGAAGGCATACGGGATGCTTTCCTTTATTAGCCAAGGCATAGAATATAAGACTAGAGAGGTTATGCTAGAACAGTATAAAACATTGTTAAGCCACAGCTAGAGTAGGAAAGATTGGATAGGCTAAGGTTGTTTTCTTTGGAACAGAGGAGGCTGAGATTTAATTGAGGTGTATAAAATTATGAGGGGCCTAGATAGAGTGGATAGGAAGAACCTATTTCCCTTAGCAGAGAGGTGAAAAACTGGGGGCATAGATTTAAAGTAATTGGTAGAAGGATTAGAGGGGAGTTGAGGAGAACTTTTTTCACCCACAGGGCGGTGGGGGTCTGGAACTCACTGCCTGAAAGGGTGGTCGAGGCAGAAACCCTCATCACATTTGAAAAGTACTGGGATATGCATTTGAAGTGCCGTAACCTACAAGGCTACGGACCAAGAGCTAGAAAGTGGGATTAGGCTGGGATAGCTCTTTTTCAGCTGGCACAGACACAATGGGCCAAATGGCCTCCTTCGTGCCATAAATTTCTATGATTCTATGTAGCTTTGAGGTGTGTTCAGGACTGTGGCCTAGAAATTCACTGGCCTTAGCGCCGCTTTTGAGGCGCTAGAGGGCCTAGCGCCGAAGTTATGGCCAGTTTAGAAATTGACAGGGGCCCTAAATCGGCGTTAGGCCGGTAGCGCTGCGCCGGCACCGATGACGTCATCGGTGTGCGCAGCGTCCCGGTTGCCATGGTAACCCGCCCGAACTCGGAAATTGAGTTGCGGCCGCCTCGCCCGTGGCAGCCGCAAGCAACGTTCTGGCAGAGGTGCCTTACAGAACTTTGCGCCGGCGCATTAAAGGCCCCGCGGCGGCCGGCCGCTTTCCCGCCGGCCGCCTGGCCGCAGCTCCCTCCCCGGACTTCCCCCCCCCCCCCCCGGAACAGAAGCAAGCCCGGCACTTGTCCGAGGTGCCGGGCTCATTTTTAAAAAGATTATCGCGGGCCGCGGCCGGGTGCAGGCAGCTCCTCCTTAACGGAAGGAGGAGGCCTGCACTTCCCGAGCCTGCCGCACCGCAGCGGGCGCCGCAATGCGGCGCGTGGCGCCAGTTTTGAGGCGCTGAGACCCCTCAGTAGCGCCGGCAGCCGTTTGGGCGCGGCGCTACTGAATTTTTGGCGCGCGCAGGGGGACTTAGCGCCGGCACTAACTTCCGGCGCTAAAGCCCTCGCTGCGCCAAAACCGAATTTCTAGGCCTGTATCTTTAACTTGACAAAATTTGGCATCTTTTTAAAATGCCTTTTTATGCCCAATTTAAATTGCCTTTGGGTTCGGTCGGTTGATTCAGTTCCATCCTGGATCATCTGAAGTAATTTGCATAATTCAGTTGCAAATTCAAATTAGCATTATATAACTGACCAGTGAGCATTCTTGATTAGATCACCAATCATCAGCATGTAACAATGACACGGTGATGTCCCACATCATGACATTATCATGTTGCAGTGTTCCGAAAATGTCAGCATATGACTTTGATGCACCTGATGTTGTATGTGTGTTTAAAGGACTGTGGAGCGTGAGCCAGTGCTGAAACACCACACAGCAATTTCCTTAAAAACAGTCTGCACAATGGATAACCTGATAACAGACTATATGGCAGCAATACCCTGCATCAATCTGCTCCAGTTCATGGTAAATTGAATTGTGTGGGAAGTGTGGAATGCTGCTGTTTCCAATCGACTGTAAAAATGGGACAGTACAATTCCGATCTGTAGTCACCACTGACTATTTTATTCTCAGTAACTTTTGTCATAGTTTGGGTTCTCAATTGCCTAACTTGGCAGCAAGTATTGTATTGCCAGAACCCAAATGCGTTTAGGGAAATGCATTCAAGAGCCCTCGGCTCAATGAAATAGACGGGTAATATCTCTGCTTGTTTGCAAATGGGATGCAATAATGTCATCATTTGCATGTGACATTAAAAAGATGAAAATGGTACACAATTCTTCTGGTTCTTCTCCCTCTCCAAATATGTAAAAAAAAAGTTTGCCGAACATTTTTTTGTCCTGAAGGCAGGCCCCCCAGTAACTTTCGAGGCTGAAATATCTAACATTTCATAACTAACTTGCATGCCCTCAATTAATTGATTTGATAAAGGTTTTAAACTGACGTGACATGCTTTTACCATGTGTGTTTCCTGTAGTTCAGCACAGAGAGATGAATGGAGCAGTGATGCAGTCCAGTGTGACAGGTATTTCAGGAAAGCCAAGCTATTTGTTTTTCCACTGAGATGGAACTGAATGTGGGTTGAACATATCATTAGAATTTTATTTGAAGTTGTAATTCCTATTATTAGTTGTCATTTAATACACTAAAAACATTTCATGTAGTGTGCATTATTTCACTAACTCCACAGATTCTGAGAATGTGCTTTCCCTGTTTTCCAACGCTTAACCTTCTCACAGCAGATGGTGATTGTAGTTATTCGAGTAATGTGGCTTCATCAGTTCCCAGGACTTAGTGAACTCCGTGTAGCATCACACAGACAAGTTGAAGTTGTTGCCAAAGAGTGATAGTGACTCCAGCAATCTAAATCTGTCTTTTTAAGGATTATTATTATATATATATATGATGATCACTGCTTTTGGTGGGTTAGTCTGCTCTTCACACACATTTTGTTTGTGTAACTACTCCAGTTTCAGATTGTGCACTTCATGTACATTCAGCAAATATACTATTCCAATACACTATTACATAGCAACAGACCGTTACAAGATGGTTGAAAGTAAACAAATCTGACTAAAGAAATGGGACATTGAATGTTGCTTGCTTGAAAGTGATCCACATCTTACAAATTGATTTCGATTCTCAGGAAGATAGATGTTGGAAAGAAATACTTCTTGGCTCCAGTATGTGGCCAGTAAACGTCCCCCCCACCCCCCCACCCAGAAATATCATCAGACATCTGGTTGAAATTAGGCCCATAAGTTTGTATGTACAGAAAAGAACGCGAACTGGAATTCGATTATCTTTTTAAAATCAACATGGAAGAAAAAACAAGGGCACAGCAAAGTGTAGCTTGTGGCTTCCTAAGAGAGCTCCCAGTCAATCCTGCTCCCAGATACCAACGGACGCCACTCTCGAGCTGGACAGAAGGAAGCTCAAGTTGTCCTGTGTTTCCTACCATTCCTTCCCCCTCACAGCAGCGTCACTTTTGCATTTTTCAATTGCGGTGCAGTTTTGCTTGATTTTTAATTTTGAGGAATGTGAAAGGGAATTGTACATCACTGGGATGTGCAATATTAATTTTGTACGTCAAACTGTTGAGAGACTGTGCATACAGGCTGCCAAACGGCTTGGTCGGAAAACAAAACGATCCCTTGTGTTGAAATGGGACTTGGACCCTGTACTGTATGTACCTCTGCTTTACTGCAGAACTAAAGTGCTGAATTGCAATGATCTTGTGATTATTGAATATTCAGTTAGTGTACTTTGAATCTGTTGTGAAGTTAGGAAGTCTGGGATAAGATAACACATATGAGCATTCAAATGTGCGCTGATACCAACACATTTAGATTGGATCAAACCTTATTTTAAAATATATGGGCCCTCCTTTCTTCCCCAACTCTAATTTTATTTGCCACATACAAAAGTATCACATTATTCTAATCACCTTCTGGTAACAACAATGATGACCATTCTAAAGTATTAATTTGAAACAAATTCAGATGTTTTATTGCAGGATTGCTATAATGTCTGCACATAATCGATATATATTTGTTAATAGTCCAGCTTGCATTGTGAAGTGTTTGTTACTTTATTTGCTAAAAGTTCTGCCAAATCAGGCAAGCATATACAACAGAATTGCACTGTTTTAGTTGTGAGGCTGAAAGGAGCCGCCCACTTTAATTTGACATTATTGTAGGCAGAATCACAGTGTCATTGTCACTAGCAATTAGCTAAATAAATATGTTAATTAAAAAACAACATATTTCAAGCATGCCAGGGACACCGTTTTGCACGTGCTCGTGTGTGCAAACTGTATCTTGTTCCCTATCCTCATCAGTTGCTTGGTACATTGACAGATATACCAAGCTCATTATCACATCTGTCATGCAGATGACCCCGAGATTGGGTGACAACACTGATTTGATTAGGAGATTTGTTTTCGAATTATTTAACCATTCTTTTCCCTTTTGACAGGTGAGATGCACTGATTATGCCCTTCCATGAGATGTACTGTCCCACTATAGCCTGACACTCCAAACTGAGAACTGATAAAACTCACTCAAGTGATATGCAACCTGAGAGAAAAGCCCCAGTTGCAATGGATTGTAACTGGGGAGAGTCTAATTTAACTTGTATTCATCATAGGTGACTCACTGTCCACCTAAAAGCAACTACAATAATGGGACATACTGAGCTGCCCCTTATAGCTTCAAGGGGACCAATGACTGACAGAACTTGGCTCTGTGAGCCTTTCCTCTGTAATCCAGAACCTGGAAACTCCAACATGTTGTCTTCAGACCACACACTTTTGGAAAGGAAGCTTGGGTGGGGACTTAGGCTTAGATTAATTAAGTGAACACTATACTCCAGTCAGTACACCAACATTCCCAAAATGTTTCTCTGATTTTTGAAACTGCTTTCTCAACTCAGAAATTCAACAGATAATGACAGGAGGAAATCAACTTGTGAATGTGAAAGTTCAGCATTTGCTGTTTTATTCCTTTTCTTTCCACCCGCATCAACAAAGTATAAAAACTAACCATGGGCATCAGTGTAGTCCTAATGTTGATCTGCTTTAATGTTGGAGACTCCCGCCTCCGCCCCTGCCTCAGCTCATCTGCTGCTGAAGTCCTCCTCCATGCTTTTGTTACCTCCAGACTCGACTATTCCAATACTTTCCTGCTGGCCTCCCAACTTGCACCTTCAATAAAATTAAGCTCATCCAAAAATCTGCATCCTGTATCCTAACTCGCAGCAAGTCACTCATCACCCCTGTGCTCACTGATCTACACTGGCTCCCGGTCCACCAACACCTCAAATTTAAAATTCTCATCCTTGTGTTCAAATCCCTCCATCACCTCATCCTCCTCTAACCTCCTCTATCCCTATAACCCTCCTGAATTCTGCGCTCCTGCATTTCTGGCCTCTTGTGTACTAATTTTAGTCAAAACTGCTTTACTGTGATGCTAAAGTTGGTGTGTAAATGTGGTAATATTATGGTACTAAAGTAAGGTTGTGTTTGCAGATGGCTCAATTGGATTTAAAAATAAAAACTGTTCAGCAATCAAAATGGTGCAGAATTTGGACAGGTGCTCACTGAGAGCTTACCAGAGTAGCTCCAAAAGTAGCCTGAACATGGCATAATATAGCCTGAACATGCCACACTCCAGTATTCTAGCATTTCAGTCTTGCAAAAAGAAAATCAGAAAAACACATACTTACACCACATGCAGCTTGTAAATCAGAAGAGATTGTGGGATGAGGGGGAAGTGAGATGTGAGAAGGAGGATAACGTATGAGGATACCGACATCTTGTACTCTTTCAGCCCCACCATTGGCCACGGGCTCAACTATGCCCCTGGCGAGAATGACCAGCACCATCTCCTCCAAGGGGGTGAGTTGATGCAGGCGAGCCTGATCCCCCTGGTTAAGGTCTGCTGGCGCCGGTTATGTGCCACCTTTTCCTGCAAGAAAAAGGGAAGTGGGTCAATGAGTGTGGTGCAATGTGTTTGGGTGATGTGTGTGTCAGTGAGTGTGGTGCAATGTGTTTGGGTGAAGTGTGTCAGTGAGTGTGTCGCAATGGGTTTTATGTGAAGTGTGTCAGTGAGTGTGGTGCAATGTGTTTGGGTGAAGTGTGTCAGTGAGCGTGGTGCAATGTCTTTGGGTGAAGTGTGTCAGTGAGTGTGTTGCAATGTGTTTGGGTGAAGTGTGTCAGTAAGTGTGGTGCAATGTGTTTGGGTGATGTGTGTCAGTGAGTGTGGTGCAATGCGTTTGGGTGAAGTGTGTCAGTGAGTGTGGTGCAATGTGTTTGGGTGAAGTGTGTCAGTGAGTGTGGTGCAATGTGTTTGGGTGAAGTGTGTCAGTGAGTGTGGTGCAATGTGTTTGGGTGAAGTATGTCAGTGAGTGTGGAGCAATGTGTTTGGGTGAAGTGTGTCAGTGAGTGTGGTGCAATGTGTTTGGGTGAAGTGTGTCAGTGAGTGTGGTGCAATGTGTTTGGGTGAAGTGTGGCAGTGAGTGTGGTGCAACGTGTTTGGTGAAGTGTGTCAGTGAGTGTGGTGCAATGTGATTGGGTGATGTGTGTGTCAGTGAGTGTGGTGCAATGTGTTTGGGTGAAGTGTGTCAGTGAGTGTGGTGCAATGTGTTTGGGTGAAGTATGTCAGTGAGTGTGCTGCAATGTGTTTGGGTGATGTGTGTCAGTGAGTGTGGTGCAATGTGTTTGGGTGAAGTGTGGCAGTGAGTGTGGTGCAATGTGTTTGGGTGATGTGTGTCAGTGAGTATGGTGCAATGTGTTTGGGTGAAGTGTGTGTCAGTGAGTGTGGTGCAATGTGTTTGGGTGATGTGTGTCAGTGAGTATGGTGCAATGTGTTTGGGTGAAGTGTGTGTCAGTGAGTGTGGTGCAATGTGTTTGGGTGATGTGTGTCAGTGAGTATGGTGCAATGTGTTTGGGTGATATGTGTGTCAGTGAGTGTGGTGCAATGTGTTTGGGTGAAGTGTGTCAGTTAGTGTGGTGCAATGTGTTTGGTGAAGTGTGTCAGTGAGTGTGGTGCAATGTGATTGGGTGAAGTGTGTCAGTGAGTGTGGTGCAATATGTTTGGGTGAAATGTGTCAGTGAGTGTGGTGCAATGTGTTTGGGTGAAGTATGTCAGTGAGTGTGTTGCAATGTGTTTGGGTGAAGTGTGTCTGTAAGAGCCATGAAAGCTTAAGAAAATACTTTAAAATAGTGGTTAAATGGCATAATACAGTTAATTTACCTGACCGACTTATTGTACTAAGAAACCCCCTATTTTCTTGCTCCAGTAGTATAGTCCGAGACACCCCCTTCATTCTTGCCACAATGGTACAGTCCCTAAGCCACACATGGTGTGCAGCCATTTTACAGTTTAAACTGCACGTGGCTGAAGGAGGCAGAAGTTGTGAGGTTTGGAGCAATACAGTTTTTGACCGTGTTCGTTTATACGTGTTTGCTTTGTAATTCCGTTTGTTAAGTGTTATAGTAAACAGTTTAAAAGACAAAGCTACCTTTGGGAACGTTTTATTTCGACACGCGCCTACTCGTTGTTAAAAGCCCCACAGCTCAGTGGCTGCCTGTTTGGAAACTAAGAAGCGCCACTACAGTGTCAGTGAGTGTGGTGCAATGTGTTTGGGTGAAGTGTGTCAGTGAGTGTGGTGCAATGTGTTTGGGTGAAGTGTGTCAGTGAGTGTGGTGCAATGTTTTTGGGTGATGTGTCTGCCATGGTTGAATAGCTGACAGTTTGTTTAAGCTGTGAGATGTGAGTGTGAGGCTTGCAATAGTGGTAAGTGTGTGGGGGTGAGGTGAAGCTATGAATGTGAGGTGTGAGTCGTGATTAGTAGAGATTGTCGGTAGGTGAGTGCTGGGGGTGTGGTGCATTGAACAATGTGTGAGGCTAGTGGTGCAGATGGTGGGATATGGCACTTGAAGATGAATTCACTGACCTTGACCGACCCACGTCTGAGGTCATTAAACTTCTTCTTGCCCTGAGTCTAGGTCCTCAGGGCTAAACTTCAGGCATTTACCACATTGGTTCACTGCTCCCAATGTAGTCTTGTCTGTTGCCTGGAGGTCCTCCTAGCCCCCTGTGGAAAGAGAACCTCTCCCCTAGAGTTCCCTCTTACACCAAGGTCTCCCGCGCTGCATCCGAGAACCTTGGAGCCCTTTCTCTGGACTGTTGAGCCATTATTCGGACTTCTTTGTTCTTACCCTTGCCTCCACAACCAGTTCCAGCAGCTACTGCAAGCAGAATGTACCTCCCCTTTAAAACGTGCAGATTGCCTTTAATTAGTGCAGGCTAAGTTTAATTGGAGCTAGCCTCGCACAAACTTGTGCCCCCTGCTGGGCGTTCAGCCACTCAGCAACACGCTCAGCCCTCGGCTGAACGCTATAATCATGTTTATTAGCAGGCAACAGGTGGAGTCCTCCGAATGGGCCCATCGCGATACCCGCACCCGTTTTCAGGCCTTATCCAATTTCTAGGCTAAAGAGTTCTGTCTTTTCCAAAGTGTTTTATTGAAAGAGAAGGCATTTGTCAGAATAGAGTTCCAACCTTTGTCGGTGGACCCAGGGTCAAATCTGTATTTGATCTTGGTTCTCCTCAACAGGTGAAATTTAGCATTGGAGTTTGCTGGGCTGCTGGCTGGGTCATTTTTTTGGAAATCGAGTGTTGTATCATTTGAAGGCCGGGTGAAAGCTCGGAGTAGCACTGCACAGATGGCCATCCCCTGTAAGCCCGTCCTGGACTAATGTTGAGGGTCAGTGGCTAAGATCCTCCTTCCATTCTAGTCCCAGCTGAAAGAAGTGCAATAGAGAGAAACACAAGGACAATGTAACAGAAACTGTTCCATGTCTGAAAAGCAGATATATATTCAGAAGAATTACAGTCATTTGGCGCTACTGATGAGTTGCCTTCCTGGAAGAAATGAAAAGTAACTTTGATTCCAATGGGGAATTCAGAATGTCCACTTTTAAAAGAGAAACAGAAAATATATCCCATTTTGTTACAAATGAAATTTGACCAATGATTTTCCATAAAATTACTCCTTATGCATTGTAACCGATTTAGCAATAACATATTCTGCCAAGACGGTTCAATCTGGGACACTTCAGAGCAGTCTGGCAGAGTGATGGATGTACTTCCTGTTCTTACCTTTCGTGTCAGTGCTTGCTGTTTCTGGGAGTTGGCAATTTATTTTCTTTTAAATTCGTATTAGTGCTACCCTGTTTCAAGTCATTTTATTTTATAGATTCAGTGACTGAATAGTTGTATTACTGAGGCCCAGTGGCTAAATGTGCCATTTATTAAAATTCCTCATCTGTCAGACCATTAACTGCCATGTTTTAGATTAAAGTTTGTGTTGTAGGAACAGAGGTTCCTAACTAAATAATTCAGCTCAACTCGATGGATTAAAAGACTGGAATTTAATAACAACGAAGTTTGCTGGATGGTACAAGGAGGAAATGAAAACATGTTCGTTCAAGATGCCAGATAGTCGAAGACTGCTGGAAAGTTCTCTAAGCTGACGTCATGACATCCCCACGTTCCTTGCGCCACTTGTGGTCACGTGATCGGCATCATGACGTCACCACGCAGGATAAAGGCAAACACACACTGTAAAGGTAACAATCAGTTTAAAGGTGCAGTCCCCGGCTGCACTATAATACAATTAAGGGGATTATACTAAAGTACACTGAGTCTCTTGTGGCTCCTCCACAGTGTAAAAAATCACTATTCAGCATTATTTAAAGGGACAGTTAACATTGAGAAAATGAAGCATCGCTATTAATGGAATACTATTCTTGAGATGTCAGCTGTGGCTCAGTGGGTAGCACTCCTGCCTCTTAGTCAGAAGGTTCTGGCTTCAGGCCACACTTCAAGACTTGATTTAGGCTGACACTCCAGTGCAGTACAGAGGGAGTGCTGCACTGTCGGAGGGGCAATACTGAGGGAGCGCCGCACTGTCGGAGCGGCAGTACTGAGGGAGCGCTGCACTGTCGGAGGGGCAGTACTGAGGGAGCGCTGCACTGTCGGAGGGGCAGTACTGAGGGAGCACCGCACTGTCGGAGCGGCAGTACTGAGGGAGCGCTGCACTGTCGGAGGGGCAGTACTGAGGGAGCGCTGCACTGTCGGAGGGGCAGTACTGAGGGAGCACCGCACTGTCGGAGGGGCAGTGCTGAGGGAGCGCTGCACTGTCGGAGGGGCAGTACTGAGGGAGTGCTGCACCGTCGGAGGGTCAGTACTGAGGGAGTGCCGTAATGTCAGAGGGGCAGTACTGAGGGAGTGCTGCATTGTCGGAGAGGCAGTACTGAGGGAGTGCCGTACTGTCAGAGGGGCAGTACTGAGGGAGCGCAGCACTGTCGGAGGGGCAGTACTGCGGGAGTGCCGTACTGTCGGAGGGGCAGTACTGAGGGAGTGCTGCACTGTCAGAGGGGCAGTACTGAGGGAGTGCTGCACTGTCGGAGGGGCAGTATTAAGGGAGCAATGTACTGTCGGAGGGGCAGTGCAGAGCGAGTGCCGTACTGTTGGAGGGGCAGTACAGAGTGAGTGCCTTACAGTCGGAGGGGCAGAACTGAGGGAGTGCCGTACTGTCAGATGGGCAGTACTGAGGGAGTGCTGCATTGTCAGGGGCAGTACTGAGGGAGTGCCATACTGTCGGAGGGGCAGTACTGAGGGAGTGCTGCATTGTGAGAGGGGCAGAACTGAGGGAGTGCTGCACTGAGGGGCAGTACAGAGGGAGTGCCGTACTGTCGGAGGGGCAGTACTGAGGGAGTGCTGTATTGTCAGTGGGGTAGTACTGAGGGAGTGCTGCATTGTCGGAGGGGCAGTACTGAGAGAGTGCTGCACTGTCGGAGGGGCAGTACTGAGGGAGTGCTGCATTGTCGGAGGGGCAGTACTGAGAGAGTGCTGCACTGTCGGAGGGGCAGTACTGAGGGAGTGCAGCACTCTCGGAGGGGCAGTACTGAGGGAGTGCTGCACTGTCGGAGGGGCAGCACTGAGGGATTGCAGCACTGTCGGAGGGGCTGTACTGAGGGAGTGCTGCACTCTCAGAGGGGCAGTACTGAGGGAGTGCTGCACTGTCGGAGGGGCAGTACTGAGGGAGTGCCATACTGTCGGAGGGGCAGTACTGAGGGAGTGCTGCACTGTCAGAGGGGCAGTACTGAGGGAGTGCCATACTGTCGGAGGGGCAGTACTGAGGGAGTGCTGCACTGTCAGAGGGGCAGTACTGAGGGAGTGCTGCACTGTCAGAGGGGCAGTACTGAGGGAGTGCCATACTGTCGGAGGGGCAGTACTGAGGGAGTGCTGCACTGTCAGAGGGGCAGTACTGAGGGAGTGCTGCACTGTCGGAGGGGCAGTACTTAGGGAGCAATGTACTGTCGGAGGGGCAGTGCACAGGGAGTGCCATACTGTTGGAGGGGCAGTACAGAGTGAGTGCCTTACAGTCGGAGGGGCAGTACTGAGGGAGTGCCGTACTGTCAGATGGGCAGTACTGAGGGAGTGCTGCATTGTCAGAGGGGCAGAACTGAGGGAGTGCTGCACTGAGGGGCAGTACAGAGGGAGTGCCGTACTGTCGGAGGGGCAGTACTGAGGGAGTGCTGCATTGTCAGTGGGGTAGTACTGAGGGAGTGCTGCATTGTCGGAGGGGCAGTACTGAGAGAGTGCTGCACTGTCGGAGGGGCAGTACTGAGGGAGTGCTGCACTGTCGGAGGGGCAGTACTGAGGGAGTGCTGCATTGTCGGAGGGGCAGTACTGAGGGAGTGCAGCACTGTCGGAGGGGCTGTACTGAGGGAGTGCCGCATTGTCGCAGGGGCAGTATTAAGGGAGTGCTGCACTGTCGGAGGGGCAGTACTGAGGGAGTGCTGCATTGTCGGAGGGGCAGTACTGAGGGAGTGCTACACTGTCGGAGGGGCAGTACTGAGGGAGTGCTGCACTGTTGGAGTGGCAGTACAGAGGGAGTGCTGCACTGTCGGAGGGGCAGTACAGAGAGACTGCTGCACTGTCGGAGGGGCAGTACTGAGGGAGTGCTGCATTGTCGGAGGGGCAGTACTGAGGGAGTGCTGCACTGTCGGAGGGACAGTACTGAGGGTGTGCTGCTTTGTTGGAGGGGCAGTTTTGAAGGAGTGCTGCACTGTCGGAGTGGCAGTACAGAGGGAGTGCTGCACTGTCAGAGGGGCAGTACTGAGGGACTGCTGCACTGTCGGAGGGGCAGTACTGAGGGAGTGCTGCTCTGTCGGAGGGGCAGTACTGAGGGAGCGCTGTACTGTCGGAGAGGCAGTAGTGAGGGAGTGCTGCACCGTTGGAGGGGCAGTACTGAGGGAGTGCTGCACTGTCGGAGGGGCAGTACTGAGGGAGCGCTGTACTGTCAGAGGGGCAGTAGTGAGGGAGTGCTGCACCGTTGGAGGGGCATTACAGAGGGAGCGCTGCACTGTCGGAGGGGCAGTACTGAGGGAGTGCTGCACTGTCGGAGGGGCAGTACTGAGGGAGTGCTGTACTGTCGGAGGGGCAGTAGTGAGGGAGTGCTGCACCGTTGGAGGGGCAGTACAGAGGGAGCGCTACACTGTCGGAGGGGCAGTAGTGAGGGAGTGCTGCACCGTTGGAGCGGCAGTACAGAGGGAGTGCTGCACTGTTGGAGGCGCAGTACTGAGGGAGCGCCGCACTTTCTGTGTTGTTGTCTTTCAGATCTGATGTTATACCAAAGCCCTGGTGGTTCAGGTGGATGCAAATGATCCCGTTGCACTATTCAGAGATGAGCAGGAATTTTTTTCCCTGCCAATGTTTCTCCTTCAACTTTCAACACCGCCAATAACCAGAATAACTCTTCATTCTTCTTATTTGTGGGATGTTGTGTGTTTACATGGGTTTGCTGCTTTTACCCACATAACAATAGTGACTGTATTTCATAAATTGTTCGTGGAGCGTTTTGGGATATCCCAGGAGATGTGATAAGGCACTGTTTGAAACAATTCATATCCTTGCAACATTTGCGCCATGTACCTAAAACATTGCAGTAGTTGACCTGCTGACAGAACCATGAATACAGATAGCTAGATCTTAAATTATATAACTGCACCAATTCTGGAGCAAAGTCCCACATACCTAACAAAAAAAAATTAAATAAAAATCATTGCAGTGTATATTTTGCACATAGTTTGTTCATTACACCCAATTTAGCTTTGAGTTAAAAAAAAAACCTGCATTTACTGTTACTTTGTGCAAAGTTTTGCTGTTAAGTTAAATGGTGCTAGACTGCTGTCTTGTTTTTCAGCTGGTTGAGTTTATTTGGTGAGCAGGTGGGTGTTATTAAGCTTCTGCACACTTGCACTATTTTTTTACACAAAGTACTCTTTGGACTCTGAAGGCTTTTCTTCTCGAGTAAACAATGGAGCACAAAAGCCTCAGCTACAGTAGATAACTTTCCATGGGCTTGAACATCTGCCAAGCAGATGTTGTCTTTGGAAGTAGCCCAGACGAGATTGGGCAAGACAGACGCTGATTTGGGGAGAGGTTACACACAATTACACAGCTTTCTCGGCATTGTGCAGGAGGATGCTGGGGTTTCCTCCCGTAGACTAACTTGTGGTTAGGTTGTTCAGTGCTCATTCCTTTAGACCCAGCCCTCTGAGTGTCATTGAGCAGAGGAAGCCAAGTGGCCACTTTGGATCTGATTCTTTTGAGTCCACCCTGCATGGTCTCTCTGTCTGGATCATATTAAGGTTTCAGCTTCCCTTGGGTTATGTTTCATAACTGTCTAAACTTCAACAGCTTCTTTTAAAAGATTTCTGATTTTCACTAAATCTATTTTTAATGTTTTAAGTTCATTTTTGAGAAGCCAGAAGTGGAAAAAACCCACATGCAGTATTAAACGGTGCAATCCTCTTAGTGAAGTATAATTGAAAAGGGGAAAACGTTGAGACCTCTCACAGGAGGGAGCCGAAGAAGGGGACATGATATGTTTTTAATTACTTTGTATTTCATAATACAGACAAAACAAAAATGAAAAATGAAAATTCAGTCAAAACAGTGGAAGGTTGTGCCCATCTCCTGCTATTCTGTGACATACATAAGGAAATTGAGTTACTTTAAAAAAAGTTTTTTTTTTTTGCATTACAGCTGACAATATCGAGGCTGGTAGGCAACATTCATTGCAAACAAGATAATCAATACATGTCTCAGTAATACTCTAGGTGCCAGTATCATATTGGCACCTTTTTTGGAACCTTGTCTAATTAGACTGATTTTGAATCGGGAGGTAGGGCTCCACACACTTGTGCACTTAACATTGTACGTGAAGCTCTGCTTAATGGCCTCTAACTGCACTTGCAGTTTTTAAAATTAAGAGCTAATGTTAGAAGCTTTATAAGGCCCATGTGAATTCTTTTTCAACTTTAAATGAAGTATAAAAGTTCAGTTTTGTTCGGGTTGTTGTTACAGTACACTGGTTCCATAGCTCAGGTGCTGGGATACCATCTCTCCCATTGGTTTTGTACAGGTTGTTGTTACAGTACACTGGTTCCATAGCTCAGGTGCTGGGAGACCATCTCTCCCATTGGTTTTGTACAGGTTGTTGTTACACTACACTGGTTCCATAGCTCAGGTGCTGGGAGACCATCTCTCCCATTGGTTTTGTACAGGTTGTTGTTACACTAAACTGGTTCCATAGCTCAGGTGCTGGGAGACCATCTCGCCCATTGGTTTTGTACAGGTTCTTGTTACACTACACTGGTTCCATAGCTCAGGTGCTGGGAGACCATCTCTCCCATTGGTTTTGTACAGGTTGTTGTTACACTACACTGGTTCCATAGCTCAGGTGCTGGGAGACCATCTCTCCCATTGGTTTTGTTCGGGTTGTTGTTACACTACACTGGTTCCATAGCTCAGGTGCTGGGGGACCATCTCGCCCATTGGTTTTGTACAGGTTGTTGTTACACTACACTGGTTCCATAGCTCAGGTGCTGGGAGACCATCTCGCCCATTGGTTTTGTACAGGTTGTTGTTACACTACACTGGTTCCATAGCTCAGGTGCTGGGAGACCATCTCGCCCATTGGTTTTGTACAGGTTGTTGTTATAGTACACTGGTTCCATAGCTCAGGTGCTGGGGGACCATCTCGCCCATTGGTTTTGTACAGGTTGTTGTTACAGTACACTGGTTCCATAGCTCAGGTGCTGGGAGACCATCTCTCCCATTGGTTTTGTACAGGTTGTTGTTACAGTACACTGGTTCCATAGCTCAGGTGCTGGGGGACCATCTCGCCCATTGGTTTTGTACAGGTTGTTGTTACACTACACTGGTTCCATAGCTCAGGTGCTGGGAGACCATCTCTCCCATTGGTTTTGTACAGGTTGTTGTTACACTACACTGGTTCCATAGCTCAGGTGCTGGGAGACCATCTCTCCCATTGGTTTTGTTCGGGTTGTTGTTACAGTACACTGGTTCCATAGCTCAGGTGCTGGGAGACCATCTCTCCCATTGGTTTTGTACAGGTTCTTGTTACACTACACTGGTTCCATAGCTCAGGTGCTGGGAGACCATCTCTCCCATTGGTTTTGTACAGGTTGTTGTTATACTACACTGGTTCCATAGCTCAGGTGCTGGGAGACCATCTCTCCCATTGGTTTTGTACAGGTTGTTGTTACACTACACTGGTTCCATAGCTCAGGTGCTGGGAGACCATCTCGCCCATTGGTTTTGTTCGGGTTGTTGTTACACTACACTGGTTCCATAGCTCAGGTGCTGGGAGACCATCTCTCCCATTGGTTTTGTACAGCTTGTTGTTACACTACACTGGTTCCATAGCTCAGGTGCTGGGAGACCATCTCTCCCATTGGTTTTGTACAGGTTGTTGTTACACTACACTGGTTCCATAGCTCAGGTGCTGGGAGACCATCTCTCCCATTGGTTTTGTACAGGTTGTTGTTACACTACACTGGTTCCATAGCTCAGGTGCTGGGAGACCATCTCGCCCATTGGTTTTGTTCGGGTTGTTGTTACACTACACTGGTTCCATAGCTCAGGTGCTGGGAGACCATCTCTCCCATTGGTTTTGTACAGCTTGTTGTTACAGTACACTGGTTCCATAGCTCAGGTGCTGGGAGACCATCTCTCCCATTGGTTTTGTACAGGTTGTTGTTACACTACACTGGTTCCATAGCTCAGGTGCTGGGAGACCATCTCTCCCATTGGTTTTGTACAGCTTGTTGTTACAGTACACTGGTTCCATAGCTCAGGTGCTGGGAGACCATCTCTCCCATTGGTTTTGTACAGGTTGTTGTTACACTACACTGGTTCCATAGCTCAGGTGCTGGGAGACCATCTCTCCCATTGGTTTTGTACAGGTTGTTGTTACAGTACACTGGTTCCATAGCTCAGGTGCTGGGAGACCATCTCTCCCATTGGTTTTGTACAGGTTGTTGTTACAGTACACTGGTTCCATAGCTCAGGTGCTGGGAGACCATCTCTCCCATTGGTTTTGCACAGGTTGTTGTTACAGTACACTGGTTCCATAGCTCAGGTGCTGGGAGACCATCTCTCCCATTGGTTTTGTTCGGGTTGTTGTTACACTACACTGGTTCCATAGCTCAGGTGCTGGGAGACCATCTCTCCCATTGGTTTTGTACAGGTTGTTGTTACAGTACACTGGTTCCATAGCTCAGGTGCTGGGAGACCATCTCTCCCATTGGTTTTGTACAGGTTGTTGTTACAGTACACTGGTTCCATAGCTCAGGTGCTGGGAGACCATCTCGCCCATTGGTTTTGTACAGGTTGTTGTTACACTACACTGGTTCCATAGCTCAGGTGCTGGGAGACCATCTCTCCCATTGGTTTTGTACAGGTTGTTGTTACACTACACTGGTTCCATAGCTCAGGTGCTGGGAGACCATCTCTCCCATTGGTTTTGTACAGGTTGTTGTTACACTGCACTGGTTCCATAGCTCAGGTGCTGGGAGACCATCTCTCCCATTGGTTTTGTACAGGTTCTTGTTACACTACACTGGTTCCATAGCTCAGGTGCTGGGAGACCATCTCTCCCATTGGTTTTGTACAGGTTCTTGTTACACTACACTGGTTCCATAGCTCAGGTGCTGGGAGACCATCTCTCCCATTGGTTTTGTACAGGTTGTTGTTACAGTACACTGGTTCCATAGCTCAGGTGCTGGGAGACCATCTCGCCCATTGGTTTTGTACAGGTTGTTGTTACAGTACACTGGTTCTATAGCTCAGGTGCTGGGAGACCATCTCACCCATTGGTTTTGTACAGGTTGTTGTTACACTACACTGGTTCCATAGCTCAGGTGCTGGGAGACCATCTCGCCCATTGGTTTTGTACAGGTTGTTGTTACACTACACTGGTTCCATAGCTCAGGTGCTGGGAGACCATCTCTCCCATTGGTTTTGTACAGGTTGTTGTTACAGTACACTGGTTCCATAGCTCAGGTGCTGGGAGACCATCTCTCCCATTGGTTTTGCACAGGTTGTTGTTACAGTACACTGGTTCCATAGCTCAGGTGCTCGGAGACCATCTCACCCATTGGTTTTGTACAGGTTGTTGTTACAGTACACTGGTTCCATAGCTCAGGTGCTGGGAGACCATCTCTCCCATTGGTTTTGTACAGGTTGTTGTTACACTACACTGGTTCCATAGCTCAGGTGCTGGGAGACCATCTCTCCCATTGGTTTTGTACAGGTTGTTGTTACACTACACTGGTTCCATAGCTCAGGTGCTGGGAGACCATCTCTCCCATTGGTTTTGTACAGGTTGTTGTTACACTACACTGGTTCCATAGCTCAGGTGCTGGGGGACCATCTCTCCCATTGGTTTTGCACAGGTTGTTGTTACAGTACACTGGTTCCATAGCTCAGGTGCTGGGAGACCATCTCTCCCATTGGTTTTGTACAGGTTGTTGTTACAGTACACTGGTTCCATAGCTCAGGTGCTGGGGGACCATCTCTCCCATTGGTTTTGTACAGCTTGTTGTTACAGTACACTGGTTCCATAGCTCAGGTGCTGGGAGACCATCTCTCCCATTGGTTTTGTACAGGTTGTTGTTACAGTACACTGGTTCCATAGCTCAGGTGCTGGGAGACCATCTCGCCCATTGGTTTTGTACAGGTTGTTGTTGCACTACACTGGTTCCATAGCTCAGGTGCTGGGAGACCATCTCTCCCATTGGTTTTGTACAGCTTGTTGTTACAGTACACTGGTTCCATAGCTCAGGTGCTGGGAGACCATCTCGCCCATTGGTTTTGTACAGGTTGTTGTTACAGTACACTGGTTCCATAGCTCAGGTGCTGGGAGACCATCTCTCCCATTGGTTTTGTACAGGTTGTTGTTACAGTACACTGGTTCCATAGCTCAGGTGCTGGGAGACCATCTCTCCCATTGGTTTTGTACAGCTTGTTGTTACACTACACTGGTTCCATAGCTCAGGTGCTGGGAGACCATCTCTCCCATTGGTTTTGTACAGCTTGTTGTTGCAGTACACTGGTTCCATAGCTCAGGTGCTGGGAGACCATCTCTCCCATTGGTTTTGTACAGGTTGTTGTTACAGTACACTGGTTCCATAGCTCAGGTGCTGGGAGACCATCTCTCCCTTTGGTTTTGTTCGGGTTGTTGTTACAGTACACTGGTTCCATAGCTCAGGTGCTGGGAGACCATCTCTCCCATTGGTTTTGTTTGGGTTGTTGTTACACTACACTGGTTCCATAGCTCAGGTGCTGGGAGACCATCTCGCCCATTGGTTTTGTACAGGTTGTTGTTACAGTACACTGGTTCCATAGCTCAGGTGCTGGGAGACCATCTCGCCCATTGGTTTTGTACAGCTTGTTGTTACAGTACACTGGTTCCATAGCTCAGGTGCTGGGAGACCATCTCTCCCATTGGTTTTGTACAGGTTGTTGTTACAGTACACTGGTTCCATAGCTCAGGTGCTGGGAGACCATCTCTCCCATTGGTTTTGTACAGCTTGTTGTTGCAGTACACTGGTTCCATAGCTCAGGTGCTGGGAGACCATCTCTCCCTTTGGTTTTGTACAGCTTGTTGTTGCAGTACACTGGTTCCATAGCTCAGGTGCTGGGAGACCATCTCTCCCTTTGGTTTTGTACGGGTTGTTGTTACAGTACACTGGTTCCATAGCTCAGGTGCTGGGAGACCATCTCTCCCATTGGTTTTGTACAGCTTGTTGTTACAGTACACTGGTTCCATAGCTCAGGTGCTGGGAGACCATCTCTCCCATTGGTTTTGTACAGGTTGTTGCTACACTACACTGGTTCCATAGCTCAGGTGCTGGGAGACCATCTCTCCCATTGGTTTTGTTCGGGTTGTTGTTACACTACACTGGTTCCATAGCTCAGGTGCTGGGAGACCATCTCGCCCATTGGTTTTGTACAGGTTGTTGTTACAGTACACTGGTTCCATAGCTCAGGTGCTGGGAGACCATCTCTCCCTTTGGTTTTGTACAGGTTGTTGTTACACTACACTGGTTCCATAGCTCAGGTGCTGGGAGACCATCTCTCCCATTGGTTTTGCACAGGTTGTTGTTACAGTACACTGGTTCCATAGCTCAGGTGCTGGGAGACCATCTCTCCCATTGGTTTTGTACAGGTTGTTGTTACAGTACACTGGTTCCATAGCTCAGGTGCTGGGAGACCATCTCTCCCTTTGGTTTTGCACAGGTTGTTGTTACAGTACACTGGTTCCATAGCTCAGGTGCTGGGAGACCATCTCTCCCATTGGTTTTGCACAGGTTGTTGTTACAGTACACTGGTTCCATAGCTCAGGTGCTGGGAGACCATCTCTCCCATTGGTTTTGTACAGGTTGTTGTTACAGTACACTGGTTCCATAGCTCAGGTGCTGGGAGACCATCTCTCCCATTGGTTTTGCACAGGTTGTTGTTACACTACACTGGTTCCATAGCTCAGGTGCTGGGAGACCATCTCGCCCATTGGTTTTGTACAGGTTGTTGTTACACTACACTGGTTCCATAGCTCAGGTGCTGGGAGACCATCTCGCCCATTGGTTTTGTACAGCTTGTTGTTACAGTACACTGGTTCCATAGCTCAGGTGCTGGGAGACCATCTCTCCCATTGGTTTTGTACAGGTTGTTGTTACAGTACACTGGTTCCATAGCTCAGGTGCTGGGAGACCATCTCGCCCATTGGTTTTGTACAGGTTGTTGTTACAGTACACTGGTTCCATAGCTCAGGTGCTGGGAGACCATCTCGCCCATTGGTTTTGTTCGGGTTGTTGTTACAGTACACTGGTTCCATAGCTCAGGTGCTGGGAGACCATCTCGCCCATTGGTTTTGTACAGGTTGTTGTTACAGTACACTGGTTCCATAGCTCAGGTGCTGGGAGACCATCTCACCCATTGGTTTTGTACAGGTTGTTGTTACAGTACACTGGTTCCACAGGTCAGGTGCTGGGAGACCATCTCTCCCATTGGTTTTGTACAGGTTGTTGTTACAGTACACTGGTTCCATAGCTCAGGTGCTGGGAGACCATCTCTCCCATTGGTTTTGTACAGGTTGTTGTTACAGTACACTGGATCCATAGCTCAGGTGCTGGGAGACCATCTCGCCCATTGGTTTTGTACAGGTTGTTGTTACACTACACTGGTTCCACAGGTCAGGTGCTGGGAGACCATCTCGCCCATTGGTTTTGTACAGGTTGTTGTTACACTACACTGGTTCCATAGCTCAGGTGCTGGGAGACCATCTCTCCCATTGGTTTTGTACAGCTTGTTGTTACACTACACTGGTTCCATAGCTCAGGTGCTGGGAGACCATCTCGCCCATTGGTTTTGTACAGGTTGTTGTTACAGTACACTGCTTCCATAGCTCAGGTGCTGGGAGACCATCTCACCCATTGGTTTTGTACAGGTTGTTGTTACAGTACACTGGTTCCATAGCTCAGGTGCTGGGAGACCATCTCTCCCATTGGTTTTGTACAGGTTGTTGTTACACTACACTGGTTCCATAGCTCAGGTGCTGGGAGACCATCTCTCCCATTGGTTTTGTACAGCTTGTTGTTACAGTACACTGGATCCATAGCTCAGGTGCTGGGAGACCATCTCACCCATTGGTTTTGTACAGGTTGTTGTTACAGTACACTGGTTCCATAGCTCAGGTGCTGGGAGACCATCTCTCCCATTGGTTTTGTACAGGTTGTTGTTACACAACACTGGTTCCATAGCTCAGGTGCTGGGAGACCATCTCTCCCATTGGTTTTGTACAGGTTGTTGTTACAGTACACTGGTTCCATAGCTGAGGTGCTGGGAGACCATCTCTCCCATTGGTTTTGTACAGGTTGTTGTTACACTACACTGGTTCCATAGCTCAGGTGCTGGGAGACCATCTCTCCCATTGGTTTTGTACAGGTTGTTGTTACACTACACTGGTTCCATAGCTCAGGTGCTGGGAGACCACCTCTCCCATTGGTTTTGTACAGGTTGTTGTTACAGTACACTGGTTCCATAGCTCAGGTGCTGGGGGACCATCTCACCCATTGGTTTTGTACAGGTTGTTATTACAGTACACTGGTTCCATAGCTCAGGTGCTGGGAGACCATCTCGCCCATTGGTTTTGTACAGGTTGTTGTTACAGTACACTGGTTCCATAGCTCAGGTGCTGGGAGACCATCTCACCCATTGGTTTTGTACAGGTTGTTGTTACAGTACACTGGTTCCATAGCTCAGGTGCTGGGAGACCATCTCACCCATTGGTTTTGTTCAGGTTGTTGTTACACTACACTGGTTCCATAGCTCAGGTGCTGGGAGACCATCTCTCCCATTGGTTTTGTACAGGTTGTTGTTACACTACACTGGTTCCATAGCTCAGGTGCTGGGAGACCATCTGGCCCATTGGTTTTGTTCGGGTTGTTGTTACACTACACTGGTTCCATAGCTCAGGTGCTGGGAGACCATCTCTCCCATTGGTTTTGTACAGCTTGTTGTTACAGTACACTGGTTCCATAGCTCAGGTGCTGGGAGACCATCTCTCCCATTGGTTTTGTACAGGTTGTTGTTACACTACACTGGTTCCATAGCTCAGGTGCTGGGAGACCATCTCTCCCATTGGTTTTGTTCGGGTTGTTGTTACAGTACACTGGTTCCATAGCTCAGGTGCTGGGAGACCATCTCACCCATTGGTTTTGTTCGGGTTGTTGTTACACTACACTGGTTCCATAGCTCAGGTGCTGGGAGACCATCTCTCCCATTGGTTTTGTACAGGTTGTTGTTACAGTACACTGGTTCCATAGCTCAGGTGCTGGGAGACCATCTCTCCCATTGGTTTTGTACAGGTTGTTGTTACAGTACACTGGTTCCATAGCTCAGGTGCTGGGAGACCATCTCTCCCATTGGTTTTGTTCGGGTTGTTGTTACACTACACTGGTTCCATAGCTCAGGTGCTGGGAGACCATCTCTCCCATTGGTTTTGTTCGGGTTGTTGTTACACTACACTGGTTCCATAGCTCAGGTGCTGGGAGACCATCTCTCCCATTGGTTTTGTTCGGGTTGTTGTTACACTACACTGGTTCCATAGCTCAGGTGCTGGGAGACCATCTCACCCATTGGTTTTGTTCGGGTTGTTGTTACAGTACACTGGTTCCATAGCTCAGGTGCTGGGAGACCATCTCACCCATTGGTTTTGTTCGGGTTGTTGTTACAGTACACTGGTTCCATAGCTCAGGTGCTGGGAGACCATCTCTCCCATTGGTTTTGTACAGGTTCTTGTTACAGTACACTGGTTCCATAGCTCAGGTGCTGGGAGACCATCTCGCCCATTGGTTTTGTACTGCTTGTTGTTACAGTACACTGGTTCCATAGCTCAGGTGCTGGGAGACCATCTCACCCATTGGTTTTGTACTGCTTGTTGTTACACTACACTGGTTCCATAGCTCAGGTGCTGGGAGACCATCTCTCCCATTGGTTTTGTACTGCTTGTTGTTACACTACACTGGTTCCATAGCTCAGGTGCTGGGAGACCATCTCACCCATTGGTTTTGTACAGGTTGTTGTTACAGTACACTGGTTCCATAGCTCAGGTGCTGGGAGACCATCTCTCCCATTGGTTTTGTACAGGTTGTTGCTACACTACACTGGTTCCATAGCTCAGGTGCTGGGAGACCATCTCTCCCATTGGTTTTGTACAGGTTGTTGCTACACTACACTGGTTCCATAGCTCAGGTGCTGGGAGACCATCTCTCCCATTGGTTTTGTACAGGTTGTTGTTACAGTACACTGGTTCCATAGCTCAGGTGCTGGGAGACCATCTCTCCCATTGGTTTTGTACAGCTTGTTGTTGCAGTACACTGGTTCCACAGGTCAGGTGCTGGGAGACCATCTCTCCCATTGGTTTTGTTCGGGTTGTTATTACAGTACACTGGTTCCATAGCTCAGGTGCTGGGGGACCATCTCTCCCATTGGTTTTGTACAGCTTGTTGTTGCAGTACACTGGTTCCATAGCTCAGGTGCTGGGAGACCATCTCGCCCATTGGTTTTGTACAGCTTGTTGTTGCAGTACACTGGATCCATAGCTCAGGTGCTGGGAGACCATCTCTCCCATTGGTTTTGTACAGGTTGTTGTTACACTACACTGGTTCCATAGCTCAGGTGCTGGGGGACCATCTCACCCATTGGTTTTGCACAGGTTGTTGTTACAGTACACTGGTTCTATAGCTCAGGTGCTGGGAGACCATCTCTCCCATTGGTTTTGTACAGGTTGTTGTTACAGTACACTGGTTCCATAGCTCAGGTGCTGGGAGACCATCTCTCCCATTGGTTTTGTACAGCTTGTTGTTACAGTACACTGGTTCCATAGCTCAGGTGCTGGGAGACCATCTCTCCCATTGGTTTTGTTCGGGTTGTTGTTACACTACACTGGTTCCATAGCTCAGGTGCTGGGAGACCATCTCTCCCATTGGTTTTGTACAGGTTGTTGTTACAGTACACTGGTTCCATAGCTCAGGTGCTGGGAGACCATCTCTCCCATTGGTTTTGTACAGGTTGTTGTTACACTACACTGGTTCCATAGCTCAGGTGCTGGGAGACCATCTCGCCCATTGGTTTTGTACAGGTTGTTGTTACAGTACACTGGTTCCATAGCTCAGGTGCTGGGAGACCATCTCGCCCATTGGTTTTGTACAGCTTGTTGTTACACTACACTGGTTCCATAGCTCAGGTGCTGGGAGACCATCTCGCCCATTGGTTTTGTACAGGTTGTTGTTACAGTACACTGGTTCCATAGCTCAGGTGCTGGGAGACCATCTCGCCCATTGGTTTTGCACCACCAGAGAAACATTAATTGAAATTACTGTTAGCAACAATAACTTAGGCATGCTTAATGCATTCTTTTGGATGAGATGTTAAACTGAGGCCCCGTCTGCTCTCTCAGGTGGATGTAAAAGATCCCATGGCATTATTTGGAAGAAGAGCAGAGGAGTTCTCCCCGGTGTCCTGGCCAATATTTATCCCTCAAACAACATCAGTAAAACAGATGATCTGCTCATTATCACATTGCTGTTTGTGGGAGCTTGCTGTGCGCAAATTGGCTGGTGCAATTCCTACATTACAACAGTGACGATACTTCAAAAAAACTTCATTGCTGTAAAGAATTTTGGGAAATCCGGTGGTCGTGAAAGGCGCTGTAGAAATGCAAGTCTTTCTTTCAAAAATTTGTCTATATACTGTTAGTATACTTAAAATAAACATCTGAACATTTCTGTAAAAATAGCAGAGGTGTGTCAAATGTTAATATGGCAAGCATTAATTCCTGTGCTGTTGAATAATTGCGAGTTTGGTAGGGTTATGCTGCAAAGATGCATTGTTGGCGCAGTGCGTAAATCACTTTACACTAGTGAACGATGTTCGGTACAACTGCAGTATTGGTTTACTGAGAGGCAGTAACATAGTGAAGCACTTCAGGTGACATCGTAAATACAAGAGAAATGCTCACAGGTCTGACATCCCCTGAACTCCCAGATGTGTGGCAGTCTTGTATGTACACACAACTATGTATTTTTAAAAATTCCTCCATACAATCTGTTCAAACTATTTTGCTGAGATGGTGGTTGTGGTGAAAATCTGACTGAAGAGTTTAACAGCAAGTGAGAACCGACAGGCAGGAGCAAGAGTCAATGACAATGCGAACGCCAGAGTGTGGGAGCTGTAATGATCAATAACATGTCATTCTATAGTGGACACTAGGTGGAGCCGTAGAGCTGTATATAGCTGTATGTATAAGACTACACTACCCAGCTGTATGTATATTAAGACTACATTACCCACGAGGCAATAGGCTACCCACAAGGCAGCAGTCAAGATGGATGCATCTACAGGTACTGTACCTAGTCCACATGTGCTCAATAAAAGTGACTAGCAAAAGCTAGCTGTGTTCATAAGAAGAATGTCAATTTATTAATGAACATAAGATGGTACCAGGATGGTGAAGATCTGCTGAAAATTGTGAAAAGCGACATGGAGAATTTGAAGCCACCAGAGCGTTTGAAACTCACAGGAAATATCGACTACAATTAGCAGACTGTTAAACAACATTTCGAACTCTACATTGCAGCCATCGGATTCGGTACGAAGCCAGACGCAAGGAAGATAGCGTTGCTGCTTACGGTTGCAGGCCCACAGGCGATAGAGGTATTTAATACATTTGTATTTAATCCAGAGGAGAACAGAGAAAAATTAGAAGATGTGCTAAAAAAATTTGATGCACATTGCTCTCCCAAAAAGAAAGATACATCTTCCGTTCTCAGACACAGCAGCAAAATGAGACTTTTGATAGCTTTATAACTGATCTGAAACTGAAAGCACAGACATGTAATTTCTCTGAGCTCAAAGCATCCATGATTCGTGACCAGATTGTGTTTGGTATTCATGATAAAAAAGTCAGGGAATGTCTGTTGAGAGAAACCGAACTAAATTTGGAAAATGCTGTGAAAATATGCCAAGCCAGCGAGCTAGCTCGAAAGCACACGAAGACTTTCAGTGAAATCAATAATGATGCGATTGTAATGAGTGATAATGCTGCTGTCGGTGCTGTGTCCTACAAGGGGAAGAAACGTGGGCAGAACAGAAATGAAAAGCAATCGGAGGATGACATTTTTAATTGTAAACGCTGTGGTTACAAACACCAGTTAAGACAATGCCCAGCGTTTGGAAAAATGTGCACAAAGTGTAATGGAAAGAATCACTTTGCCAAACAATGCTTTTCAAAAGTAAAAACTAAGAAAGGGCAACGAGTTAATGTAATTGAGGACACTGATTTAAGTGAGACATTTTTTGTAGGAATGGTGTCGTGACGATATCAAAAAAGATACAGAAAATGTGCAGCCCTCAGAAATGGACAATGCTGAACATAAAGTCAATGCAGTAAAAGTGGACAAATGGATGATCCCACTGCAGATAAATGGAGCATTAGTTACATTGAAACTGGACACTGGGGCAAAAGCAAACTTAATCAGTATGAGTGACATAAAAAATATGAAAGAAAAGCCCAAAATACAGAAAAAGTCAGCACTACTGAAGAGCTATAATGGACAGAAAATAGATAGCTTAGGTGTATGCAGACTTAAAGTGACAGTCAAAGACAAATTGCATCATCTCATGTTTTCTGTTGTGGCTGAAAGACTTGATTTGATACTAGGTGACAAAGCTTGTGAAGACTTAGAACTGGTCAAGAGAGTCTACCGTATAAACTGTGCCATAAGCAGACCAGATGACTCAGGTGATGAAGCAGAGAGCCCATCAAGGATGAAAAGGCCAAAGGGTATCCATGTCTTCAAAAAGCCTAATTTCTCCAAGAAGAAAGAAAAGGACTTTAAGGTCAAAGAGAAGCCAAACGAAGAAAAGCACAAAGAGGAAAAACACAAGGAGAAAAAGTCCAAAGATATAACCGCAGCAGATGTTGTTAAGCAGTGGAAAGAGAAAAAGAAAAAGAAGAAGCCTGCACCAGAGCAGGAAGCAGTTCCAGTTGATACTCCTTCTTCCCTCAGGCCAATCTTTGGTGTTCCATTAGCCGAGGCTGCTGAGAGGACTATGCTGTATGATGGGATCCAGCTGCCAGCAGTTTTTCGAGAGTGCATTGACTACATTGAGAGTTATGGCATGAAGAGTGAAGGAAACACTGAAACCCTCTCCAAGCAAAGATCGCAAGGAGACCTCGATCTGTACAAGAGCAGATTGATGACAATGCCACAACTGCATCTTGTCATTCACCGCCAGAACAATCTCATGAAGACATATCAGACTTACCCGTGTTGAGAAAATCCACACGTGAAGTGAAAAAGCCTGATAGACTTAATCTTTGAGTACAATGTAAAGCTTTGAAAATGTGTTGACTGTTTTGAAAATGTTTATGTTTATAGAGCACTAACAAAAGTGTTACTGATATTATCTTTATTGTTTTCTTGAAAGTTGATTGATATTGATTTTGTTAAACCTCAAAGAAAGGGGGATGTAATGATCAATAACGTCATTCTATAGTGGACACTAGGTGGAGCTGTAGAGCTGTATATAGCTGTATGTATAAGACTACACTACCCAGCTGTATGTATATTAAGACTACATTACCCATGAGGCACTAGGCTACCCACAAGGCAGCAGTCAAGATGGATGCATCTACAGATACTGTACCTAGTCCACATGTGCTCAATAAAAGTGTCTAGCAAAAGCTAGCTGTGTTCATAATAAGAATGTCAATTTATTAATGAACATAAGAGGAGCGGATTGATTGCTGCTGTGCTTTGATGGTCTGAGTGAAGTGCTCTGATGTCCCGTGGCCTGTGACTCATTCCAGAGCACGGCACAGTTTAATTTTGAAGTTTGAGCCTGATGCATGCTGTTCAATATATATTATAAAAAGTATAGCTTGATTAAACGTCTGTGCAAATAGTTGTCAGTATAATTAAAACATGTTTGATATATTTTATTCAGCTTCATGGCACTGCGTATTATCTAAACGTTTTAGCTGCTTGAACCAATTTTTTCAACCATGTGATATTATGGAGTCCAGCTGGAGCAAAGAGGTGAGTTTAAACTTTGTCAAATTTAAGCTGCATTTATACTGCAGTTGCCGATTTGAGCTGCGGTGTGTAGTCAGCAGATCCCAGTTATAGTACAGACTTACTTCAATCTAACTGGTACAGGGCTGCGGAAATAAGCGAACTCTGTTCATACATGTTTCACACATATGAAGAGTTCTGTTCCCAGACAGCTAATTGTTAATAGCAGGAGAGCGTGAGGATTTTTTTGTCTTTTAATACTCCTGTGAAATGCCTTGGGACGTTTTATTACATTAAAGGTGCTATGTAAATGCAAGTTGTTGTTGTTGCTGCTGCTGCTTGGCTTTAGAGCATTGAAATATTGGCCCAGAAATTCGGGTCTCCACGGGTGAGTACGCACGTAGGCCCAATGGAAGGGCCGGTTTCGTGCATGCACTGCACATGCGCGGGAAACCGGAACTTCCGTTCCCTTGAAAGAAGGGGTTCAGAGGTGGAATGCGTGCTCCGGAGAGGCTGCGCATGCGCATTGAACTTACGTTTTTTTCCCAGGTTTTTCCGGGAGGGTAAGTCTCCAGGAGTTACACATATAAAAAGCAGGCGTAAGGCCTGCTTTTAACAAGGTAAGTGGTGAATTAATTAAAATTAAAACATTTTTTCCACAGGTTTATTATTTTTAAATGCTTTAAAGAAAGGTAAGTTTATTTTTAGCCCCGTTAGGAAATGTAATTAATTTTTTCAAAAATTTAAATTATTGTTTAAAATAGTTATTTTATATAATTTATATAGTTATTTTAAAAATATGATGTTTTAAAAAAAAATGTATTTAAAGTTTTAGTGATGTTTTGGGGCTTATAGTATTTATGGTTTCGACAGCTCTTCCTGTCAATTTTATGAATGGGCATTTCCCTGCTACCATTGGCTCTCCGTGGCCCACGTGATCCCAGAGGACGCATCGAACTAACTGCGCCCCTGGGATACGCAAGCACTGCGCGCCGGCAGTTGGAGCAGGCCCAGGATCGGAATCCCACGCGGACCCACAGCTCAACGGCCGGCGCGCTAGGTAAGTGCAGGTCGGGGGCCTCCGACCCAAATTTCTGGGCCATTAGATTAAAATCTGGCACCTGAGTTATACTGCCACTTTTCATGTCATTTTGCACTCAGAACTACTTCACTTCAATGCAGAACTGATGGTATAACTACACCCTTAGTGTACCTTTGTCTTTTTGGATCAAACTTTTACTTTTTTGTTCAACCATGTCACGAGGGAAGGAAAAAAACACAACCTTTTACAAAGCCTCATCACCATGACATGAGAAGATGACTTGGAAATCGAAAAATTCACTAATGCAAGCAGAGCCAGAAACAGTGCGATTAAAGGTTGTATGGAGTGACACCTGTGTAAGCATGATGTGCTTGGTATATGGGCAAAATCTGACAGATTCATTCTAGAATTGTTATTCATGACTTTTTACTGCTGGGCAACTCTGCAAACTGGACAAGCTGAAAATGTACAGACATGGTTAGTAACTCGACTGTTCTGGGGAAAAGTATCTAGTGGAAAGCTTGGCCTTTGAGACAGGCTGTGGCCTTCAATTAAAAACTGTAATTAACATATTAAAAGTACAAAAACAATTCATTGAGTAAATTTAAACATGTTATCATGAAATATTCAATTAGTTGATGCTTTTATTTTTTTTAAAACCTTGTATTGGACGCACAAATTTCAGTTGCTGAGAATAAAATGCTGGAATTTAATGGTGCACCATCTCGTTGCTTTTATTGGTAGGTGACTGGTCTTTCAGGATTGATTATTTTAATAAATCCTGAGTAGTTTCTCACTGGCAGTTTTTTTTAGCTATTTTCCTATCTCTTCAGTTGTGATTGCTGCTTTTTTAGTTTGATGCATTCGACAAAGTGTGACGGCACAAGAGTGCTTGTGACAGAGATAGTGTGACGGCACAAGAGTGCTTGTGACAGAGAAAGTGTGATGGCACAAAAGTGCATGAGACAGAGAAAGTGTGATGGCACAAGAGTGCTTGTGACAGAGAAAGTGTGATGGCACAAGAGTGCTTGTGACAGAGAAAGTGTGATGGCACAAGAGTGCTTGTGACAGAAAGTGTGACGGCACAAGAGTGCTTGTGACAGAGAAAGTGTGATGGCACAAGAGTGCTTGTGACAGAGTGTGTGACGGCACAAAAGTGCTTGTGACAGAGAAAGTATGACGGCACAAGAGTGCTTGTGACAGAGGAAGTGTGATGGCACAAAAGTGCTTGTGACAGAGAAAGTGTGACGGCACAAGAGTGCTTGTGACAGAGAAAGTGTGACGGCACAAGAGTGCTTGTGACAGAGAAAGTGTGATGGCACAATAGTGCTTGTGACAGAGAAATTGTGATGGCACAAGAGTGCTTGTGACAGAAAGTGTGATGGCACAAGAGTGCTTGTGACAGAGAAAGTGTGACGGCACAAGAGTGCTTCTAACAGAGAAAGTGTCACGGCACAAGAGTGCTTGTGACAGAGAAAGTGTGATGGCACAAGAGTGCTTGTGACAGAGACAGAGTGACGGCACAAAAGTGATTGTGACAGAGAAAGTGTGACAGTGATTGATTGCTTGTGACAGAGAAAGTGTGATGGCACAAGAGTGCTTGTGACAGAGAAAGTGTGATGGCACAAGAGTGCTTGTGACAGAGTGTGTGACGGCACAAAAGTGCTTGTGACAGAGAAAGTATGACGGCACAAGAGTGCTTGTGACAGAGAAAGTGTGATGGCACAAAAGTGCTTGTGACAGAGAAAGTGTGACGGCACAAGAGTGCTTGTGACAGAGAAAGTGTGACGGCACAAGAGTGCTTGTGACAGAGAAAGTGTGATGGCACAAGAGTGCTTGTGACAGAGAAAGTGTGATGGCACAATAGTGCTTGTGACAGAGAAATTGTGATGGCACAAGAGTGCTTGTGACAGAAAGTGTGATGGCACAAGAGTGCTTGTGACAGAGAATGTTTGACGGCACAAGAGTGCTTGTGACAGAGAAAGTGTGACGGCACAAGAGTGCTTGTGACAGAGAAAGTGTGACGGCACAAGAGTGCTTCTAACAGAGAAAGTGTCACGGCACAAGAGTGCTTGTGACAGAGAAAGTGTGATGGCACAAGAGTGCTTGTGACAGAGAAAGTGTGACGGCACAAATGTGCTTCTGACAGAGAAAGTGTGATGGCACAAAAGTTCTTCTGACAGAGAAAGTGTGATGGCACAAGAGTGCTTGTGACAGAGAAAGTGTGACGGCACAAATGTGCTTCTGACAGAGAAAGTGTGACAGCACAAGAGTGCTTGTGACAGAGAAAGTGTGATGGCACAAGAGTGCTTGTGACAGGGACAGAGTGACGGCACAAGAGTGCTTGTGACAAAAAGTGTGACGGCACAAGAATGCTTGTGACAGAGAAATGTGACGGCACAAAAGTGCTTGTGACACAAAGTTTGACGGCACAAGAGTGTTTGTGACAGGCACAGAGTGATGGCACAAGCGTGCTTGTGACAGAGAATGTGTGACGGCACAAGAGTGCTTGTGACAGGTACAGAGTGACGGCACAAGAGTGCTTGTGACAGGGACAGAGTGATGGCGCAAGAGAGCTTGTGACAGAGAAAGTATGATGGCACAAGAGTGCTTGTGACAGAGACAGAGTGATGGCACAAAAGTGATTGTGACAGAGAAAGTGTGACAGCGATTGATTGCTTGTGACAGAGAAAGTGTGATGGCACAAGAGTGCTTGTGACAGAGAAAGTGTGATGGCACAAGAGTGCTTGTGACAGAGAAAGTGTGATGGCACAAGAGTGCTTGTGACAGAGAAAGTGTGACGGCACAAGAGTGCTTCTAACAGAGAAAGTGTCACGGCACAAGAGTGCTTGTGACAGAGAAAGTGTGATGGCACAAGAGTGCTTGTGACAGAGACAGAGTGACGGCACAAAAGTGATTGTGACAGAGAAAGTGTGACAGTGATTGATTGCTTGTGACAGAGAAAGTGTGATGGCACAAGAGTGCTTGTGACAGAGAAAGTGTGATGGCACAAGAGTGCTTGTGACAGAGTGTGTGACGGCACAAAAGTGCTTGTGACAGAGAAAGTATGACGGCACAAGAGTGCTTGTGACAGAGAAAGTGTGATGGCACAAAAGTGCTTGTGACAGAGAAAGTGTGATGGCACAAGAGTGCTTGTGACAGAGAAAGTGTGACGGCACAAGAGTGCTTGTGACAGAGAAAGTGTGATGGCACAAGAGTGCTTGTGACAGAGAAAGTGTGATGGCACAATAGTGCTTGTGACAGAGAAATTGTGATGGCACAAGAGTGCTTGTGACAGAAAGTGTGATGGCACAAGAGTGCTTGTGACAGAGAATGTTTGACGGCACAAGAGTGCTTGTGACAGAGAAAGTGTGACGGCACAAGAGTGCTTGTGACAGAGAAAGTGTGACGGCACAAGAGTGCTTCTAACAGAGAAAGTGTCACGGCACAAGAGTGCTTGTGACAGAGAAAGTGTGATGGCACAAGAGTGCTTGTGACAGAGAAAGTGTGACGGCACAAATGTGCTTCTGACAGAGAAAGTGTGATGGCACAAAAGTTCTTCTGACAGAGAAAGTGTGATGGCACAAGAGTGCTTGTGACAGAGAAAGTGTGACGGCACAAATGTGCTTCTGACAGAGAAAGTGTGACAGCACAAGAGTGCTTGTGACAGAGAAAGTGTGATGGCACAAGAGTGCTTGTGACAGGGACAGAGTGACGGCACAAGAGTGCTTGTGACAAAAAGTGTGACGGCACAAGAATGCTTGTGACAGAGAAATGTGACGGCACAAAAGTGCTTGTGACACAAAATTTGACGGCACAAGAGTGTTTGTGACAGGCACAGAGTGATGGCACAAGCGTGCTTGTGACAGAGAATGTGTGACGGCACAAGAGTGCTTGTGACAGGTACAGAGTGACGGCACAAGAGTGCTTGTGACAGGGACAGAGTGATGGCGCAAGAGAGCTTGTGACAGAGAAAGTATGATGGCACAAGAGTGCTTGTGACAGAGACAGAGTGACGGCACAAAAGTGATTGTGACAGCGATTGATTGCTTGTGACAGAGAAAGTGTGATGGCACAAGAGTGCTTGTGACAGAGAAAGTGTGATGGCACAAGAGTGCTTGTGACAGAGAAAGTGTGATGGCACAAGAGTGCTTGTGACAGAGAATGTGTGACGGCACAAGAGTGCTTGTGACAGAGAAGGTGTGATGGCACAAGAGTGCTTGTGACAGAAAGTGTGCCGGCACAAGAGTGCTTGTGACAGAGTGTGTGACGGCACAAAAGTGCTTGTGACAGAGAAAGTATGACGGCACAAGAGTGCTTGTGACAGAGAAAGTGTGATGGCACAAAAGTGCTTGTGACAGAGAAAGTGTGCCGGCACAAGAGTGCTTGTGAAAGAGAAAGTGTGACGGCATGAGTGCTTGTGACATAGAAAGTATGATGGCACAAGAGTGCTTGTGACAGAGAAAGTGTGATGGCACAAGAGTGCTTGTGACAGAGAAAGTGTGATGGCACAAGAGTGCTTGTGACAGAGAAAGTGTGATGGCACAAGAGTGCTTGTGACAGAGAAAGTGTTACGGCACAAGAGTGCTTGTGACAGAGAAAGTGTTACGGCACAAGAGTGCTTGTGACAGAGAAAGTGTGATGGCACAAGAGTGCTTGTGACAGAGAAAGTATGATGGCACAAGAGTGCTTGTGACAGAGAAAGTGTGATGGCACAAGAGTGCTTGTGACAGAGAAAGTGTGATGGCACAAGAGTGCTTGTGACAGAGAAAGTGTGATGGCACAAGAGTGCTTGTGACAGAGAAAGTATGATGGCACAAGAGTGCTTGTGACAGAGAAAGTGTGATGGCACAAGAGTGCTTGTGACAGAGAAAGTGTTACGGCACAAGAGTGCTTGTGACAGAGAAAGTGTTACGGCACAAGAGTGCTTGTGACAGAGAAAGTATGATGGCACAAGAGTGCTTGTGACAGAGAAAGTGTGACGGCACAAATGTGCTTCTGACAGAGAAAGTGTGACAGCACAAGAGTGCTTGTGACAGAGAAAGTGTGATGGCACAAGAGTGCTTGTGACAGGGACAGAGTGATGGCACAAGAGTGCTTGTGACAAAAAGTGTGACGGCACAAGAATGCTTGTGACAGAGAAATGTGACGGCACAAAAGTGCTTGTGACACAAAGTTTGACCGCACAAGAGTGTTTGTGACAGGCACAGAGTGATGGCACAAGCGTGCTTGTGACAGAGAATGTGTGACGGCACAAGAGTGCTTGTGACAGGTACAGAGTGACGGCACAAGAGTGCTTGTGACAGGGACAGAGTGATGGCGCAAGAGAGCTTGTGACAGAGAAAGTATGATGGCACAAGAGTGCTTGTGACAGAGACAGAGTGATGGCACAAAAGTGATTGTGACAGAGAAAGTGTGACAGCGATTGATTGCTTGTGACAGAGAAAGTGTGATGGCACAAGAGTGCTTGTGACAGAGAAAGTGTGATGGCACAAGAGTGCTTGTGACAGAGAAAGTGTGATGGCACAAGAGTGCTTGTGACAGAGAATGTGTGACGGCACAAGAGTGCTTGTGACAGAGAAGGTGTGATGGCACAAGAGTGCTTGTGACAGAAAGTGTGCCGGCACAAGAGTGCTTGTGACAGAGTGTGTGACGGCACAAAAGTGCTTGTGACAGAGAAAGTATGACGGCACAAGAGTGCTTGTGACAGAGACAGAGTGACGGCACAAAAGTGATTGTGACAGAGAAAGTGTGACAGTGATTGATTGCTTGTGACAGAGAAAGTGTGATGGCACAAGAGTGCTTGTGACAGAGAAAGTGTGATGGCACAAGAGTGCTTGTGACAGAGTGTGTGACGGCACAAAAGTGCTTGTGACAGAGAAAGTATGACGGCACAAGAGTGCTTGTGACAGAGAAAGTGTGATGGCACAAAAGTGCTTGTGACAGAGAAAGTGTGATGGCACAAGAGTGCTTGTGACAGAGAAAGTGTGACGGCACAAGAGTGCTTGTGACAGAGAAAGTGTGATGGCACAAGAGTGCTTGTGACAGAGAAAGTGTGATGGCACAATAGTGCTTGTGACAGAGAAATTGTGATGGCACAAGAGTGCTTGTGACAGAAAGTGTGATGGCACAAGAGTGCTTGTGACAGAGAATGTTTGACGGCACAAGAGTGCTTGTGACAGAGAAAGTGTGACGGCACAAGAGTGCTTGTGACAGAGAAAGTGTGACGGCACAAGAGTGCTTCTAACAGAGAAAGTGTCACGGCACAAGAGTGCTTGTGACAGAGAAAGTGTGATGGCACAAGAGTGCTTGTGACAGAGAAAGTGTGACGGCACAAATGTGCTTCTGACAGAGAAAGTGTGATGGCACAAAAGTTCTTCTGACAGAGAAAGTGTGATGGCACAAGAGTGCTTGTGACAGAGAAAGTGTGACGGCACAAATGTGCTTCTGACAGAGAAAGTGTGACAGCACAAGAGTGCTTGTGACAGAGAAAGTGTGATGGCACAAGAGTGCTTGTGACAGGGACAGAGTGACGGCACAAGAGTGCTTGTGACAAAAAGTGTGACGGCACAAGAATGCTTGTGACAGAGAAATGTGACGGCACAAAAGTGCTTGTGACACAAAATTTGACGGCACAAGAGTGTTTGTGACAGGCACAGAGTGATGGCACAAGCGTGCTTGTGACAGAGAATGTGTGACGGCACAAGAGTGCTTGTGACAGGTACAGAGTGACGGCACAAGAGTGCTTGTGACAGGGACAGAGTGATGGCGCAAGAGAGCTTGTGACAGAGAAAGTATGATGGCACAAGAGTGCTTGTGACAGAGACAGAGTGACGGCACAAAAGTGATTGTGACAGCGATTGATTGCTTGTGACAGAGAAAGTGTGATGGCACAAGAGTGCTTGTGACAGAGAAAGTGTGATGGCACAAGAGTGCTTGTGACAGAGAAAGTGTGATGGCACAAGAGTGCTTGTGACAGAGAATGTGTGACGGCACAAGAGTGCTTGTGACAGAGAAGGTGTGATGGCACAAGAGTGCTTGTGACAGAAAGTGTGCCGGCACAAGAGTGCTTGTGACAGAGTGTGTGACGGCACAAAAGTGCTTGTGACAGAGAAAGTATGACGGCACAAGAGTGCTTGTGACAGAGAAAGTGTGATGGCACAAAAGTGCTTGTGACAGAGAAAGTGTGCCGGCACAAGAGTGCTTGTGAAAGAGAAAGTGTGACGGCATGAGTGCTTGTGACATAGAAAGTATGATGGCACAAGAGTGCTTGTGACAGAGAAAGTGTGATGGCACAAGAGTGCTTGTGACAGAGAAAGTGTGATGGCACAAGAGTGCTTGTGACAGAGAAAGTGTGATGGCACAAGAGTGCTTGTGACAGAGAAAGTGTTACGGCACAAGAGTGCTTGTGACAGAGAAAGTGTTACGGCACAAGAGTGCTTGTGACAGAGAAAGTGTGATGGCACAAGAGTGCTTGTGACAGAGAAAGTATGATGGCACAAGAGTGCTTGTGACAGAGAAAGTGTGATGGCACAAGAGTGCTTGTGACAGAGAAAGTGTGATGGCACAAGAGTGCTTGTGACAGAGAAAGTGTGATGGCACAAGAGTGCTTGTGACAGAGAAAGTATGATGGCACAAGAGTGCTTGTGACAGAGAAAGTGTGATGGCACAAGAGTGCTTGTGACAGAGAAAGTGTTACGGCACAAGAGTGCTTGTGACAGAGAAAGTGTTACGGCACAAGAGTGCTTGTGACAGAGAAAGTATGATGGCACAAGAGTGCTTGTGACAGAGAAAGTGTGACGGCACAAATGTGCTTCTGACAGAGAAAGTGTGACAGCACAAGAGTGCTTGTGACAGAGAAAGTGTGATGGCACAAGAGTGCTTGTGACAGGGACAGAGTGATGGCACAAGAGTGCTTGTGACAAAAAGTGTGACGGCACAAGAATGCTTGTGACAGAGAAATGTGACGGCACAAAAGTGCTTGTGACACAAAGTTTGACCGCACAAGAGTGTTTGTGACAGGCACAGAGTGATGGCACAAGCGTGCTTGTGACAGAGAATGTGTGACGGCACAAGAGTGCTTGTGACAGGTACAGAGTGACGGCACAAGAGTGCTTGTGACAGGGACAGAGTGATGGCGCAAGAGAGCTTGTGACAGAGAAAGTATGATGGCACAAGAGTGCTTGTGACAGAGACAGAGTGATGGCACAAAAGTGATTGTGACAGAGAAAGTGTGACAGCGATTGATTGCTTGTGACAGAGAAAGTGTGATGGCACAAGAGTGCTTGTGACAGAGAAAGTGTGATGGCACAAGAGTGCTTGTGACAGAGAAAGTGTGATGGCACAAGAGTGCTTGTGACAGAGAATGTGTGACGGCACAAGAGTGCTTGTGACAGAGAAGGTGTGATGGCACAAGAGTGCTTGTGACAGAAAGTGTGCCGGCACAAGAGTGCTTGTGACAGAGTGTGTGACGGCACAAAAGTGCTTGTGACAGAGAAAGTATGACGGCACAAGAGTGCTTGTGACAGAGAAAGTGTGATGGCACAAAAGTGCTTGTGACAGAGAAAGTGTTACGGCACAAGAGTGCTTGTGACAGAGAAAGTGTGATGGCACAAGAGTGCTTGTGACAGAGAAAGTGTGATGGCACATGAGTGCTTGTGACAGAGAAAGTATGATGGCACAAGAGTGCTTGTGACAGAGAAAGTGTGATGGCACAAGAGTGCTTGTGACAGAGAAAGTGTGATGGCACAAGAGTGCTTGTGACAGAGAAAGTGTGATGGCACAAGAGTGCTTGTGACAGAGAAAGTATGATGGCACAAGAGTGCTTGTGACAGAGAAAGTGTGATGGCACAAGAGTGCTTGTGACAGAGAAAGTGTTACGGCACAAGAGTGCTTGTGACAGAGAAAGTGTGACGGCACAAGAGTGCTTGTGACAGAGAAAGTGTTACGGCACAAGAGTGCTTGTGACAGAGTGTGTGACGGCACAAGAGTGCTTGTGACAGAGAAAGTGTTACAGCACATGAGTGCTTGTGACAGAGAAAGTATGATGGCACAAGAGTGCTTGTGACAGAGAAAGTGTGATGGCACAAGAGTGCTTGTGACAGAGAAAGTGTGATGGCACAAGAGTGCTTGTGACAGAGAAAGTATGATGGCACAAGAGTGCTTGTGACAGAGAAAGTGTGATGGCACAAGAGTGCTTGTGACAGAGAAAGTGTTACGGCACAAGAGTGCTTGTGACAGAGAAAGTGTGACGGCACAAGAGTGCTTGTGACAGAGAAAGTGTTACGGCACAAGAGTGCTTGTGACAGAGTGTGTGACGGCACAAGAGTGCATGTGACAGAGAAAGTGTTACGGCACAAGAGTGCTTGTGACAGAGTGTGTGACGGCACAAGAGTGCTTGTGACAGAGAAAGTGGCAGGAATACATTTAATGTATAATAGATGGAATCAAATTGCTTGAAGAATGAAGTTTTCCAATTTTGGAATAATCAAGTGTTTCAGTACAGAAGCTCGGCTAATTTTGAGTTTTACACAATTGAGGATAAGTTAAGGAATACTTGCTCTTTTTCAAAACTCTTTTTGATCTAACGGACGAGAATTTGGGCTCAGTAGCACCTATTCTTTTGGTGCTATGAGTGTCCTTAAAGTTGCAAAATGGCGTCTATTTGTGACGTGAAGTACGCTGGACGCCATCTTGTTTCAGGCGTTTGCACGTCTGCCGGAAGTATGCAGAGCAGGCAAATCATGACGTCAATCAGCTTGTAATGATGATTTGATGGCAGTGCTGTAATTTTGCAGCTCAACGGTCCAGCCGACGCCCTCACTTAACCTTGCACAGTTGAACACGCGCCAGGAAGGACCCTTCACCAGCGCTATTTAAAGGGATCATCATCTACTTACAGGTTAGTTGCTGGTTGATTTCTTCTGGCTGTTGCTACGATTTTACAAGTGTTTGGTGCTTTCTATAATTTGTTTCATGTTGCAGAAGTCTACAGGGAGGGTGTGGCAGGTGCTGAGGGACTTTTTGCTGACTCCAAGGCTCCTGCAAAACCAGTTGCTCCCAGACATGGGTGCAGCAGTAGGAATTGTAGTAATTCCCCTCGGAATACAGCATGACCGGGAGAATGAGCAGAGACCACACGGAGCAGGACAAGCTGCTGGAAGAGGAAGAGGAGGAGGAGGAGCGGGAGAAGGGCTTTCAACAGGAGGCCATATCTGCCCAGGGTGCTCAGGGATCAATTCTCCTACCTGAGCCTCAGTGAGGAACAATTTGTGAGGCCTCTGTGCTTCACTAAGGACGTCCTTACTGAAATCTGCCACCTGCTGCAACCAGAACTGCAACCTCAGAGCAGGGCAAGGACCACTTTACCAGTGGCTGTGAAGGTGACCGTGGCCAGGAACTTTTATGCATCTGGTTCCTTCCAGGCTGGAGCTGGAGATATTGGCAACATCTCACAGTTTGCTGTCCACTGAGGCTCTCTATTCAAAGAGAGCTGACTTCATCTCATTCCCTCTTGCCAGAGAGCAGTAGGCAAAGTGAGGATGAGGGTTTGCTCAGTGTGTAGGCTTCCCCATGGTACAGGGTGCCATTGACTGCACGCACATTGCTTCATGGGCACTGCATGCCAACTCTGTCCTGTACCGCATCCGAAAGGGATTCCACTCCCTCAACGCCCAGCTGGTGTGTGACCTTAGGCAGCGAATTATGCAGGTCAATGCTCGGTATCCGGTGGAAATCATAATGCCTTCATTTTGTGAAAGTCCGCTGTGCCAGCTGTGTTTCAGCCACCACAGCAAATCAAAATGTAGCTCCTGGGTGACTAGGGCTATCCGCTGAAGACATGGCTCATGACTCTGGTTCGCAATCCATGCACACGTGTGCAGCATGCATACAGTGAGAGCCATGATGCCACAAGAAATCTGATAGAGCTGACCATTGCTTTGCTGAAGCAACGATTCTGCTGCCTGGACCGCTCTGGAGGAGTGCTGCAGTACTCGGCTGAGCAGGTCTCAAGATTTGTGGTGGTCTGCTGCATGCTGCACAACCTCGCCACCAGCTATCAGGCGAGAAGCTGAGGAGCAGGAGGAGCTGGAAGAGGGAGAGGAGGGAGAGGAACGGAGGCTACAACCTAGACAGCCCCTTTCTGCCTGGGCTCTACATAAAGAACTAATTTGAGTGAGATACCAGTAACCGCAACCCCAATTCCCCATTCACCAACAGTCCCACCCTTGTGCATTTGCTTAGTGCCTGTCTTCCGTGTGCTTTTGCCTGTCCTAGTACTTCCCCAGTGGCTGCACCATGAGTGATGGAAGGCTGCTGACCTTCAAGTGAGGAGACTGCAGATGGCCTTGGAGGGCGACCTTGAGCAGTTCTGGGCTGAGAAGGCTCGGCTTCAGACTGCACCACCTAGGCCTGGGCTGCAGCAGTCTGGCTGGCTGACTGACAGGCAACAGCAAGAACAATGATGGAGTGGCAGGGTGGGAGGACAAATGCTCCATGGAGCCACTCAGCAGTGGCTGAGGCTACTGGTGCCATTGGTACGATATGGCACTTGAAGATGCATTCACTGACCTTGACCATTCATGTGAGGTCATTAAACTTATTGCGGCGCTGCATCCAGATCCTCGGGGTTAGACTCCTGGCATTGACCTCCACAGCTACCTGGTCCCACTGCCTTTTCACCGTATGTCTTGAGGGTCACCTGCCCCCCTGCGGATACAGGATATCTCTCCTCCTGTGCACCTCCTCCACAATTGCAGCGTCAGCAAACCTTAGAGCTCACTCTCTACCATGTTGAATGATTCTTCACTCTTTCCCAGGTCAGATTCACTTGCAGAACGACTCGCAGCACCTGCTCCAACCACAATGCATCTCCCCTTTAAAAGTTGCAGGCGAGCTTTAAGCAGTGCAGGCTAGCTTTAACCAGTGCTAGCAAGTATCGATGCGTGCAGCCAATCAACAGTGCGGTTAGCGCTGGCTGCACCCAGCAATCACGTAAATGAGCAGGCAACACAAAGATGTGATCCTCGTGTCCGTTTTAGGGGGCTATCCAATTTAGCCCCCATGCCTTCAAATTTGGAATACTTTTCTTTACATTGTAGCAATTTCTTTAAATTATTTGAATTACACCGTAGAACCGCTTTGGAGGTGCAGTTCGCTGGCTGGAGAAATGTAGTCAGTTCCAGATGTCCCCCTCCCATGCTCTTCATAACCCACAAGAGTGTGACAAAACATCATTTGCATCTGATTAAAATAATTTCCCCAGAGCTGTAGTAGTTCCAGTTTTTCCACAAGTATGCTGAAAATAGCTCCTTTGCTTGGCAAATTTTTGCAGAAAACCACAAGTATGAGTTTTTGTGCTGCACAAGGTTTCTTTTTGTAGAGATGGGAAGTGCGACTGTTGGATTTTAAGTGGTAACCCTTCAGTTCTCCTTAATTGCAAACTTCACTCCTGTTTTGGAGAGGTGCTGTTAAAAGCTCGCTTTAATGAAACATGTATGACTGGTTCGGCAGCTGCTTCAAGTCCAGCAGTGGAGTCAGTGTACAGTTAACAGGGCCAACAATACATCTGAGGGCTCATTCTGCACAAGATGCAGCTATTCAGAATTCACCAAAAAAGAGCCACCAAATTTTGGAAACACCTAAAAATGAGCAACCCCCACTGCTATCATTACGAAGCCCTGAAATGCCAAGAGAGGACCATAAAGAAGAATACCCTCAGTCAACTAGGCCTGGGACTCAGTGAATTAACTACTAACACTACTAACAATAACCAGCCCCAGGACAGTGACAGCGTAACACAAAGAATTCGACCCAACACAATCATCACTAAGCAAAAGGAAAAATATCTGTCATATTGGGCAGAAACAACAAAAACCCAAAACAAACTCAATTGCTACTTGGCCCTAAACAGACAATACAACATGGCTGATTACCTGACCATGGTAAAGGATAGCAAACTGAGAAAAACCTTGACAAGGTACAGACTTAGTGAACATAGCCTGGCCATCGAAAAAGGTAGACACAGGCAGACCCGGCTGCCAAGAGAGGACAGGATATGCTCTCACTGCAGTCAGGGAGTGGTGGAGACAGAGATGCACTTCCTCATAGCTTGTGGAAAATATCAGGGCATCAGGGAGAATTTGTACCCAAAATTCACAAAAATATGCCCGGAATTCAGAAATTTGAATGACAACCAAAAACTCCCATACCTACTAGGGGAAGAGAGAAACTGTGTAACCTTAGCGGCACACTATGTTACAGCTTGCCATAAACAGAGGGACAACCAGTAAACCTAAGAAAAGAGTATATACAAATTATATGAATGTATATTTATACACTCAGGGATATATCTGTTTATACACTGTATGGATAGATCTGTATTTATGTGTTCAACCATGAATGTTTTTCGATGCTTTGGCAACATAAGATGTACCTTGTCATGCCAATAAAGCAATTTGAATTGAATTGTGTCATAATTTGGGCAGAAAAATCTTTTCAACAAGCTGATTCCTTTTTTTGGTCCAGCCAGTGACTATAAACTCGCCCGAACCAAGCATTGTGTCCTGCGATGCCACGCCTTTTAGTGTGGCATCACATGAACTTCACGTACACAATTACTTCATACGTATTGCCTTTGGCGCCGTGTCAGTTTTTTTTAAATTGGTTTATTCTTTAGTCAGTTTTGTATTGCCTGAATCCAGGCATGTTCATGTAAACCTGTATTGCCCCGGTTTTTCAGCAATCGACTCAAAGTAGCTGACGTGTTTAGGGGAAACGCTTGTTGAAATGCATCTGTGGTTATGTTTTTCTAATAAATAGAGGAACATTTTAGCAGTGCACGGACTGTGTAGTCACAATGCTGATGTCCTACTGTTTGTTACACAGCTTTCTGTCAGTCACAAATCTTTGTACCCAGGAGCAAAGATCAGAGGATAGTGACACATGTAAACTATGCATTTCTGAAGTTGACTTCTAAGAACACTAGAAAATCATTATAATTGGTGTGAGAAGGATGTTTTTTGAATGTGTTTCTTTGATTCGTGCCATTAGATTGGAAAGTGAAAGGGGGACAAATACTACGCAATGCAGCTTTCATGTTGCCACATGGTGCATGGAAGATGTTGCGATTTCTATAGGTATGGATTCCTTTCCGTTAAAATTTAAGCCCCGATATTTACCTCAGCCACCCAACGAGAATGGGGTCGACTCGGATTGGATGCCAGTTTTACACCCCACCCAATTTCAAGGGTGAGTAAAGTCAGACTGGGCGTAAAACGGGCAGATGGTCCGAACCCACCCTGTTTGCGCTGGGTGGGCTAGGTTACAATCGGGGCTTCAGTTTCTGGTGAGTGCATTAGCAGCTCTATTATAAGGGTTACAGATGGGTCCTTTGATCTCCTTGTTGGCTGATATAATACCAGAGCAGTCAGCGCTTGCTGTCAAGAGGTGTGTTCTCCAACTATTAAAAAAGGCAACACTTGGCAGATATTTTGACCTATAAAACGCCCACTGCATTGTTCCAAAAAAGTGATGACTGGATGCTACGGGGAATTTGGGCCTAATACATAAGTTACAACATCCTTCCCGCCCCTATTTAAAAAGAAGTGTTTGTGCCAGTAATGTTGATTAAATTACTACATTATAGGGATCTGAGCCCAGTCTTGAATGCTTTGGCCATCTTTTTCAAAGTTCTGTGAACCTTTTGTTAAATGGCATTGGTTTATGTGAGGAACAGGTTACCTTTTGCTTATGCAGTGGAACACTGAAAGGTCTTAGTTTGCTGTGTAGGATCCTAATCTTTCTACACACAGTAATAAGAATATGGGATTGAAATTGGTCAATGCCAGTAGTACAAAATGGGCTGATAGCGAATCAGCCAATATGCCAGCCATTATCATTAATGTCTATTTCCACTTCCGCAGCTGTGCTGCCACTGAAACACTTATTCATACCTTGATACTGCAAGATTGAATTACTCCACTGCTCTCATTGGTAGTCTCTTGAGTTCTGCCCATCACAGATTGAAATTCATCCAAAATTCCTATGCCCACATCCTATCGTACACTAAGTTCTGATTTTCTATTGCCACTGTTTTGAGCAATCTTCATTGTCTCCTTATACCTTGAAAAGCATTGATTTCAAAATCTTTGTCCTCATCGGCAAGTCACTCCTTGGCCTCAGCCTTCTCTTTATTCACAGCTTCCTTCAGCTCCGTATTCCAGTAGCCATCCACCATTCTTTTGACTCCAAGCTCCTTTGTTACTTGGTGGCAGTTGCTTGCCAGTGGAAACTGCCTTGTTCATATGACCACGAGTAAAGGGAGAATCCTGATTTGTAACAGAATATATGGTATGAACTGAACCTGTGTGAGGCTGCATTGTCGGTGAACTTCATCATTCAAACATTGGTGTGAGCCAATGTAGAAAGACATGCTGTCTGTTTAATCCTCACTGATATCAGCACCAAAATATAAATGCAGCATTAGATGGGCAGGATCAATGCAGTTGAGCCCTTCCAGGCCTTCAATTCAAATAATAGTTTGCTCAGGCTGAATGATTTATCAGATAATTATGAACCATTAGGTGTAGATCCTATTTAACTTTACAGTTTAAAAATCCCTCCTAAAAGTCCTTCTTGTAGAAACTTCTATTAAGAGTAAAAAAAAAGGGCTTCTAAAATTGTTTTTTTTCAAGAGATTGGGAATGAGGCAGAATCATCTAGTTTGCCTTATCCTTAGACCCATGTTCAGAAACTCCACTGACACACTTTCATCTTTCTTGTGCCTTGTCATCAAGTTCATGTTCCTGTTCACCTCATTGAATCCTGAAGCTGTTCTTTTTCTTGAATACTTTAACCAATTCTCCATTTATTACACAAAGTGACACTGTTCCATAAATTAAACACTCTGCTCTGGAATAGTCCTTTAAAGAGTAACTACTTAAAGTCCTAGAATGGTTTTATTTCCAGAGATATCAAGAGAAGCCCAACATAAAAATCACCAGTTTTATGCTCCTTATTAAATATTCTTTACCCTGTGCTGGCCTCCTGACAGGAGTTACCACTTGCCATGTCATTCTCCCACTCTAGGCTGAGTCTCATTCTAGGCTGAGAAGAGTGCGCCCCACCCCTCTCCTCTACTTCAGTTATTCTACCTGTGCTTCAAGTAGAGAATTTTCTCAGTGAGAAGACATAGAGACCAAACCAATTTTAAATAGTTTTATGCATCTAAACGTGGAATTGAGATGGTAATATTTAAGATGTCAGGATTCCATATGTATGATTTTTAGACACTGAAAAATGACTATTTTACAGTTATGTTATTAGATTATATGGTGATCAAGTTCATTTTTCAGTACATTTAACATGCATTGAAACACTAACTCTAGTTAGGACAGTAAAAATGTCCAACTTCCTAAACTGTCCCTTGGTAACAATAAAACTGTACATTTTTGTACTGCAGTGCAGTTTGCAGGCTCCTCAACACAGTATCTTGTATACAGATTTGGAAAATCAGTTACGTGCTTAAAAGTGCAATTCAAGTGTGCAGCAGTTACAGATGTTGTTCTGGTTGTGTGATCAGTCTTTACTCTAATGACTGCACTAGCTTTTTCTGTTGAGTTGTGCATCTGTAACATTTACATGTGAAGGAATATATTTGTCTTTTTCCAGTGACATGATTTGTAAGAGGTCACTAGACTCAGAGTTCACTTGTAAAAAGTATGGGGCAAATTTTCCTGCCTCTCCCACCAATCCCACACTCGGGCACGAGTCAAGCAAAGTCTTGCCCTGTGTGACCTGAATCTGTTTGAGTTCATTAGCTTAGGCCAGATGCTTTCCTGATGCAGGCCTGCTCCCTAGCAGGGCCTCGCATCCAGAACTGGGGTAATGTAAATCCAACGGCTGCAGGACTGAGCAAAGCAGAGGGAAAACCTGTCCGTATAATTTTTTAACATGGGAAATGTTTTGAGAACATCCATTGATATGATGTACTGACAGTAGCACTATCTACATTCAGGGTGGTTAAAACACCCGAGGACGATGGTTCTTGGAACAGTCAGTGTTTGAGAGAGGGCAGTGTATTATGAAAATGGCCTCCAGTGTAAGGAATTCCTGTATCTGTATTTGGCTGCTTTTTTATGCTCCTCAGGATGTGTCGATGACATGCAGCTTTTATTTATCATCTTGTGGTCTGTTGACTGTGGAGATATTAGTCATCTCTCTGCTCTTGTGATCTTACAATAAGATTTATTTCAATATTCTAAATGTGTGGTATAAATTGGATTTGTTCTGGCCAGCAGAATGTGATAAATATCTCCACTCTTGAGACCGCACATAACTCAATCTTGACTGTACTTTGTGACTTATCTGGTCAACCTCACTCGTGGAGATACTTCTCTGAGATCACTGTTGGCTGTGAGACTCATCCTTCCCCCTTCATTTTGCATCCCAGGTGACACAACACTTGCAGTTTTCTTGTGGTATGCATCTTTTCATTCAGGAGGTCACTTTTTACAAACTTTTCAGTAAATACTAATCCGATCTTTAATGTTCATAATCCAACAGAACAGAAAACAAAATATTTCAAAAACACATTGAATCATTATGTACAGACACCATCTGTTTGTTTCTCTTCACTTTCCCATGAGAAAACTACCTTTAGAATTATTTTGACCCTGAAGGGTTAATATTGCAGATTTGCAGATGGCTTCTTCTCACCATGCCTCTCTCTCTTCAATGTATAATTAACCCTCCATGGTCTTTAGTAATATTTTTGCATTAAAACCTGGGTGTGGGGCAGGAGGAACATTTCCTTTGTGCAATGTGGGTAATAAAAACATTCTTTATAGATGGGTTTACGAGTTTGTTGTATGTGACCCACAGGAGGACATTTTTCTTACTTTTCTGTCTGTAGAGTGGTAATTGTGCAATGAATATCGGTCTACATTTATAACATCTGTAGAGGCATAATAAATAATTCGGAGCACCAAAGGAAGCTGCAAGGGGATATTGATAAGATGGCGGATTGGGCAAAAATGTGGCAGATGGGATTCAATGTCAGTAAATACATTTTGCTAAAAAAAAGTCATAATTGTTCTTTGACTGGGAGAAGGATGGATGATGTGGATTAGCAGAGGGATTTGGGGGCTCAGGTTCACAAGACATGAAAAGCAGCATCTCAAGGGGATAAGGCCAGAAAGAAGCTAATGGAATACTGAGTTTTATGGCAAGAGGTATCGATAAAAGTCAATATGTAATGGCAAATCTATAAAAATATTACTAAAGACCATGGAGAGTTAATTATACATTGAAGAGAGAGAGGCATGGTGAGAAGAAGCCATCTGCAAATCTGCAGTTGGAATCCTGTGTGCAGTTTGGGGGTCCACACTATAGGAAGTGTGTTGAGACAATAGAGAAGGTACAGAGAAGATTCCCAAAGACACTGCCTGCTATAACAAAACACATACACAAAGAAACCTTGAAAAACTGGTGCTGTTTTTGTTAGAACAGAGGAGATTAAGGGGTGATTTGCTGGAGGTGTTGAAAATGATGAAGAGAATGGTTTAACAGACCATTTCCAGTGATCGAAGGATCTAGAATGAGTGGACATAGATGTAAAAGATTTATGACAGAGAACAGGAGAAAGAAACTCTTTTACACAGAGAGTTGTGAAGCTGTGGAATGCACTACCAGTGTTAATGATTTTTTTTAAATTCGTTTATGGGATGTGGGCATTGCTGGCAAGGCCAGCATTTATTGCCCATCCCTAAATACCCTTGAGAAGGTGGTGGTGAGCTGCCTTCTTGAACCGCTGCAGTCCATGTGGTGAAGGTACTCCCACAGCGCTGTTAGGGAGGGAGTTCCAGGATTTTAACCCAGCGACGATGAAGGATCGGCGGTATACTTCCAAGTCAGGATGGTGTGTGACTTGGAGGGGAACTTGGAGGTGGTGGTGTTCCCATGCGCCTGCTGCCCTTGTCCTTCTAGGTGGAAGAGGTCACGGGTTTGGGAGGTGCTGCCGAAGAACCTTGGCGAGTTGCTGCAGTGCATCTTGAAGTCGAGGCCATGTCACCTTTTCAAAATACATTAGATAGGTAGTTGAAGGAAAGGGGGATAAAGGGATATGATAAAAGGGTGGGTATATATATATATATATATTAGGACTGCTGCTCATGTGAAGGGTACACACCAACATGGGTTGATTGGGCCAATTGGCTTGTTTCCGTGTTGCATATCTATATAATTCTGTGTAAAGTTGCTGCTGTAGCCCATTTAAGGAAATTGTGTCACTTTTTTCTGGATTATATAGTTTTCCACCTGTGTAGGCTAATTGCTTAAGCTGTGTTGTGATGGCATCTCTGGGGCTGAGGGTGCACTAAGGGGGGTATGACTGCTGGAGTGTACTGGGATATCACCTGCAAGCCAGGTTGGCTATAATTGCACCTGTTATAGTCAATGTGTTGCATTGGATAAGTGGCCTGGGAGATGTCAGAACCAAAGAAGCAGGTGGCTTAGGTCTCACAACAGGCGAGAAACCAAAAGAAAAGTTGACACCATGTGGCATGCTTCTTTCTCAATGTGTGCTGTGTTTTCTCTCACTTAGAGGTGTAGAAGATATAGAGGGACACCAGATGCTTTGTTCAAGACTGTAAAATATTGAGGGGTATTGTGTATAACTGTTTTTAAGAATTGAAGTAATTTTTAATTTCTAAAAAGAAACCTGTTGCAAAGCCTGATTGTATGAGGGAGCTGAAATAAAATAGATTATCTTCATCTTACTGGGACTGTTAGGTTTAGGAATTCTTCTAAATCCCCGAATGATGCCATCAATGCTATCTATTTAAACAAAATGTGTACTTTTTAAATTGACAAAGTTTTGACGGGTTTAAGGGGATAAGGGAATATGTAAGGCTCTAACATGGCTGTCTCTGTATATATCTGAAGCCTACATTCCAATGCCTACTTTTTTTTTTAATGTGATTTTGTAACAAAAATCTCATCATTTTTTTTATCACCCAATGTTCAATGGATTTTTGAGACTAGGAGCTGAAAAATGATATTTTCATTCCTTCAGCCTTGGCTCCCAGCACCTTCCGCTGCTCATTGTTTTCAGTGCAGCTGACTGCCAAGGATATGGGAAGAAATGGCATGTTGCAACAGACAGCCTCGGAAAACACAATGAAGGTGGGCATCGCGTGGGGAACTATTGTAAAGGCACTTCTACATTGCAGGAGTGTAGCCATCTGCAGCTGTGCAGTCCTCTCAATGTCGGCTGAAGTCCTAATTATACGTGGAACCTGCAGGGACCTGAAGGCAGCAGAATGAAAATGGGGATCTCCAACTCTGCTATTAGAGTAAGCCTGCCCATTCCAGCCGAGAACACGCAGGGTCCCAGGCCCGTGTGTTTGCAGTGTGCAACTCTGCATTGCACAGTAGAGCCCAGCATTGCACCCACCGCCATATGTTAAAGAGGGAAAAATGGTTACCCTCCCGAAACAGCAACAAAAAACAGGGCTAGAAGCACAAAAGCGTAAGGGGGAAATTTTCCCAGTCCTGGGGAGGCGGGTATGGAGGCGGGACTGCCGGAGAAATGGCAGAAACTGGGAGCTGGTAACGAACCCGCCCCCAACCCGCCTCCGTGCCATCTTCCCGGGAGGAGGGTCCCCGACTCGCACAGGGACCCGTCTCCTCGAGGCTAGTTAACAGACAGTTTTGAGGCTTATTCCCATTTTACCCCTGCAAGTGCGGGCTTCCTGACGGCTGCGAACCTCGCCAGGGTCAGCGAGGTGAGCAGTGGATCTGCGGGGGTGCGAGGGATCGAAAAGTCCACTGTGGAAGTGAGCGATGGGTGCAAGTGTGTACAGGTAAGTATGAGAGGTGAGTATAAAGTGTTAGAAAAAGTTTACTTACCTTTACTCATTCCTGCAGCCTTCAACCCTTGGGGATCCGGAGGTGCCTCATCTCAACGGCAGAGATGACAGAATGGTTGCTGCATTCTCAGGTGCAGCAGCCATCTGATTTCTGCTGAGGAGAGAGGTTTTGGTGAGCCTTCAGTACAAGGGCTCACCTTAGAACAGAGATTCAGCTTCTCAAAGCTGTCAAATGCTGACAATTCATCTGTCAAAACATTTTTGACAGATGAAATGTCATATGCTGATGTCCTCTGTCACCGGCTTTCCCTTAATTGGCCGGTAAGCCCGCAGGTTAACAAGGTCAATCAAGGGAAAATAGTGTGGGTTGACCGGACGTCGTTGGGGGCGAAATAAAACCTGACAACCAGCAGCCCCACCCCCAACGTGCCCCCATTGACAAAATCCAGCCCTAAATGTTTGTGTGTGTGTATCCAGGAGCTTTATCTTGTAATTTAGATCACACTTAATAGCCTAATATTATGTGAATCTCTCAGTTAAGTTAGAGATTTTTTTACACTAGGTTGTAGGAACAGAGGTTCCTAACGAAAAGACTGAGTTCGACTCAGGCAATCAAAATAACGAACTTTAATGGAACAAAACAGGTTTAAACTGGAAACTGCTGAAATACATCAAATACAGGTCTGCTCTCCTTGAAGGCTCCACGAGGACTGATCCTCTGGTCTGAAAGCTGACGTCATGACGTCATCACGTTCTTCCCGCCATTGGGGAATCACGTGACTAACGGCATGAAGTCATCACGTTGAAACCGCGCTGTAAAGGTAACTAGACATAGTACAGTTAAACAGTGTAATTAAAGGTACAGATACAGGCAGTAACTACATTGCTGTTAAAGGAATTATGTACAACCGCTCTGGGTCCTTTGGTGGCTCCGCCACATGCGTCCCCCCCAGAATTGTCTTTAACAGAAAAAGTGAGACGAGGGGGAGGTCTGACAAGTCTGTCTGATTGACTTCGATAACCTGGCAGAGGAAGTTGATGACCGGTGGTCGAGCTGGCAGGCGATTGTGGTTGAGCAGGCGCGGCGAGCGTGGTCGAGTTGGCGGGCGGCTTTGGTTGATCTGGCACGGTGGCTGCGGTCGGTCGGCCACGTTTCGGCGGTTGAGCGACGATGACTGGGCGGTCCAGGGCCAGGTGAGCCGGCTTCAATCGGTCCACCGAAACGTGATCCGGCTTTCCTCCGATGTCGACCGAAAAGGATTTAGCTCCTGGTTCGATGACGCAGAAAGGACCAGTGTAAGGGGGCTTGAGCGGATCCCGGTGAGCGTCGTGGCGGATGGATACTTACTCGGCATTCTTCAGTTCCGCTGGCACGTGGGAGTTCTGTAAGCCGTGATTTGATGTAGGCACCAGAGCGAAGCTTCTGGCCGCTTCCTGGTGGCTAACGAGTTGCTGGGAGGCGGACCATGGCTCTGTGGGAGAAGGGAGGAAATCCCCTGGTACTCGGAGAGGCTGGCCGTAGACGAGTTCAGCTGAGGACGATTGCAGGTCTTCTTTGGACGCCGTACGAAGACCCAAAAGGACCCGTGGAAGTCTGTCCACCCATCCTGCACCTTGAAGACTGGCCCGAAGGGCGGCTTTAAGCGACCTGTGGAATCGCTCGCAAAGGCCATTCGCCTGTGGATGATAGGCGGTGGTGCGAGGAAGTTTGGTGCCGAGCCCCTGAGCTACAGCGTTCCAAAGCTCCGAGGAAAATTATGGCCCACGGTCGGAAGAGATGTCCGCCGGTACCCCGAAACGGGCAACCCAACAGGAGATGAAAGCTCTAGCGCCGTCTGCTGAAATGGTGCAAACCAAAGGATTTGCATTTGGCCATCTAGTGGTGCGGTCCACCATGGTGAGGAGATGAGTATAACCCTGAGAAGGCGGAAGCGGCCCCACAAGGTCCACATGCACGTGGTCGAAACGACGCTCCGGAACAGCGAACGTAGCCACTGGAGCTTTAACATGACACTGGACCTTGGCCTTCTGGCAGACTACGCAGGTATTGGCCCAGTCACGGACATCAAGGTGCATACCTTTCCAGACAAACTTCGCCGACATAAGCCATTGTGAAGCCTTCATCCCAGGGTGCGACAACCCGTGTATGGCATCAAACACCTTCCGGCACCATGCGACCGGCACGATAGGTCGGGAAACGCCCATGGAGATGTCGCAAAGGAGCATGGCGCCTGTGGCCTGGAAAGTGACGTTGGTCGCTTGGAAACTAGGGGGGACGGTTCTGTATGATTGGACCTCAGAGTCCGAGGCCTGATCTGCAGCCATGAGGGCGTAGTCGATCCCCAGGTGAACTGCATGGACCGTCGCATGGGAGAGGCAATCCGCCACCAGGTTCTCCTTACCAGACACATGTTGAATGTCCGTGGTAAATTCGGAAATAAACGTCAAGTGACGTTGTTGACGAGCGGACCACGGTTCGACGGTCTTGGCCATGGCGAACGTTAGAGGCTTGTGGTCGACAAAAGCCGTGAAGGGTCATCCTTCCAATAACAACCGGAAATGGCGAATGGCTAGGAAAAGGGCCAGTAACTCCCGATCGAAGGTGCTGTATTTTTTTTCATTTTTCCGTAGTTGACGGCTGAAAAACACCAGCGGTTGCCACGTGCCGTTGACCCACTGCTCTTGCACTGCGCCGATGGTGAAGTCTGACGTGTCCATGGTAAGGGCGATGGTGGCACCTGGAAGTGGGTGCGCCAGCATGGTTGCGTTGGCCAAAGCGCTCTTGTTGTTGACGAACACCTGGTCCATCTCGGCTGTCCAGCTGATTGGATCCTTACCGGACTTGCCCTTGAGGGCCCCGTACAAGGGTTGCATAAGCTGAGCTGCCTTAGGGACGAAACGGTGATAGAAATTGACCATCCCCAGGAAATCTTGCCAGGCCTTGACGGTTGGCGGGCGCGGGAAAGAGGTAACCGCTTCCTCCTTCGTCATTAAGGGGACGGCGCCGTCCGATGTTATGCGGTGTCCCAAGAAATCGATCTGCTGCAGGGCGATCCGGCACTTGGCTGGGTTGATGATTAAACCGTGCTGGCTGAGACACGTAAAGAGGGTACGCAAATGGGAGATGTGCTGTTCCTTGCTAGCACTGGCGATGAGAATGTCGTCAAGGTAGACGACGATGAAGCTTAGGTCTCGGAGCACGGAGTCCATTAAGCGCTGGAACGCCTGTGACGCGTTCTTCAAGCCAAACAGCATCCACAGGAACTCAAAGAGGCCGAAAGGGGTGATGACTGCGGTTTTCGGGATGTCTTGCGGGTGCACGGGAACCTGGTGATACCCCCGGATGAGCTCGACTTTAGAAAAGATAGAATTTCCCGCCAAATGGGCCGAGAAATCCTGAATATGCGGAATCGGGTACCGATCAGGAGTGGTGGCGTCGTTCAGGCGTCGGTAGTCACCGCATGGCTGCCAGCCGCCGCCCGGTTTCGGAACAATGTGGAGAGGCGAAGACCAGGGGCTATTGGATCGGCGAATGATCCTGAGCCGCTCCATCGTGTCGAACTCCACTTTCACAGCCGCGAGCTTGCCGGGTTCGAGCCTTCTAGCCCGTGCATAAACTGGGGAGCTAGTAGTGGTGATATGATGTTCAACACCATGCTTCGTGGCCGAGGAGGAGAAAGTGGGCCTTGTCAGCTCCGGAAACTCTCCGAGGAGTCGAGTGAAGTCATCCGGAGGAGGGAAAGCGCAAGCAATAGAGCGTGCCACGGTGGTACCGTGGTAGCACGGAATTGAGTGGAAGGTGGCCGCGTTGATCAACCGGCGGTGCCGGACATCGACGAGGAGGCTGTTGGCACATAGAAAATCCGCCCCTAGGATGGCCTGTGAGACTGTGGCCGTGACGAATTCCCAGCAGAAGCGCTGACTGCCGAAACAGACTTGGACCCGCCGCTTTCGGAAAGTTCGAATTGCTGCGCCATTAGCCGCTTTCGAGCTTCGACGCAGGTAGAATGCTGCACTGCGCCCCGATGTCACAAAGGAAACGTCGACCCAATAGGGAATCGGTGATATAAAGAAGTTTCCCCATAGATCCGACGGCCATCGCAACCGTGGAGCGCCCGTTAGACCCGGTCCTCCTTCGCCAGGAACGCTGCAGGAGCTTTGTTTTTTTGGGGGCGAAAAACTGCAGGGGGAACGGCAGCATCGTGCTTTCGCGCCAAAATGGGCGTGGTAGGAGTACCAGCCTGCCGCAGGAGAAGCTGGAACCGTGTCTGTGGGGGATGGGCGCCTCGTGGCCGCGCAGCACTGCTGGGTTACAGTGAATATCTTATCGGCTTCGGCAGCAAGCTCGGCGCACTCTGTGGTGTCGGATCTGGCTAGGGCAGCCTGTACCTGCTCCGGCATTTGATAGAGGAAAAGCTCCCAAAAGAGGAAGCATTCAGGTTCGGCACCCAAGAGCGTGAGCATTTGGCTCATAAGCTCGGACGGTTTGGAGTCCCCGAGGCCAGGCATCATGATGAGCCGGCAAGCGCGCTCTGACTTCGAGAGCCCAAAGACCTGTAGCAACCGCGCCTTTATCGTATCATACTTGCTGTCAGTAGGAGGACTACCGAGGAGGCTGATGATCCGTGAGGCAGTTGCGCTGTCGAGAGCGGAGACCACGTAATAATAATGGGTCTGATCCGTGATGATGTTCCTGATGGCGAACTGGGCTTCAGCCTGGATGAACCAGGCGTCTGGTTGTTGCTCCCAGAACTGTGGCAGTTTCAGAGTCTCGGCGTTCGTGTCAATTTTGGAGAACTTCCGCGAAAACTGTTCACGAAAGTCGGGGTCACCAATGTAGGAACGGAGGTTCCTAACGAAAAGACTGAGTTCGACTCAGGCAATCAAAACAATGAACTTTAATGGAACAAAACAGGTTTAAACTGGAAACTGCTGGAATACATCGAATACAGGTCTGCTCTCCTTGAAGGCTCCACGAGGACTGATCCTCTGGTCTGAAAGCTGACGTCATGACGTCATCACGTTCTTCCCGCCATTGGGGAATCACGTGACTAACGGCATGATGTCATCACGTTAAAACCGCGCTGTAAAGGTAACTAGACATAGTACAGTTAAACAGTGTAATTCAAGGTACAGACACAGGCAGTAACTACATTGCTATTAAAGGAATTATGTACAACCGCTCTGAGTCCTTTGGTGGGTCCGCCACAAGGTATCCATTTGTGTAATGACAAATGATAATGTTGTAGTGTATGTACCTTTAAGGGGAGAACTACTTTTTACAGCTCCTGTATACTGTAGTACCAGCAGTGACCACACCTGTATATAAACCCTGAGTAGGGATCTGTACTGTTAGTTTTAGAGTAACCCTCATCCAGTAAACACCTGTTGATTGTTCCTCTGCAGTCTCTGTCTATTTCTTGAAGGACAGCACGGTGGCATAGTGGTTAGCACTGTTGCCTCACAGCGCCAGGGACCCGGGTTCGAATCCGGCCTCGGGTGACTGTCTGTGTGGAGTTTGCACATTCTCCCCGTGTTTGCGTGGGTTTCCTCCGGGTGCTCCGGTTTCCTCCCACAGTCCAAAGATGTGCGGGTTAGGTTGATTGGCTATGATAAATTGACCCTTAGTGTTAGGGGGATTAAATACGTGGGGTTACGGGGATAGGGTGGGATATGTGTTGGTGTAGGGGTTATGGGGATCGGGTGGGATATGTGTCGGTGCAGGCTCGATGGGCCGAAATGGCCTCTATCTGCACTGTGGGGTTTCTGTGATTTCTGTGATTCTGTGACACCATACATCAAGATTCACGGATTTAACATTGGCGACGAGTCGATTCGAACCTACCTGCAACTCTGCAGAGGAAGGCCGATTCCAGAGGCACGGGCGTCGACCATCCGGCGGAGACTCCAGCGAGGCGGGCTGGCAACAGGTACGGTGCAGACCCTTCCTGCACAGTGGTGGCTAGAGCCGGCCGACGGCATAGGAAAAGGCCGAGCAGCATCAACGGGAGCAGAGAGAGAGGGTAAAGCGCACAGGGCACAGCCGGGGTTTAGGACCAAGCGGCGTCAACGAGGGAGGCGCGCAGGAAAATGCGCAGAGCGCGGCCGGTGTTCAAGGGCTGAGCAGCGACCGCGGGGGAAGAAAGGAGAGCGTGGGAGACGCCATTTTTGAGCCGCAGCGGAGAAGAAGGGAGAGCGCGGGAGAAGCCATTTTGAGCCACAGTGGAGAAGAAGGGAGAGCGCGGGAGACGCCATTTTTAGCCTGTCTAACCACACCCAGGGATGCCGAAGAGTGGCAGTGTCACAGCGTTCGACAATGAAGTCGAAGATTGGGCGACATATGTAGAACGCATAGAAGTGTACTGCAAGGCGAATGAAGTGCCAGATGCCAGGAAAGCACTGGTATTGTTGAATTCCATGGGTGCAAAAACATATGGCTTACTGCGAAACCTAGTAACCCCAGAGAAGCCAGTGGAAAAAGATTTTGAAAGCATAGTGGCAATCCTACAGGACCACTTAAACCCCACACCGCTGCTGATAGCAAAAAGATTTAAGTTTCACAAAAGGAACCAGCATAAAGATGAAAGTAATGCTGAGTATTTAACGGAACTGCGCAAGCTATCGAAACACTGCCAGTTTGGAACGGGACTAGCAGATACTTTAAGGGACAAGTTTGTGTGTGGGCTTCAAAGTGAAGGATCCCAGAAATGGCTTCTGTCAGAAAAGGATCTTACGCTGGACAAGGCTTCCAGCATGGCAGTATCACACGAAGCAGCCGCACAGGGCGCTGCAGAGATACAACGGAGACCACAAGAATATGGCACAAATGAAATGTCATATGGATCAGTGAAGTGTTATCGCTGTGGCAGAACAACACACGACCATAAGGATTGTTGGTTCAAGGACCAATTGTGCAGACAGTGTGGAAAAGTAGGACACATAGAAAGAGTCTGCAGGTCAGGAAAGGAAACCAGCAGCAAGAAATCTCCACAGGAGAAGTACAAAAAGGTACATAAGGTGACGGAGAGTAGTTCACACAAACAGAAAAGTGATACAGACTCCGGAAGCAAGGAGCTGGGTTGTCTGAAACTACATAATGTAATCAAAATGGAGGATCACCAAACTATCTGGGTCACGCTCAAGATAGACGGAGTCCAAGTGAAAATGGAATTGGACACAGGATCAGCCCTAACAGTCATAAACCGAAGGGACTACAAGCGGCTATTCTCACATATACCCTTGAGAGATACAGAGATTGTCTTGAAGACGTACACGGGGCAAAAAGTCTACCCCAAAGGAAAAATAAGGGTGAACGTTATATATAACAGCAAGGAAACACCAAAAATGGACCTATATGTATTGCCAGATGGAGGACCACCACTACTAGGGCGTGAATGGATCCGGAAGATACAGCTAGATTGGCATTCCATACAAGCACTGACTGTAGATGCCAAAAAGGATGACGACGTCACACCTGGACGACTGTCAAAAATGCTAACTGACGCACAAGAAGTGTTCCAGCAGGGACTCGGAACATTAAAAGGCATAACAGCGACAATCAAAATAGAGGAAAATGCAAGCCCAAAGTTTTTTAAGGCCAGACCGGTGCCTTATGCGATCCGCCCAGCCGTCGAAGCAGAGCTGGAAGGTTTGGAACGTTCTGGAGTACTGTCCAAAGTGGACTGGAGCGAGTGGGCTACACCCATCGTTCCTGTAATGAAGAGGCCATTGAGTAATACGCCTGGGGAACCAAAGAAGGTTCGCATCGGTGGAGACTTTAAGGTGACAGTGAACCCAGTCCTTCACACGGTACAATATCCGCTTCCGCGGATTGAAGATATTTTCACCTCGCTATCTGGAGGAAAACACTTCACTAAGATTGATCTGGCCCAGGCGTACCTGCAAATGGAGGTAGAAGAAGCCTCGTAACAGTACCTCACGATCAACACTTATAAAGGTCTCTACCATTACAACTGGCTGGTGTTCGGGGTAGCATCAGCTCCGGCTATTTGGCAAAGGGCAATGGATCAAGTCCTGCAAGGGATTCCAGGGACCCAGTGTTATTTGGACGACATCCTGGTCACGGGCTAAAATGACAGTGATCACCTCGCCAACCTGGAGCAGGTGCTCACTAGATAGAAGGAATATGGGCTCCGAGCTAATCGCCACAAATGCGAGTTTTTCTAGAAGCAGATCTCGTATTGTGGCCACGTTATTGATGAAGAGGGGTTACATAAGTCCCCTGAAAAGATTGAGGCAGTAGTCAAGGCGCCAGCACCGGAAAATGTGTCACAACTGAGGTCGTTCCTCAGGCTGGTGAACTACTACCATAAGTTCTTGCCGAATTTGTCTACAGTACTACACCCACTGAACACCCTACTGCAAACGGGGGTATCATGGAAGTGGAATGACAAATGTAAACGAGCTTTCCAGAAGTGCAAAAAATTGATCACATCAAAAGAGGTGTTGGCTCATTTCAACCCAGCACTACCAATTCGGTTGGCGTGTGATGCATCACCCTATGGTATTGGAGCGTGCTGTCGCACAAATTCCCGGACGGCTCGGAGAGGCCAGTAGCCTTTGCGTCTCGGTCACTAACCTCAGCCGAGCGTAACTACGCCCAGGTCGACAGGGAGGCCCTCAGCCTAGTGTGGGGAGTGAAAAAGTTCAACCTCTATCTGCACGGGCAGAAGTTCACCTTGCTGACTGACCACCAACCACTTGTCTCCATCTTTAATCCAAAGAAGGGCGTTCCGGTGATGACTGCGCAACGGCTACAAAGATGGTCCCTTTTTCTATTGGCGAACCAATATGAAACAGAGTATAAGGGCACGAAACAGCATGGAAACGCTGATGGGCTATCACGCCTGCCACTGCCTACGGCGGAGGAAGCACCAGCAATGGACCCTGTCGAAATATTTTATTCGACTATAATTGAACACTTGCCAGTAACTAACGCGGATATAGAGAAGGAGACCCGAAATGACCCGACACTGTCTCGGGTATATGACTTGACGGTGAAGGGATGGCCAACACATGGCGACACACTGTTGCCAGCATTCTCATCCAGAAGAGAACAGCTGTCAGTATGCCAGGGGACCTTGATGTGTGGATCCCGAGTGGTAATTCCACCCAAGTTAAGGGCGAGAGTGCTCAATGAGCTTCACGAAGGCCATCTGGGAGGGGTGAAAATGAAAAGCCTTGCTAGGGCTTATGTGTGGTGGCCGGGGATCGATCAACAAATCGAGGACCTAACCAAGAGCTGCTCAGGATGCCAGAAGGTCCAAAATGCACCACCACATGCCCCTCTACACCCATGGGAGTGGCCCTCCTCTCCATGGCAACGGGTGCATATTGATTTTGCTGGTCCATTCATGGACTCAATGTTTTTAATAGCCGTGGATGCTCACTCGAAATGGCCTGAGGTGATCAAAATGTCCTCCACCACCACGGAGAAAACGATTGCAGTCCTACGGACCATATTTGCCAGGAACGGCTTGATAGAGCAGATTTGCTCTGATAACGGACCACAGTTTGTGTCCGAAGAGTTTTGGAAATTTATGAAAAGGAATGGGGTAAGGCATTACACATCCGCCCCGTATCATCCAGCCACAAATGGATTGGCTGAGAGGTTCGTACAAACCTTTAAAAAGGCAGTAAGGGCCATGTGCGATGACAACATTCCACTGCAGCATAAGGTGGACAATTTCCTGTTAGCCTACAGAAATGCGACACATGCAGTCACCAACCAGACCCCGGCCATGATGTTCTTTAACCGAAGGTTGAGATCTCGTCTGGATTTGCTCAGACCAAATGTACGAAGAG